>NW_017731589.1:1835457-1881983 GCF_001890085.2 Hipposideros armiger
TCCCAAGCGAGTTCTTAACCATCGCGCCACTCGGCCGGCCCTTAATTAGTTTTTAATTGCTTATTTAACACACTTAGCAATTAAGGTGAAATGGCTCTTTGACAAATGTGAGAGCTGTTTAATCAGGGCTAATTGCTTGTGTTAATTACAAGGGATGCTTTATATTGTATTGTTGGTATTCTCTTCTATAAAACTGGATAAATGACTTCTAATCAATCCTGCTACACAAGGACTTTCCTTCGTAGTCATGGGGACATCAGGGCATGGTGTTCCTGCAGGATGAAGAAAGAAGGTTGGGGCTTCAGGGTAAGTTACGGGGGAGCCAGGTAAGCCCCGCCCGAGGCTGGCTGGGTTGCTGGCTCAGCCTACTCCCACCATTTGGACGACCCTCCGAAGCCCTTGATGAGGGCAGGGGGCGGGGGGCGGGGGTTCGTTCTGACAAGAAAGAGATATGTACTCAAATTAGGGTCATTTAAAGGTGACTTAGTAATGGGGCTGTTTATAAGGGTCTGGGTTGGGTAAAGGGGGCCAGGATGGAAAGAGCTGTCACCACCTTTAGGTCAGAGGCACAAGGGGAGGGAAGGGTGACTAGAACCTGGAACCTGGAAAAACAGAGTCATTTAGAGAAAGGCTGCTTTTAGGAAATCGGTGACCACTGGCTGGAGGATCTGTTCACATTGACACGACCTTGCAGGGATGGACCCAGGGGACTGCTAGCCTGGCCTCAGGCCCTCTGAGCTCTTGCTGGGGCAGCTTGGGGCTGAACCCTAGCTGCAAGCCAGAGAGTCAGGGGCCCACTGATGAAATAAATTGACAAAAGTCAGACTTTCAGGGCAGTGAGCAGAGTGGAGAGTGGACCTGTACGGCCAAAGGGACTAGTATATCCGGCACGGCTGCCATATTTATTTCAGAAATTCCCAGAGGCAGAGGAATTGCTGGCTCAAGAAATAGAAAGCTCTTGTTCACTGATCGCTAACTTTTCTCCCAGAAAGATTTTACCGGCTTATATTCCCACTGCTGATCTTTTCTTGGTCATTAATTGTAACTCAAACCCGGACCTGGTCCCGCTGAGCCCCGGTTTTTTGATTTGTAGCATGTGGCTGCAGATAGCATGGGGATGTGAATGGTGCCCTCGATAGTGTGAGATGTAAAACCCGCACAAGTGTCCCCAGTGGCCCTGGGACCCGAACATGGGGAACATAATAGGGACGGGCCTTGCCTACTGTAAAAGAGCTGCTGAAAGTCAAGTGCTGAAGGGGTGGGCATGGTGACATCACAGTGCCTCTCGCTGCCCGTGGGCATGTAATGCTTCCTCTGCCATGTCCAGCGGCTGGCACCAGTTCCTCCCCCTCCAGGAAGCCCTCCTTGAGGACTTTATCTAGGCACTCACTGAAATAATATGCTGTGCAACCCCCATATTTCACATGTATGTCTTTCTAGCCCTGTCTCCGGGCCCACTTTCTCAGCTGGGGCATGCCCACCTCCCCTGCCTCTCCGTCCTCAATCTACCGACCGTGGTGCTTAGAGTAATGCTGTAATGACAGGCTCAGATGAATAACTGAGCTCTTTTTGCCAGAATTCTGGCGATCAGTCAATAACATATTCTTTTCCTGAGGCCCAACACTCCTTTCTTAAGGCCCTGATGCCGATCCCACCCAACTCCTTGGTGTCCCCCTGTATACCGTTCACAGTCGCTGCTGGCCCGGGGTCAGAGCTGTTCAGAAAGCCCAGGCTGCGTCCCTGCTTTGTTTCTCTCCTGTACCGAGTGAGCGGGCTGTGTCACCTCACGAGTAGACTGGACCCTCCAATAATAGGGTTGCCAGACTCAGCAAGTAAAAGTGTAAGACACCTAGTCAAATGTGAATTTCAGGTAAATAATAAATAGCTTTTAAGTACAAGTGTGCCCCAGGCCATATTTTTGATATGCCTCTACTAAAAATGATTCCTTGTTTATCCAGAATTTAAATTTAACTGTGTTCTGTATTTTATTTGGCAACCCTATACTCAAAGAAATTATATTTTCATGTAGTGTTGGTAATGCTAAAGAACGCTTGTTATCTTCTAGTAATTCACCTGTTTACCTTGGCTTCCCTTCCCTCCTCTACCCCCCCCCGCACCTGTTTGTCTTTCTCTGCGTTTTCTTTAGTCCCCGCTCTGTTCCTCTGAAGATTCTGAGGACGTTCTCACAGCATCCTAAGCCACACACACAGTGAATCTAGAATGAATCTAGCGAAAAGCACACATATTCTACTGATGATTACAAACGAGGCATTTAAGTCTTTAATTATTGTTGGAGTGTCCATTTCTCCTTGCAGTGCTGTCAGCTTTTGCTTTATGTATTTTTCAGCCTTTTGTTAGGTGCACATATGTTTATAATGGTTATAATTTCTTGATGGATAGGCTCTCTTAGCATTATAAAATGTCCATCTTTAACTCCAGTTACATGTTCTGTTTTAAAGTCCACTTCGCCTGATATTAATATAGCCACTCCACGCCTCTCATGGGGGCTGTTTGCAGACTCTTTTTCCATCCTTGTCTTTTCAACCCTCATGCGTCTCTGAATCTAAAGTGTGTCTCCTGTAGACAGCATATGATTGGTTCTTGCTTCTTAGTTTTGAATATTTTGTCCAGTCTGACAAGCTCTGCCTTTTGACTGGATTGCTCAGTCCATTCCCGGCCTGGTCTGCTCCTCCTGAAGTGACAGGCCTGCTGTGTGAGGGTGACAGCCTCTGGTCTTCTGGGCTTGTATTCCCGGTGTGGGACCTCAGGGCTGCCAGCCTGTGTGCTGGGGTAGACACTGTGCCCTACAAGGCGGGGCTGGGAGGGGGATTGAGCTTCGTCTTTTCCCCTGGAATCTTGGGCGCATGAGAAGTGCCAGTGACCTGCCCCTTTCCGAGCGAGCCTGCAGCCAGGTGCAGAGGAATCCCTGTCGTCGTGGCTCCACCTGTGCAGGGCAGAGCACCTGCCATAGGGCGGTGGGGGTGTGTGTCTGGGGAACCAAGTGCCACAGACTCTCACTGTTCCTACTGAGACTGAGCAGGGTTCCTTGCGTGAATATTTCTCCATTTGCCAAATGCCCTTAGGACAACCTCCAGAGTTTAGATGATTGTTCTGAAAAGTAATGTTCCCTGGTTAAGTGGTTGTTTTCCTGGGGAGAGGGGTCGCTCGACTTCTCAAGCTGCCTTTCTAGGATCCCGCCTCTGAAGGCAGCTCCAAACTCCCAAATAAAACTTTTCTTTTTTAAAAATTGTCTACATGGGCACGTGGGCTACAAATCACCATCTATATCCAGTGGAAAGGTTTAGCACAAGCATCTTTATTTCCCATATGTGACATCGAGTCTCCGATATTATTAAGTATCTGGAGTGCCTCATTCCGCTCACACCTTCCTGACCCCGAGAAGGAAACGCACTGTTACAGCTACGGTTCTTGCTTTGTGAAAATTTAGCCCTACGATTTGTGAATTGTTACCAAATGCCTTCAGACCCATAGTCCTCAACTTCGTCTTAGGGGTAAATTTATTTATTTGTTTGTTTGTTCCCTAGGGGGAGATTTAGCCTTGCTGGAGCTTCTGTGGGGTTCTAGGACAAGACAACCCATTTCTGGGCTTCTTCAGATGCATAGTCGTGTGTTTATTCTGTTCACATCCTCTACAGGGTTGCTGTTTGCTGGAGAATGTATTTAGCCTCCTTTATGCTCACTGCGAATGGCCGACCAGCCTGCCAAGGAAATCAAAGCACGTAGCGTGCCACATTTACGCTCTGCTGTCTGCTCCTTGGTGAAGCTGAGTGGGGCAGGGGTGCATTTCCCCCTTGCCTTTTAAGGGTTACTTATAAGATTTGTTAGTATCCTCCATATATTAATAGATAACGTACCATGCCCTATGGGCAAACTTCCCACCCAGCCTTTGAGCCGGTGGCACTCTCAGATGAAACCATGGTTACTAAGGAAGAGTCCTCCTGGAACATAATCAGGCGGGTCACAGCTTTTAACATGACACAGTTTTCATTCCACCCTTTAGGCTCCCGGAAACACGCTGGTCACCTCTTCCCTTCCTCTGTCAACCAAAAAAGTTGGTGAAGACTTCCGGTGGGTAATACACCAAGCGGTGTTTCAGGGGGTACAGAGAAATCTTAGCTTGGGGCTCCTGCCAGGACCCCTCACTCCCCCAGTCAGACTAAGCTCTATGCATTAAATTATTAAGCAGATGGAAGTTTGTTTTTGTCTTTCTGAATCCTTCTTTTTTGGGGGCTGCTGCTAGGTATCCCTTTCTTCTCGCCGGTAGTATCGGCCCTCGCATCACACTCTTCCTTTCGTGCTTTCAAACCCTGCTTTACAAGGGCACGCTTGCTGCATGGCTCTAGGTCAACGCCCTGTGGTCTAAAGGAAGCTGTGGGGACAGCAGCTGTGGTCATACAGTCTGCACTCTGTGCAAGGGCGCCTGGCCATGGGGGCAACAGGGTGGGTTGAATTCAGACCTTGCTCTGCTTTCTAAGTCCCGAGTCCTTGTCAAATGCTCTAGAAAATGGAGATGCCTTCTATAACTTCTCTGCCTTAATGGAATATCTTTGGCCAGTTCTTATGAAGGCTTTGTATGTACAAGCTGACAGCCTGAACATCTGAAGTTTAAGGAAAAGCTTTGTCTTTTCTTACGGGGTTTCAAAGGGCCAGGGAGCAGATGGACTCTTTCAGGGGCCGGAGTGGTTAAGAGCTTGAAGATGAGGCGGGGAGTCTGCTCTACTTCTGTGTAAAGCAGGTTTCTTGCCTTCCAGTCCTATATTCTACACATTTGTGAGAATGAGACGAGCTCCTGCCATATTGGTTAAGGTACAAGGTTAGGCATGATGGGTGTTTAAGTTTTGAGCTACAGGTGTTCCTGGGAGAGAGAAACAGTGAGTTCAAGTCGTTACAAGACATGGTAACTCAGGTGGGTGCTTAGTGCCAGAGATGATGGCCACAGGGACAGGGCCCCTGGGCTTGGGACAGTGGAAAGCATAAACCCAGGTGCAGCCACGACTAAGATCAAAACAGGGGACCTGGAGTCCAAAACATTGAATGAAGATCTTCCTTAGATGTGGAATCTAAGAAACAGAATAAACGAGCTAAACAGAAATAGACTCACAGATACAGAGAGCTGATGGTTGCCAGGTGGGAGGGGGGCCGGGGGCAAGATGAAAAAAGGGGAAGGGATTAGGAAGTAGAACTTGGTAGTTACAAAATAGTCACGGGGATGTGAAGTACAGCACAGGGAATATAGTCGGTAATATGGTCACAGCTCTGTGTGGTGCCAGGTGGGTCTGAGACTTATTCGAGGGATCACTTCATAAATTATGCGAATGTCTGACCACTCTGCTGCACATCTGAAAGTAATATACGATAATATTGAACATCAGCTGTAGTTGGACAAAAAAGCACGCCCACTTGAGCCACCAGCTGGGGCCTTGAGCGAGGACAGCCATCTAAGCCATCGTCAGGCTCCCCCACGGTGTCAGCCTAAGCCTTTCAAATCGGAGGGGAAAGTGGAAGGAGCGAAAGCTCTTGCTGAATCAGGAAAGCGTAGGGCACACCAGGGTCTTGGAAAGAAAGGTTGAATGGTAGTTGCCTTTTAACTGAAGGGGAGAGGAGAGAGGACGTGAGAGGACTTGAGTTCTGCCCAGAGTCAGAAGCGTAGCCGTAGGCAGGGTTGAGGAAGGAGCATTGCCTTGGGGACACCTGTGGTCACATGTGTGTGGTCCTTGGGTCTCCCCTCAGCTCTAGCTGGTATTCTCTGGCCTTAAAAATGGCGACTTTGCCCTCAGCACACACAGGGCAGCACTTCCATTTTTGTTCAGCACTTTTTGGGAACCCATGGCCAGAGGGTCAAAGATTTTCTCCTCTCCACCCATGCCTTGCTGCTAGAAAGGCGAGAGGAAGACGGAGACGGAGATGGAGAGGGAGAGGGAGAGGGAGAGAACTCTATCACTGACGCTGATTCTGTTTGGGTTTCTTTTGAGGATTTATACAGTTAGCAGCCGCAAAGTTTGCAGAGAGCCAATGATTCTTAAGACCTTGTGATATTTAATAAGATTTATTTTTGGTCTCTTATTTCTATAACTTTTGAAGTCATTAAAAGATGCTTACTTGGCTCCGTTTTGTTGGAGAGAGCAGCCTAAATATGCATATCGAGCCCAATGTCATCTAAAGACTCTGTGATGAGAATTTTAAATGGTGATTTATTAATGGCTGGGTGTTACAAAGATCCGTGGTTGCATTCCCCAAGAAGGCAGCTGGTGCAGCCTCTAAGAGCCGAATCACTGTGCACGGAACTGCAGAAACACCGGTTCACTTTCTCCTTCAACAATGGGCTCTCCTATTTCTTATAATGATTAAAATAGTTAACATTGACCCTAAAAATTTTGTTTTGCCCATTTTGTTTACAAACCAGACAGTGATTTAATTTGTGACTAATTTTTTAGCTTTACCAAAGGGGCTTGGAAATTGATATTGCTGTGAGCTCCAGGGCTGCACTGTACCCAGTCCCCTAGAAGTACCGTGACACACCAGCTGCATAGAGTGTGGCGTACAAGCTGGGACTGTCTCATTGGCAACTGTCCTTGGGTCTTTCACCTGTAGAGCATTGTGTTGAATGGAGGCTCGTTGGCATGTGTCTTAGAGTTTGCATGTTTACCATGGTTGGTATGTGGTTTTAGCAAATGCCATTGTCCCCACTGATACAAGAAGGCTTCATGGAGGAAGTAGGGTGTCCAGAGATCTTAGGACAGGAAAAGCGTAACAAGATAGGAGAAGGAACACTTCCCAAGTGTAGGGCCAGGTTCCTGTCTTTCACAGCGGGGAGTCTCAAGCTTGGCTCCTCAGCAGATGGACCTGGAGAACTTGCTAGAAAGCAGATGCCTGCACCTACCCTGATGGGGCTATTAAGCATGTTTGTGGTGGGCTCAGACATCTGTATTTTTTTAATGTCTCAGAAATCCCTGATACACAGCATGTCTGTCAGCAAACCTCATGTGTTCTATGACGGTAAGTTCTAAAGGGCCACATCCTGAATGCCTTTTTTTTGAAAATTGATGTTTATTGACGAGCTGTTCTTACTGGATGGGGTCCTTTCATTGTAAATGACGATGGACAGTGAAACATGGTAACATCTTAGAGCTTAAAATGGAAATTCTTAATTCTGTTCAATAGCCCAATTTATCCATTTCACATCAGACTCAATATTTTAATATTGTAGTAAGCGTTAACAGCCTTTGTTTAGTTGGCTGAGACTAAGATATGCCACCGCACTGTTCTGTAACTGTTATTGGTAGGGTTCTAGTTGAATCAATACAGCCCTCGGTGCCAGGTGCCAGCTCAGCCCTGTGCTAAAGGTTTTCAGGCCCCAGGAAAAATGATCTGAAAGAATGAGCATACTCAGGAAAATGTCATTAAGACGAGGGTTTTGAATTACAGCATTGATTTGGGACACTTGGCTTTTGTTAGAGTGAAAATCAGTTTTAAGTATTTTTGAAAAAAGGATTACAAAGGATTTGCATTTTTTAACGTGAACTAAAATTCTGCGCGTGTGCCTGAAATGTCACCATTACCGATTTAATCCTTTAATTTAAATTACGGTCTCTGGTGCGTCTGTCACAGTAAAAGTGCTATTGGATGTCAGTCTAATGATATTTTAAAGACATTGCAACATAGTGGAAAGGCTATGGCAATTGAAGTCAGGAGATGCGCTATTATTAACTGTGATTTTAGCCAAGTCCTCTGACTGAGCTCAGTGTGGAGTCGCGAACTAAGAAGGATATAAAAGTATCTAATGAGCCCTCTTCCCAACGGTGTCCCTTCCTCTCCCCACAAAAAAGCAAATCCAGTGACACCCATCAGAAGTGGAAATCTTTTCAAGAATGTGGACGCCTCGGTTTTCTCAAGAGCAGCCCTCGGTGGGCAGGAAGTGAGGCGGGTACGTGTGAAGCGAGTGTCGCTGCCCGTGTGAAGAGCTGCTTTCGCCTCTCCTCCAGTGTGTTCCCACCTTCTCTCCTTTCTCATCTCTCCTTTTCTCTCATCCTTCTTTGTGTTTTGAGCCCAGGGCTGGATCACAGACCATCATTGTAATAAAACCGAAGCACTCTTTGACAAGTGGATAGAGTGCTATATCTTTCAACCAAGCGGGCTGCCATCTTTATATGTTCGTGATATATAAATACAACTGTAATTGGCATGTTTCCATCTTTATATCCATCTTTCTATGTTAGATCCATTCGCATCTATACCGATGTCCGAGGGACCTCCGAGCTGCCTTTCTTTTACTGAGTTTATCATTCTTATCATGCTTTGCCTTGAATATTTAGGGTAAAAAAAAAATGTTGGGAGAGAGTGAAAAGATACAGAAGCAGAAATGACTGTGGCCTGCGAGGGAAAGAGGGAGAGGCCTGGCTTTATTAAACGTCTACACTGGAAGAAGGTAGGGCTAGATTTCGGGGGCCTTGACAGCCAGGGTGAGCAGGTTGAATGTGATGCGAACGGGACCATGGAGCCACACACGAGTGAGCCCGCCAGGGTGGGAACGAGGAGGCTGACCGAAGGCTGTGGGTTGGCGGTAAACCCCACGCCTGTGGAGTGAGCAGCCTGAGCACAGACCATCACCGCACCTAATAGCATCTGCTCCCATGCATTTTGCACTGGACCGGCGCTGTGGCGATGCCGCACCGTGCCGTGTTGCTTTGCATGCCACAGGCCGCGGCTGGTGTGCTGTCTCATTACCATTCTGCTGGTTGTCAGCATTTTGTGATACAATTACAGGCATGTAATTCCCAGAACAAATGAGCCATTTCGAATGTTGTGAGATGTGTAATTCAATATGATATGAGCCTGTAGAAGAATTGAGTTTAGAGAAGCAATATGCGAGGGTTTGGGCTGAACAACCTGAGGGGTGAAGAACCTGTCAGCTGCCTTCTTTCGGGGTGCCATCGTGGGCGTGGAGGGGACACCTAAGGAGAGGGACCCTGGAAAAGCGGCACACGCCCAAGGCCCCTCGGCAGCCTCATGCATGAGGCCCTCACCTCGCAGGAAGCGGGTTTCACATCCCCTCGGAACTTGGGACAGTATAATCCGAACAAGTAAGAATGGCAGATGTAAACTCTACCACAGACATTGTTCTCCGACGCCATTTTGTTCTCCTATTTTCCTATTTTGAAGCTTCACCCAGAAGCGAATATTACTCCTCTTCTTTCAAGAAAGTATTTTGAATCTTGGATTTCTGTATCTCAACTGAATGCATGAGACTGCTTTTAATTCTTCGGGCCATCTGCTAGGATGTGTGACCGAGGCGATGTGTGATTGCTAGGGGAGAGGGTAGCGGGGTCAGTCAGCTATGGGGGATGTGCCAAAGCTGGAGGTGGCTTGAGAACCCAACCCCCATGGAGCATTGAGAGCCGTTGGCCGAGCTGCAGCTGTCTGGTCAGAGCTGGCACCACCCCCGCATGGGCCTCCTGCGTGGCTGTGCTGCCCTTGGAAGGTGGTTGGTTCCTAGAGGCCCAGGTGAGTGGTACTGCCCCCCACCTGGCCGAGGCAGAAACCCCGTGTGCTCCTCTGATCCTCTCACCTCCCTTGATTCTTGAGTCTTACTCACCGCAACTTTCATTTGTCCTTGGTGGGTTAATCTAATAAGAAACCCGATTTGTAACTTCTTTAAACACATATACTGATTGAATTGCAGGGGAGGAGGCGTTCTAGGCTGAGTGCCGACATGTTCTGGCAGCCTGAAAGCTGTCTCTGTGATATTGATCCTGTTTTAGAGCCCACCTGGGGCTGTCTCCACCCCACATCTCTGAGGGGGCAGAGGTAGAAGCCTTCAGCTTATTAGCCCCATTTTTGCAGATGAGAATACTGAATTAGAAGAAATTAGCAGCTGTCTCAACTGCAGGACAACGGCAACACATGGCCCATCTATACAGTGGGATATTTTAAAGCCACTAGCTAAGTTGCCAGGCAAATATAACATTTAACAACTGTCCCGACACAGGGAAATGCTCCTGAGAGACCATTAAGCGATAAGCAGCATCCTGTGGATTTTCGGTGCTTCATGTCCATGGTGTCAGCTCTTCACCAGTGACCCTGAGGGTCCTGCACGTGTGACGATGTTGCCAAAGGTGTATTGGAACCCTGTAGACTCTGAGTCTAGTCCACGGGGGGTCACGTAGCCACATGGAAGCTGCTGGTGTCCAGACACGGCCATGGCCGCATCTCAGAGCTGTTGGTCGGTGTTTACCTTCCGGAGGGCCACTGACCCACTCGCAGTGGTCAGTTCCGTTATTTTGTAAAATGTGGTTCCCCAAAAGACATCAACTGCTATGGTGGAAATAAGAACAAAACAACTTAAAAACACAATGGTTCTTAGAAAACTTAACCAAAACTTCAAACGTGAGGAATGGCAAATTCAGTAAGGACTTAAAATTGTGACTCAGGCAGCCGAGTGTTCTCGGCTGTGCGAACGTTCTCCCAGCAAAGAGGAGCTTTGATGAAAGCTGAAAAAGTGCCTGTGGCATTTCGTTGTTCAGTCCAGGCAGACGAATACAGCGGCAATGGGTATGCTCGTATCAGATCATTAGACTTTGGGACAAAGAGTATTAGCAAAGATGGGACGTTTCATAATGGTAACGGAATCAGTTCATCAGAGGAAAATCCTAGACGTCGAGATTCTTACCCAGATCCCCCTTCAAAACACGAGCCAGCTGGGGCTGCCTTAGCGGAGGGAGCTGCCCCCGGCAAAGTCACCTCTTTCCTGGGGCACCCCATCCTGAATGAGGCAGGCTGTAAGACTCAAAGACAGCTTGGCCCAACAAGGGATTGTATAAAGGACAGCCCTTACCCCAGGGCTCCCCGCGATCGCCCAAGCACTTATCTCTGCTAAAACCTAGACATTGTTTCTCAAATCAGGACATTCTCTGGAGCAAAAGGCAGAGTTTTTCTGTGGGACTCCAGGGGTCTGCACTGCAATCTCCTAGTGTGGTCTGCCTGAGACGTACTGCTCTTGGCACCCCCCCCCCCCAGCGCCTCAGCTGTGCCTGGCATGTGGCCCAGTGGGGGGTGGGGGTGGGGGTGGGGCACCTGGCCTTACTGAAGGGCTCTCCTGCTCTGAAACGCCCCAGAAGCTGGGTTTGGAAATAGCACACATCAGCTTCAGAATACCACTCTGCCCCACTGTGAGTTGGCTCGGAGGGCTGCAGAAGAGAATTACAAGACTTTTTTTTAGTGGCAGGTGGTACAATTGCCAACACACTGTCTTTTGCAGCACAGGGGGTCTTTTCCTTGCCCAGACCATCAGACACACACAACGTCACCTCCTGGCAAGATGGGCAGACCCTGAATCAGCACGCGGTTTTTCTCTCAGCAATGGGTGAGAAGTGATTGCACAAGGACATCTCGACATAACGCACAACATACAGCAGTTTATGACTCTGATTGTGATTTGGAAGTTAAGCTTAGAATTCTAGATTTTTTTCTGGTGTTCAAGCTACTGATATGCTTCCTTTTCATTTGAACCATGCGTTGTCCTGGAAACCTTTGAAGCAAATAGAGGTGAAGCAGCTACTGTTTAGCTTTGAGTTACAGGGTCTCTTTTCTACCTCCGTACATGGGTCTCCTTAGGGGATCGGAGCTGCCCATCAACCTCCATTCTCTACAAGAGGGGGACCCTTGGGAAATGTCACAGAGGACGCCACTCGTGCTATGTCTGTGGCCTCTCTTCTCTGCAGCGACTCTGTGATAACTGATGTGTTTAAAAAGTCCATCCCATGCCAAATTACAGATGACCGGTTGTTTTGAATTGGTCTCAGCAGCATAAACCATTTCACATCTCAGATGAAACTTCCACTAAAACACTCGTGCTAGAACGTAATATGAAGCAGACAGATTTGAACAGGTGAGACAGTGCTGCTTTGGTTTAAGATATTGGCATAGATAAACATGTTTTATTCATATAAACGTCTTCCAGGGCTTTGAAGACGAAAGCTATTTCTGTGGTCAGCTGTAGATAAGCATGTGAGTTGGTGACCTAGCAACTATGATGTGTTCATTGGACTTGATGTGAACTGTGGAGATCCCCTCTTTCCCTCCAGTTTCACCTCCTCTTCTTCAGGGTCTTACTGCTTTTTTACCTGCCCTTCCTTACGTATCTGTTCTTCAGGGGAGTGTCTGCCTTGTAAAGTCTTCCTTTGTCTGTGTCCTGCAGAGAATTCTGTGGCACGAGGACAGGGATCTGGTCTGGCTTTGGGGGATGGGCTGGTAGATGCCATCAGTCAAATTGTCCAAAGATCAAGTTCTAAGAGTTTCAGCCAAGATGTGGAAACAACCTAAATGTCCTTTGTTGGTTAAATAGATAAAGAAAAAGTGTGTATACACACAATGGAATATTACTTTTATAGTGTTCTATCATATTATTCTAATAAATCATAAGCAAGTCATCAAATTGGTACTTAGAGGTTTATAACAGCTTGCTACAGAAAGGTAGCATGAGGGTGCTTGGTGGTGATGGTGCAGTTAAAAATCTTGGCTCTGGTGATGGCCACACAAAGCTACACGTGACAAAAAGTCACAGGGCTACACACGCACATCTGAGGGCACATGGATCTGGTGAGACCTGAATGAACTCATGGGTGGTACCAACGTCAGTTTCCTGGTTTCAATGTTGTAATCTAGTCGCACAAAATGCTACCATTGGAGGAAAATGCATGATGGGTCCACAGGCCCTCCCTGTCCATTTTCCCTCTGAATCTTTATTCCAAAACAGAAAGTTAAAAAATATACTGGACTCTAAGGTGCAGTGGAGACAAAAATGGAAGTCATCAGTGAAAATGTGTACCAAAAAATTTTCTGGAAAAAAGAAATTCATGAAAAATCGCTAGAAAGAACACTGGCCTGGACCTAAGAAGGTCTTGGGTTCAAGTTTCATGTTGCCTGTGCAACTGGGTGACCTGGGTGATAGATCTTTGAGTTCTGATCGCCTATTGATAAAGCAGGGATTATAATAGGTGCTCTGTGTGTTTCCAAGGCTGATTGTAAGGACTCAGTGAAATATAAAAAAAACACTTTCATAGTGCCTAGAACATGGGAAATGCTCAATGAATGTTAGTTCTTTCTGTAATAAAAGTTACATCATTATATTAATTGAAACTTATATATGGGATGGGAAATACTGATGGTCTTTACAGAGAAGCTGGCTACGTTTCCAAGTTCTAATATTTGAGAGACAATTTGGAAGATTCTCAAGTAGAATTTTGCTCTTGGCACGGGTCTTTTTGTGTCTCTGTGTGTGTGTTCATTTGGTTGTAGGGGGAGTATTTATGAGTTAGGACTCTGCTGGATGAATGGTGCCACCAAAGGCAGTTTGCACCTTCCTGTGGCTGATGTCTGTTTTCCGTGGGGCGTCCATCATCACCAGGGCCTCTTAGGGTCACCAGGTAACCACTGTGATAGAACTTACTTGCTGTACCCACAGTGTACCGATAAACACATTTCCAGAAAATGCTCAGCTGAGCGATAGCTTTTATTAACTTGACTCTATTGACTGACTTGATAATAATGTTGGAAGAATCAGGTGGGCATTCTGGTGGTGTGGATTTTACCGTATGTCACACATTCTCTGGCTGCTGTGCTGGATGTCATCACCCTGTTGTCACAGAGTTTTTGGAAAATAGCCCCCCAAGACCTGTCGTCAGTTCCTTTGATGTCCGTCATGAGACATTCAGAAATGACTGACATTTTGGTAGACCCTGACTCAGTCAGTGTTCAGGCAGTGGATCAAATATTTCTTTGACATTTAGTTTTCTGGCTTCATCAACTTACCTGATCGAGTGGTAGGGATTTCCCTTCCATTTTGTATCAAAACCCATGTTCTCCCTCCGTGTTTGGATTTCTAGACCTGTGGTCTCAGAACTAGAGAAGCTTCTATATATGTAATGAGCAACTTTCCAGCTCAAGCAAGAGCCAAGAGAAGGGAGCTCGTAGGGGGACCACTCCGTCCTCACTGGTGCGCCAACCACAGATGCTTCCTAGCGGGGCCTGTGAGGACGCTGATGTGGACACAAAGTATCTAGTTACACAAGATGGGGACCCCTCTTCCCAGTGTCCATCGAGGAGAGCTAAACCAGACCCGGGACACCCTTTAATGCTTGACTATTGCAACTTCCCTCCCTAACTCCCCATAGCTGTAACTCCCTCCCTCCTTGACGCAGGATAGCTGTAACTACCTACCACTAAATTCTCTGTTTCCAAACTTGTGGTGTGGTGGCCATCCTGTGATTTTCCTCATGCCTTTGAAGCCAACCTTCTGGTTCCATAGTGTAATGGTTAGCACTCTGGACTCTGAACCCCACCTTCTGGCACACACCAACCTATTAAACTTCTTTCTTTTCTGTTGAAAACACTTCCTTGTTGTAAAAGATATTAAAATTCATAGATTCCATCAAAGCTGATCGATTTATGCTTTGCCCTTCTCAAATCCCTCCTGATGGTCTTTCTCTCCTTTTTATAGCTCCGTGCTCATTTGCATGACTGGTTTTACTTTCTGCATCCCTCCCTGCCCCTCCCCCCATGCTCTGCAGAAAGGTGGGCATCACTGTTCCCTGGATCGAATTTGCTGGAGATTTTCCCAGTGAGACAACAAGCCCCATTCAGAGAGCTCTACTCACTAATTATTCACATAATGTGGAAAATAGATGGGGCTTGTTAACATCGATGCGATTAGCATGTTAACTTACTTTAAAGCCACGTTAATGATGATTAAGTCAAAACTGGATGTTGCGTTATCAAAAGGTCTCTGTTTTTGCGTGTGTTGGCTGGTTCTTAATTGGCTAATTCCTGAGGGTGGGGGTATGAAGGCAGGAGATAACAAAGTTTAGTTTTGAAGAGTTGTAACAGAGAAGCTTGTAACATTTTATAACTGAGCTTACCAGAAGTAGCTTCTAAAAGGTGACTGGGCCTCATGAGCTGATCCCTTTACATAAATAATTCAACGAGTCTTAATTAAATATTCTAACTGAGGTTTTCGGTGGTTTTCTTTTCATTTCGTTTATTGTACCGGATTGCAAAGTGATGAAGCACTAAAAACAAACAAACAAAAAACTAGTATCTCTTATCCATCAGATAGCTTTGTCAATTCTACTTGAAATAGGGACTTCCTTGTTTAAATTGAGGTTGGTCTTGGATTAACTATTTCTATTCCATATCATCATGAGGGGTTTGGGACACATAGAGATGCCCACGTCTTTATCCTGGGAGCCTACGAATATGTTAGGGTACAAGGGTGCTCATCAGATGACCTTGAAATAGAGACAGAATTGTGGATTGTCTCAATTCACAAAGGGGTGCTCCTGTCCCATTCTTGCTTTGAGGTCCAGTAAAATAGGAGTGTTAGGTCCTGACTAAGCCCATTCTTGCATGGTCCTCCCTTGGAGAGGGAGAGAAAGGTGGGTGTGAGCTCTCACTGGGGAGCATGGCAAGGACTGGGGTCTCTCCCGTGGGAGCCAAGGCACCGGTGTGGCAGGAGCTGACCGGCCTCCCTCACTCACCTCTCCAGCTGGCATCCCTCAGGCTGTGTTGTTTGCACTCAGAACCATCACCCTACCTGTCGACACCCATTGTCTGTGTATTGGCCAGAAGTTTCTGGAAGGTATTTTCCCATGCCGGCACCCTTCCTATTTTCCAGTGTTTTTATATCTCTTTCATTTCCAGGGGATTTAGAGAGAGGAGCGATAAACATGCAGACTCAGTCCACCTTCTTGGACTGAAAAGGTGTCAGGGTGGGTGAGAAGTGAAATTTGAGGGAGATGTCAGGGGCAGACAGAGGACGTGAAACCAACCATCCATCTACAAGTTTACAACTGGGAGGCTTGGGAGAAGGGAGTGAAGTAGAACCATTCCTGCCTCCAAAGATTTTCCAACCTCCATGTGGAGACAACAGCCCCCAGAATCGGATGTGACCCCAGACCCCTCCTGGTGTCCTGTACGAGTGCACTGTGCTCTGAGTGTGCAGAGAGCCAACTTACGCTCCACGTCAGGCACTCCCGAGAACTAAAAGTCCCCAAATTCCTTTACGTTCTTGGGAGAAGAAGGCTCAGTGTCATTGTTGGGTATTCCTAGCAGCTGGTGCCCTGTAGTGAAAGTGCATGACCCCCTTGAGACAAATTGACCCGATCTGAATGCCGAGGACCACTGAGTGCCAGCGACCATGTCTTACCCACAACGGGAGCTCCTGGTGGGACCCCGTTCAGAAGTTGGGTTGGGAGGACATGGTCAGATGCTCATGCTGGCTGTGAGTGTCGGCAGAGCTCAGCGTGGCCTCCCCGTGACACTCGGGACTGTCCTCCGATATCTGGGGACCGGGTGGCATTTCTCAGCTCCATGCCCAGCAGTGACATGCCTCTGGGATCACAGCCTTTCCAGGCTCAAAGCCTGATCTCAGAGAAGGTCTCTCTCGGCCTGGTGAGCTGTACAATTTCTTTGGTGTGAAACAAAATTCTTCTTCTTTTTTGAGGGGAAGTCATGGCCCTGCTGTGACTTGGATTAAAGCTATGGGCCAGTTTCACTAGAAAGTGAATTTGCACATAATTTTGCAGTTTCTCATGCTCATCGGTCTGTAGGCCCCAGATCAATAACTCTTAAGGTAGAATGTGCACAGCTAACATGTGCTGAAGGGACTGGTAGGCGCTCTGTGTGTCGGAGGTCTGTCCTATGCTGCCATTCTGTACTCTGCTGGTGGCCTTCAGGGACACACAGTCCACACATCCCAATCACTGCAAGTCAGTCTGTGATCAAGCGAAGGCCCGTCCTCTAAGGCGCAGCATTCTCAGAGATGGCTGAAGGAAGTGATGTCTGCGGTCTGCTTCCTCCCACGTTTCCACATGGGTTCTCTTCCTATCACTGAGCAGGGACTAGTCCCGTCAGATTCACCACCAACCTCATTCCAAGTGGATGGTGTTTTTATTGCCCATCTTTCTCGAAAGCTCAGCAGCATCTGACCCCGTTGGTCGCTTCTCTGTTGGAGTTTGTCTTATCCTTGACTTCAGAGGGTTCCTACTCCCCTGGCCTCTCCTCAGCCCCCTTGCGGGCTCCCTGTCTTCTGCCAGCATCCTCAGGGTGGGGTGTCCCCTACTTCATCCCGGTCTTGTTTCTTCTCTATCTGTATTTCTTGTCTAGAGAGTTCCATCTAGCTCCGTTGCTCTAAAACTCCCCTGGACGCTGGTGAGTCCAGCCCTGACCACAACTCTGAGCTCCGATGCCTGTGTGTAGCCACTTACTTGGCGGAAGAGCATCTTGAAACCGATGTGTCCAAATGAACTTCGTGGCTGCAACAAGGCGCCATTTTTTCTGAGGTCGGAGAAACTGGAGGAATCAGGCTGGGGTGCAAGTGGGGAGCTGACCCGTGATCAAGCTAAACATTCAAGACCATCCCTATTTTTTTTCCCCTTCTCCATTTATCTGAAAATCCATTCAGAGTTGCATCACCCAAACAGAAGACCGTTCCATCGGCTTTCTTCATGTGTGTCACTCTTGGCCTAGACCAAGCCGCCTTCTCTCACCAGGATACTGCAGTAAGGTCCTCACTGGCTGTCCTGCGTCCCCCTCCATCTCCTCCGCTGTTCTTCCACTACCAACCACAGTGACTTTCATAAACACAAATCGGGGCACATCGCATCATTTACCCTCTGAAACATGTGAGGGGCTTGTCAATGTGAGAATGAAATGAGAGCTCCGTACCCCGGCCTCTGAGGTCCCCGTCGTCTGCCTGGCTCATACTCTCAAACTCCGCCTCCATTTGTGGCCAAGCTCAGTGGTTTTCTTTCTATTTCTTAAATATGCTAGGCTCTTCTCCTTCTCTGGGGCTAGAGGAAGATTCTAGAGAAAATATGACACAGATTAGCTGATGTTCACGTGTAAGCTGCTTACCTCTCCAATCAGACTACAAACTGCTTGAGAGCAGGGACTCCGTTTTATGCTTTTCACTTTCAGCACCCCCACCTTTGCCTCCACCATCCTCCCTCTGCCTGTATTTAGGACCATATCGTGCAGTAATTCACTTAACACGCGAGCACCTACTACATATCAGGTGCTGTGCTAAGTACTGGGAATTTAGTAGATTTCCATGTGGAGATTGTTTCTGTCTTAGTCTAGAAACATGAGCCATTGCATGGTGAGGGTGGGAGTGAGGCGATGTGTGCTGTCACAGAGGTGAGATGTGTCAAAGCAAATTTTCAACTCGGGTAGAATTTTGTCATTCTAATGAATTTTGAAAATGATCTCAGGATAACTTTATTGCTTTGGAATAGTAATTGACTAAACTAGTGCCTTAGTGGTTTGGAAGCATAAATATGATTTCCCGAAGTGCTAAATTCATTCCTCGGCTGCAGCTGAGAGAATGAAACTTAATGTAAAATAATAACAGTTCTAACTAGAATAGACAACAAGCCAGGTGAACCTTGCTTACTTTCCTTCCGCCATGATAAACATCTTCTACTCAGAGTTTCGCCAGAAACTCAGTAGAACAATAAACCCAAGTGGTTAAAGGAAACGAAATTACTCTTTTAGCAACAGACTTCCTTCAGACTTAAACACAACTACAAAACGTCAGGTGCGACGTCGTTTGTGTTCAGGTGTTATATTTGGTGTGGAGATTCCAGCTCACATCTTTGCTTCAAAGCTTCGTCTTTAAAAAAATTGAAAGCAAGTCTGACCAGGTTATAGCCCAAAGCTTCCTTGTTAACAAATGGAACTGGCTATTATGAGTTTAGTTTTTGACCCCAAATGGTATGCGTTTACCTTAAAACAACTCACAATGACCTTGGCTGCTTCAAAATATCACATCTGCCCTCAGCGCCCATGGATGTCGTGTCCTGAGAGACACCAAAGTGGCTCCGTGGCCGTTCCTGCAGGGAAATCTGACGCCTGCTGATGTAGCATCAGAAGACGTGTGGGGAGCCTTTCGAAGGGTTTGTTGGGAAGCGGTCAAAACTCAGGTACATGAATTCAAGTATCGGTCAAGCTTCTTGTCATCACACATCCCGATTCAGCTGGTGACTGAGACACGTATTTTGTTTCAGCCTGCAGTGAAAACTGGGTTGAGTTAAGTAATTGATGTTTTGATTTAAGAGTTGGCTAGAGGAGTGTCTAATTTTTCTATGTGTGCCCTGTGTTTTCCCATTGCATCGGTGGAGGGATCTGTACCATGAAATTATTTTAGTGAAGGCTTCGGGTCAGACAGCGCCCTGGATGGGATGTATTCGCGTTCCTAGCCCTGGGACTTGAGCTTAGCGTAGTGCTCTTCCTACTACACCCAGCAATGTGTGAACTAGACGTCTCATAGGTAAGGCTGAGTTATTTATTTTTTATTATTTTTTCTTTTTTAGCTGAGCCATCCTGCCACCTTTTGGCAGCTCAGCTTGGGCCGGTAATCGAACCAGCAACCCTGTTGCTCAGAGCTCGCACTCTTGAGTGAGCTCTTAACCAGCTGAGCCACTCGGCCAGCCCCCTGAGTTATTTATTTTTATTTGCATTAAAATCAACCTGAATGTTTATTACGGAGCACCTTCTAAGGACCAGAAGACCAGGGTTCCTATTTCAGGCTTTCCCACTTCCAGTTGTGGGCAATTATTTATTCCCCATGAGCTGTCAGCATCAGTGAAATTGGATGATGTCCTGATTATTTCCTGGCGTTATTGGGATGAAGTCCTCACTGAAGTTCCTTGCCCATGTTACCCATTGTGTGAACAGGGTATCACTATCGCTATTTTTGTACTGCGGCCCCCTCCTCTTTCATTCCTCTGGAAAAATATCCATTTTAGCTTTGGAAACCGGAAGACGATGGAATGTCACGCCAGGTCCTCCGATGTTTCTCGCGGTCACAGAAAACACAATGAGGGTGATACAGGTGTTAAAATAGAGCAGAACGCAGCCGAGAGGCCACCTTTCCATGTTGTTGTCCATTCCTCGTCCTTGATGTCATTGGGGCGTATCGCCCCTATTTCTTTCTGATGCATTATGGTTCCAGTATCTGGGCAGATCGTCTGCACTGGGGAACGTCCAACCCGCATGCTAACTCGTGTGGATCTGCCCGCCTTCAAAACCCCTCTAGCAGATCCGTCACTGCAGAAAGCATGTCAAGAAGAAGCCTATTCCTGGCAACCTGTTGTCAATGTGAGACCCCCAGAACTGGATGCCACCCCTCGGCCTGCCCCCAAATCTTCACCTGGCGTGTTCTCTGTCTGGCCTCATAGGTGAGCCCTGTTATTACCAGTCCTGGGCCCCAACAGGAACTGTGGGGCATCATGTGTGATACAGGGGGCAGGAATGCTTTCTAAAGTGCCGTCTGCCTCCTGCATGGCCACCTGTCTCCCTTCCCCTCTCCACTGCTTTCATTCCTCACCTAACAGTGTCTCATCTGGATGAACTGGCTCCCACACAGGACTGCCTGCTGAGCCAGCCTCCTGCCCGCTGGCCACTTGTCCTGAGCTGCTGCTTCGATAGCAAAGGGCTCTCTCGGCTGACTTACTCCCTCATCACTGTGGAAGGACGACCCTCGTGCCTACTGATGGGTGATAAAACGGTCACCATCAGTACTCAAGTGTGTGAAATAGTGCTGAATACTGCCTCCCCATTCCGAAGATTCACGATGCAAGCCAGTATATCAAAGCTCAGCGTGTCTGACATCAAGAGATGAGTTTAGTTTTATTCAATTGAATCTTTCCAAACGTACACTAGACTCCAAACATGTTTTTTTTTTTAATCAGGGCCCATTATTAATATTACCTGGACCAGTTTCTCCAGTAACATTGGATTAGGTGAACCCCCCAAACCCCCAAACCCACTGAGTTGCCTCCATAATCAGGCCCACAGATCAATCTGATTTTATCTACCACTGATTTTCCACATAAATCTTCAGATGGGAGAAAGGGTTGTCTCATTTTTCTGAAACTCCACCTGTCACCATCTTTTGCCATCAATAAATCAGGCTCAAGGACCATCCCTAATCTTTGCTCATGCTGTGTTATAATTCTCCAGGACTCTCCTCCACCATTACCACGTCAGCATTAGTGTCCTCCAAATCTTAGCAGCTGAAAACCACAGGCAGGCGTGGCTTGGCAGGTGGTGCTGGCTGGGGGTGGCCACAAGGTTGCCGTCAAGCTGTTGGCCGGGGCTGCGGTCACGTCACCCGGGGCTGGAGGTTCTGCTTCCAAGCTCACGCACGGGCTGTTGGCTGGGGGCTGGCCTCCTCGGCCTGTGGGCCTCTCTGTAGGGGTGGCTCCTGACATGGACTCCCCTAGAATTATGATGCCCTGGGGAGAGAGGCTCACATGGCAGCACTGTCCCTCTCAGCCTTTGAACCTCAGTCGGGGAGGAGTGTGTGAGTTTGCTCGGGCTGCCATTACAAGGCCCCACGGACCAGGGGGTGCAAGCAACAGAAATGCTTTGTTTCAGAGCCCTGGAAGCTGGAAGGCCAAGACAGGTGTCGCAGGGTTGGTTCCTTCTGAGGGCTGTGAGGGAGAATTTGTTCCACACATCTCCAAGAGCGTCTGGTGGTTTGCTGGCCATCTTTGGGGTTCTTTGGCTTATAGGTGCATCACCCCCATCTCTGCCTCCATCTGCACGTGGCCCTCTCCCTCTGTGCCTCTCTGTGTGTGTGTCCAAGTTTCCCCTTTTCATAAGGACAATTCAGGCTCACCATAGTGACCTTATTTTAACTTGATTACCTCTTATGAAGACCCTATTTCCACATAAGGTCCCATTTATAGGACCTGGAGGGTAAGTTAGGGGAGGCATTCCAACATCTTATTGGGGGAGGAACACAATCCAACACAACAGAGTGGAGCCCTGTGTATTTCAGGGGCCTGGCAAGGAAAGGCCGTCCTTTGGGTTGAGGGCTGGGTGGCGGGAAACTGGGCCAGCTGACAGGGGACCCGGGTGGGCGGTGGAATCCACAAGCATTTCCTTGCATTTTTCTGCACTTCCAAGCTACCTTGCCTACACAGGGATGAATATCTTATCTGGGGATAGTCTCCTAGCCACACGGGGGAGGAATTAGGTATTTTTCTTTGTCCCCCATGACTTTTGGCAATGTTACCAAGATCAGCCGTAATTAAGAAGTCTGCTGAGGTCTATAAGTTATCACCTGAAGGTTCATTAAACATGACAAGAAAAAATACCGACTGTGATCCCTGTAGAGTTCTGATGACAAAGGACTGGACGTCAAGGCCTGAACAAATTTGGCCGGGAACTTTATGAATTTTTCTTCCACAGATAAAGCGAAGCTGACCAATCGCTTCTGTGTGACATCTTTCTAAACTGCTGAAATAGGTTTAAGGAGCTATCAATATTTGTCTGCTAAGGTTTCACCTGAGAATGCCAAAGAAATAATCCATGTTGGTGCTGCTGTCACTGCTGCTACTATTTCGATACCTGCTCTCCTCGCAGATCAATGTTTCAGGCAGTGAACGATTGGAACTTGCAGATGGCCTGCAGGGATGGTAACGTTGGCCAGCTGGGCCTAAGTCATATCCTGACAGTGAAAGATTTGAAGGTTGTAGCAAAGTCATCGTTGAGTGTCACTGGAAACCCACCCGCATCCCAGCAGCCCCCAGGCCACTGCGTGTTCCTGGCTGGGAGAAGGGCATTATGTGAGAGCTTTAGGCGACATAGTCTTGATCGTCCTTCCTACTAAGCGGAATCACTGGGAAGGATCTATTCGTTCCTGGCCTCCGTCAGTGTGCGGGTTCGCACAGAAGCCATCCTTCCTGGCTGGGCGCCGTCCTAGATTCCTAATCACTAACTTATCGCTCATAAAAGGCCACCGTAATCTGGAAGACATTATCTCTGACACTGTGTTTGTCTGCTGCTGGTTAGGCAAATGGCCAAAGTGCCCGCTCAGGGACATGAGTGCCCTCATTTGTCACCCGCCTGCACAGCACAGCTTCCCTTCCTCGCTGATGGACTAATGGCTCCGCAGAAGCCGAGAGGTGGGTAGCATGCTTCTCCTCGAAGGGAAACTGATGTGAGGAACTGACTACCCAGATCCTTTCCATCCTCATGAGCTGTTCTTTCTGCTCAAATTAAATGAGCTTGTCAAAATAAATACGAAGGCATGGTCATGGCGGCCGCCAGGCACTGACCGCGGAGGGGGAGTCAGCCTGGAGGTGGGGTTTTGCTCATAGCTCCCTCCCTGCTCCAGGCGGGCCAGCCCCCAACCCCGTTTCCTCTTCTTCTTGCTTAGCGTCTACCCTACCTGTTTGCTTTGCCTTTGATGCAAGCCCCGCCCACCTGTGGAGGCCAACCCCAGTCCGTGTCTTGGATGTCAGCGTATAGCCTTTTCTGAGTCCCTACAATCTGCAGCCTGTGCTGTGGGACTTGGCACCTAGTTAACGTCTATTTTCTTGTATAATTCTTACACTGAGCTTTTTGGCGGCCATTTATCACACCTTGTGCCACTCTGTATCCCCCCCGCATCACTCAGATATGTGCTGACGACATGGTGGGGGCTCAATGTGTACATTGATTGGTGAAACCTGGTGCAAGCAGCGAACGTCGGCTTTCTGCTGCCCAGCACCCCTCCTTTTCCTTCCTGGGAATAGTAATGTGGAATACCATCCGAACTGGTGTGAGAGACCACGCCTTCCTCCTCGCTGAGCATGCGCCTTGTGTGGAAGGGTTGCTGTCCTCAGCCTTCCGGTGGTCTCGGCGTTGGTGCAGGCATGGGCAGGCATCCTAAGGCAAGGTGATCTGAGGAGGCCTCGGAGCCTTTCTTGGGATCATTGTCTCCCATTCTGGGTCCCTCCTGTGCACAGTAGGGGCTGAGCAGCAGCCCTGGCTTCTCCCCCTAGATGCCAGGAGCACCCCTCCTCTTCCTAGGGTGTGACAGCCCCCAAATATTTACAGACGTTGTCTACTGCCCCTGGGGCTCAAACCCCTCCCATGGAGAACTCTACAGGGAGCGGAGGGGGTATAATTTGGAAAACTGACAATGTACTTCGCTATCCCCTTGGGAGATTCTGACTGCTCCTGTGAGCATCCCAGTCCTGCTGTAAGAGATCTGTTCACCAGGTCGTCATGAATCTCGGCCGTCATTAAGACATGCAGATATCAATGCAGATAATCAATGCCGAGGGCTGGAAAAAAAGAAAAAGGCCAGACTATTCAATTATGTTGGCTTACTGCTATAGATGCAAGATGACTTGGGGAACAAAAACACAAACCTTAGGCGCTCTGGCTTTGCGACGATTCATGAATGATCCCAGCGGAATAACTGAGCTACTCTCTGAACAAAGGTTAATTATGTTAAGTATTTTGGAAAATGACATGGACCCCGTATCCCTCACAAGTGGTCAGCATCTTACTGGTTTTTCAGACCTGATTTGCTGAGGGGTAAATATACAGAGGGTGCCAAAGAAATGTATACACATTTTAAGAAAGAAAAAGACTGTATTAAAATTGTAATAATATATACCGGTAACAAAAGTTGAATACAAGTCACGTGTATACATTTTTTGGCACCCTGTGTATGCACTCATTGTCTCATAGGAGGTTCGCTTATCCCCATGCAAAGAGGCATCAGCTAAGAGTTCATCTAGGTGTGGGGTGTGTTGTGACAACCCACTCGAGGCGTTTCCTTCAAGAGTTACAGTCAGGATGAAGGAAGTTAAAGTTGATTTGTGATTATTTGGGAGAGAAAGACCTGGAAAGGAAAGCAACCAAGATGCCAACAGCGAAAAATTTAAGCACGTTCTTAGGACTCACCTTGCTTATTCCGATGCCAAGAGTTTGTTCTGGCTTAGAGCCCTGCCCTGTTCTCCATTTGCCAGGTCTGGACTGACCGTTTTCAAAATTCTCCTGCCCAAAGTCCCCCAGGACACGTCTGAGTGGATGATTTGGGTTGAACTCATTGTCAGAAAGGAGAGCGCTCCTTTGATGGAGACCCATGGAGTATCTCAGTAAGAGGGCGTCAGAAAGGGTTTATAGGATTTGGGCCCGTGCCTGGGGATTTGGGGAAGGTTTAAGGAAGTGAGGCGTTTTGCTGTTGATTGGATGTTGTCAGGAGGGAGTGAGAGTAATTCTCTGATGGGGTAGCTAATAAATCTTATCCAGAAAGAGAGCCACCTAGGCTGAGGCTGAGTTCTCACGGGTAGAGAAGCCACAGCGAACGCTCGTGGCCAGGATGGAGGGCGCGTGGTCAACAGGCTCAGCCTTCGTCTGTCCTCAGATGTGCTTACCGAGTCCACAGCCGTGTGGCTGGGCAGGAGCAGGGACAGGTACCTGGGCTCCTGGCTTCCAGTTCAGTTACTGACCTCAGAACCAGAGCAGGGCAGGGCCTGGGGAGGGGGCTCTGCCAGGATGTGTGTGAGGCATGCAGAAGGAAGCAGGTGCGAGTATGCTGGGTCCTCGCCCAGCCGTACACAGCTGCAGGGACCGGCGTGTTTGCTGGGGGCTGGAATGGCTTTCAGGACAAGAGTGGTTTTGACAACCTGCGGGGACGATATGATTGCTGTCACCTCCACGTTGTGCTTTACTCCCTCGCTGGTTGTCCTTCCTCCCCTGTTTCGGACGAAAGGCTCTGTAGCTCTGTGGCACTTGTGGAAACCCCACTGAGCTCTCCTTAGGAAAGCAGAAGGAGCTAGGTGAAGGAGAGGGCGGGACCTACGTATCTACAGTGGAGAATTTGGATTGACTCAGGTGGGGAAGAATCTGGGGTCAGAAGGACCCCACCCGCCTGGCACACACGGGGGTGAGTGTGTGCATGTGCATGTGTGCGCGCACGCGTGTGTGCATGTGTGTGTGCACGTGCATGTGTGTGTGCACGTGCGTGTGTGTCCATGTGCATGTGTGTGTGCACGTGCGTGTGTGTGCATGTGCATGTGCGTGTGTGTTTGTGTGTGTGTGTGTGTGAGTGTGTGTGTGTGTGTGTGTGTGTGTAGATGCACTCACGAGCATGTGTGAGGCAGGATGGGGAAGTGGGTGGTGGGGAGTTATCAGGATTGGCGGTGACTCGCCTGAGGGCCGTGACGCGATCCCACAGGGGACGTGGAGTGTGCGCTCGGGCTGTGGTGGCCTCTGCTTCCTGGGAAGGGAGATTGGTCACCACCTCCCCGGCCCTGGCCGGGCTTGCTCTGGGGTAATCATGGTCACCACCCGCTTTGCTCTCAGAAGTGGTGTCCCCAGCCAGTTATTGGCCACCCTCTCTAATAACTGGACACCACTGCAGGCTCCAGTGTCCCAGCTGGCCTGGTCCTCACTTGAGCCCCGCTGGCCGTGACCGGTCACCCTGCTCCTGTGTCTGCGTTCAGTTCCTGGTTTGGGCTCAGAGTATCTTTTGCTTCTTTCCCAGACAGTCTGTAGAGGATGCCTAGCCCCGAGCTGGCAGACACGCAACGCTTGGCGCTGCCCCAGGCGCCAGGGCCATGGGTGTTTTCTGTGACTTAACTGTTCGCCGCCCTTCCTGTGGCTCCAAAACCCATGTGTGTATCCTCCCTCAGAGGGTGTCCACACAGCGACCTTCGCAGGCGGAGACGACGCCTGCGGGCTGCAGGATGGCCGCTAGGGAGTCAGGCCACTTTCCGGGGATTGTGGACTCATGCAGTGTGGGGACTCCGTGTTATTTGATGTTCGGTCTGCGAATAGCTGTGTCTTGACTAGCGCTGAGGAAAACTTTGAAAACATCAAAACAGAACTCTGTCTGAAAATGTACTTACAGCATTGTCCCCCAAACACCTGCGCCCTAAGTCCCCACAAGCTGAGCGCCTCTCAGCCACAGGTAGAGCAGCGAATAAGCGTGGGCTTAGGCTCTCTTCTTGGTGCAGCCGTAGACGATGCAGCGAGCCCCGTACTTTTCCAGACTCAGGACAGGCCCCCAGTCGGGTACTTTGGCGGCTGTCGCAGGACCCCACGCTTCGCTGTTTGAGGGCACTGAATTAAGCCTCTGTGATCATGAGGAGATTCGAATGCAGCCATCTGGGATCCTGGAGTCTGGAGATGGAATCCGGGGAGCCTGAGGCGCATACCAATAACACGGCTACGTGCTTGGGGTTTTCTAGACCCTGCACCGTAAGGAAAAGTAAAATACGACTAACATGCACATTGAGACTTGATTCGAAACGTAAAGCTCAAGCCGGCACACCACGCTTGCCAACTCTGACCCAGGTGCTTCTCCAGGCTAGTCCCCTGTTCTCCCTCTGCGTGAAAACGCCGCTGTGTCCACACTAGCCCATGCCATTTGTGTGCGTGTGACTTCTCCTAAGGCTCGAGGCCACACCACCCTCCCTTCCCTATGCTCACCTTGTCTGCCCCAGCACCCACCCCACTTGTGTGGGTCGAATTCATGTAGCGACGGCCAGAAGGGGCATGGCAGCAATCGGGATTGCAGCTTCCACGTAGTAACCAGGTGGTCCTGAGTGAGAAAGGTCACCTCACCTGTAACCTCTCGTGAGGGGAGCAGGGACTCTGGAGGGGAGCATCTGGTGCCCAGTTCACTGCCAGCACCTACTGACCCCGGCCCAGGGGCTGCCCAGGGGGTCTGTCCCTGAGACACAGATCAGAGAAAGTGCCCTCAGTCTTAGTTTGAGCAAAGCATTGGCTTTGAAATGTGCATTCTTCTTGTCCCAGCCCCCACCCCCACCTGAGTCCATGTTTCATCAGCCAGAGTCAATCGACATCATCCATTGTCAGGGGGTGTGGGGTCTTCTGCTGTTTTAGGGACCCACATGCTGTACTGGACCCATCTGCCCCCGTGTGGGTCTACCTTAGTTTCTTCCAAGATCTCTTCATGCATTAGGTAACGTTATCCAATGATATTTCTGAAAACAAACAAACAAACAAACATACAAACAAAAAACCAACCCCAAAGATCTGTGCTTGGTCCTTCTGACTTTCTGGGAAATCATTGTTAGCTGTTTCCCGATGAATGGTGTCTGCTTTATTTTAACGATTTTCTGCCTGATATCCAGGCCTGGCCCATCCTGCAGCCGAGAGAGCAGGGCTGCGTAGCACGCTCATTCAGGAAGCTGGTGGAGTCACTGGTTTTTAAGGACGTGAGACTCTTGGGGAAGGAACATGACACCATTGTAGGCAGTGGCTGGTGTCATAGCCTCTGATTCCTGGTGCAGAGCTCACAGCTCTGCGAGGCCTTGGGTAGGAGGCCTCTAACAGTGTCCTTGGAGAAAGATGAAGGCACGCCCTGTGTGTGACAGAACTGTGTATCCAGCACCTGAAAACTGGATCGCAGCCCACTTTATAGTCCATCTGCATCCAGCTTTTTAAAAATCCGGCAAGGGCACATAACTCCTTTAATTTAAAAAATGGACAGTGTAAAACCCTCCACTCCCCAGGCTAATTCTGGCGAACAGTGTTCACGTGCTTAGAAAAATCTCGGGAAAAAGTATACACACCAAAATTGAGATTATCATTATAAAATGATAACATACAAAATATGTAGACATTTGCTTTTTTCCCTGTCAATGCTAGATTGTAAATGAAAGCACCTGATTTAGTTAACGTGCCTTCTTAGATTCTCTTCTCTGCTTCCTGCACCCACAGCTGCCAACAGGTTCTCCTCGGACCCGCCCGCTGACCTGTCACTCTCCCCTCACTTGACGCCAGCCAACGCGTGCCCAGCGTTTCTAGCTCCTCCTGTCACTTTTGGTGTCTTCAGTGGCCAGATAATGAGTGTACGTGGAGCAGTAAACTCCCCACTAGATGAGTTTTGGCCAATTGGAAACAGGATGGGAGGAAGCCAGGGGGAGAGGATAAATCCCCCCCTTTTGCGTTGGGCTCTGAGGGGGTGGCATCTCTGTCCTGCCTGTCCCGGGAACATGACATCTCCTGTCGTGTGACCTGCTGCGTCACTTCAGGATTCATTAGGAAATGGTGCCCAGCATAGAATGTCTCACCTTGTCTCCCATCCTTTGCTCTCTGTGACCCTGGAACAAGGTATGCCCACAAGGTGACCGTGGGCGGGTAACCATCTACAGCTGCATTTGGGTGAAGCTTTGATAGGTTTGCGTGGGTGGAAGTCCCTCACAGAGTGAGACCTTCCAGAGGCTACATGGTGGGGTCACCACCCAGAAGGGGAGAAGGGCAAGGGGACCCCCAGGGGCGAGGGGAATTGGGAGGGGTTATGTGTCTAGGTCAGAGAGCTCCAAAGGGCACAGCAGCCTGGGGTTCTTACAGGCCTGGGGCACATGTGGGCTGTGGCTGGCAGATGGTAGGCACAACTTTGTGGGGTGTACAAAGCAGGCCAACTCTAAATGTGAAAAATGTGCTTATTTGGTCCATGTTTCACACAGTTGGATATACAAAATTTTGAGTTTGGTTGCTGGCAGGCTTTTGAACCAATGGGTCTCAGACTGCTGTAAAGGAGTGAGTAACCGAGGGGCCACTGAACAAGGTTAACGGCTCACCTTGCGAGCTTCCCAGCCTTCGCTGCCTGTAGGAGGTCTAAGGGACGATGGGCTGACCCTGGGACAAGATACGACCACGAGGTGGCAGTATCACACACAGCTTTATTTGATGGCTGATCGGCTTGCAGGTTATGGAGGAATTTCAAATTCCAGGTGCAGGTCAGAGAGGAGGAACCTTGGGGTGATGGTTGCAAATCGTGCCGTGTTTGATAAAAGCAGGCTTGCGTGGTCACACGACTCCCACTAGGAGGGATAGTTGGGAGCCACCAGCTCTTGCCAGGAATCCCCACTTGTGACTTAGGACAAGTCCAAGTCACACTTCAGCTCTGAAAGAGACGATATCCACGTTCCCCCGTGGTGGGCAGTGACATTCCTGGTTCCTGTATGGCCTGTTGTCTCCACCCATCAAATAGAAATAGATACAGGACTTCATGTGACATTGTTTCAATTTTTTGAAAGGAAAATATACAATATCTTTTTTACCTTTATGAGGAAAAAGGTTTTCTAAACAAGGAATAGAAATGCTCACCATAAAATAAAGGAATGGTGCATTTAACAATTTTAACATGAATAGTTTCTATTCATGAAAAGGCATTATAAAATGAAAAAAAAATCACAACCTGAGAAAAGATATGTAGAGCACCCATAGTTAATAAAGTATTAGCATCAGTATGCATTAAAATGCTCAATAAAACAAAAAGATAAGACAGAAGGTGCGCAAAAGACACAAATGGACATTTCACGGTGATGGGAGAAACGAATGGCCAATAAATATAGGAAGACATATTTTATCCGATCACTGATCAGGTTGGCTCAATGAAGAGACTTGAAAATATTAAGTGGTAGAAGGGACGTGAGCCAAGAACTTGTACTCATTGCCGGTGGGAACATTATCTGGGGCAATTGCCTTAGGAAGAAAGACTCCTGTTTTCTTGTAAGCTGAACAATTTGCATACCTGTGATGAGAAGCCATCCTGTCCCTAGGTCTGTATGCACAAAACGTTCTTGGACGGGCACCCAGAGACCTGCACGTAATGTTCACAGCAGCCCTTCTCATTCTGGGAACAAGTTGGAAGTGTCCACGTGCCCATTGACCAAAGACTAGACTGTAGATTGACCTTAAGAGGGAGAATTCATACCTCAGGGGCGGTTTCAGGAATTAGAGCCACAGCTCTGTGCTGGGCGTGGCTTCAGATCGCCTCGTGCTGTAGGGATGTGTGGGTTGTCCGCTCCCCGCAAACCCTGGGGATTTTCCTGGTGTCTGATGTGACCGTATCTGATGAGATTGTGTCCATCAGGTCCAAGGGCCATCTTCCTCAGGTGTCTCTTAAAGAAAACCAGTGTTCCAGCTTGTAGATTATGCTACTTGTGAGTATAGAGATTCTGTTCAAAATCTCCTTGGTGGGAGCCCCAGACGGAAGCCTACCACAGAGGGAGGCCCGGTATAATTCAGCAACCTGACAGGCGTTTCCTGATGACCCAGTGCATCAGGTGGTGCATTCCCCCACAGGAGTTTCCTTAACTCCAGACTCTGGGGGGCTCACAGCCTCTCCTCTGCCATGTGGTCTTCCTCGCCCGACATGCAATCCAGCCCCTTATTCATCCTGCAGGTTCTCAGAAGTGAAGCCTGCACTTTTCCTCTCTTTAAAATATTTCCAAAGGTCAGGTTCCTTTTCTGAAATAGAGAAACCTAAGGAAAAGATCCAGATGTTCTACTTATTTTTAGATGACTGATCTCAGGCTCACTCATAAATGAAAGACGTCTTCCAAAAGTTGTTCTTCCTTGTGAGATTTTCATTCATTTAAGTCTTGGCTCAATAACCGGCTACAAATGTGCAAGGCTCATATGGATAATTATAAAAATGTCCCAAATTGTATCTTGACATTCTGAGTCATCTGAGCCCCCTCGGAGGGTCTTGGGCTCCCTTGTACGTACTGAACACTTGGTGTGACATGCACCAAGTTTCTAGCCTCCTCTCTTTCTCGCTGCACAGTGCCGCACGAAGCCTGTTCACGGTAGGCCTTCAGGTGTGCTTGCAGGACACATTTTGTGGCCCGTGATGTGTCCGCATTATTCACAAGAGCCTGGGTGGTCTTCTACCCCCGATGGCCTTTCTGAGCCTCCAATGGGTCCTGGTCATGACCCCCTGGCTCTCGCCAGGACAGACGGCTCTGTGCGCTCTTCTCCGAGCTGCCTTCTCTTGGCAAGCGTGGTGTTTGTCAGGCCCATGTGAGAGCACCGGGGGTCACACAGCTGTGGGTATCTGCTGTACACCAGCCGGTGAGCAGGGGGCGGCTGCTTTTCATCAGGTTTTCATCCCTTTTCATTCAAATGAGGGAACCTTCACCTTCCTGAGTTGTCTTCTCAAGCTGTGTCACCTGCTCTCTGAGGTTGTCAGATGGCATGCACGTCCCACACAGCGAGTGTGCCTTTGTGGGAATGGAATCCCTCCCCTAAAATGCCGTTCGGATCACACATGACAGGGAGCCCTGGCGTGCTAAGTTGCCAGAGGCTTTTCAGAATAATAGTTCTCTAAAGCGTATGATACTTAGATTAGGGTGGCAAAGTAAACAGTTTATAGACTTTTTTTTCATCAAGTGGCTGCATTTCCACGTTTTTCCTCTTTATTATTGAAACTCTTTAGATTTCAGCCCAGAAATGTCTTTATGATGTAAAATGACAGTAATTAACTAATAATGATGATAATAAAATTGCAACACAACAACTGTCAGCCTGCATTTGCATGGCTGCTTCATCTTTTTGGGTGCCTTTGCCTGAACCAGTTAATTTGATCCTCATCACAGCTCCCTGAGCAAGAAAGAGCTAGAAAGGTTGTCAGCATGTGAAGGTGAGGAAACCAAGGCCCAAGAAGGAGAAGTGACCTCTCAAGGTCAATCGGTAAGGTAATAAGAGATAGTTGCTTTAGACCAGCGGTTCTCAACCTGTGGGTTGCGACCCCTTTGGGGGTCGAATGACCCTTTCACAGGGGTCGTCGGGTACTCGGATGTGGGCGTATCTGCATGTGGACCTGGAGACGGATAGAGGAGCGGTGTCTCGGTTCCTAAGACCATCGAAAATATGTGTTTTCCGATGGTCTTAGGCGACCCCTGTGAAAGGTTGAGAACAGCTGCTTTAGACATACAAACACTCTAATATCCTCCATCAGAAGAACTAACCAAACCACACTTTCTCTCTTTTTTCCCCACCCTGTGTCTTTTTCTATTTTCTCTTTGTCTCCCTTTTTGAGGTGAATTCTCTGAAATATTAACCTGGGTAACTCAGGAAACACAAAGCTTAAACTATTCTTTTCAAAGCAAACGTCATGTTCTCCACATGTGGACACACCCTGCATTCCTGGAACGAGGTATATCCTGATAATAATTAGCAGTACCTATTTTTACAAGTCAGACCTTCAGGTATAATTTATACACAGTACAAATGCATCTTCTTATAAGTGTACAGCCCTAGGAATTTTGACTAATATTTCACAGTGTGTGCTCACCAGTGTCATCAAGTTATAAAATATTTTCACCACCCCAAACTTGAGGGGATTATGCTAATAAGTGAGATAAGTCAGACAGAGAAAGGCAAATACCGTATGATCTCATTTACCTTTGGAATCTAAAAAAGCTGAACTCAGAGAAACAAAGTAGAATGGTGGTCACCCGGCATTGGGGGGTGGGGGTGGAGGTGCTGGTCAAAGGGTACAAGCTTCCAGTTATAAGTTTACAAGTCCTAGGGATGTAATATACAGCATGGTGATTGCAGCGAGTAACGCTGTGTCATAACCTGAAAGTCACCAAGAGAGTAAACCTTACATGTTCTCACCACAGAAAAGAAATTGCAGTGATGTGAGCGAGGGAGGTGTTAGCTAAATGCTATAGTGTTAACTAGTTTGCAGTACACAAATGTATTAAATCAACTACCTTAAACTCAGGCAATGTTACATGTCGATTGTATCTCAGTAAAGCTGGGGAAAGAATTTAAAAAGATAGGTTTTAAAATTTCCACTGTCCTATCTGTTCTTATCAGTTTAATATCTGATACGTCCTCTATCCGAGGACAATATATTAAATGGATTTTTGGAATTAGGAGATGGAATAGGAGCTTGCTCCGTCCACTCCACGCATCGACCTGGTATTGCAGTACTTCCAGGAACGGTGCACAAAAACAAAAAAACAAAAACAAAAACAAAAAAAAACCTTGCACTGTCCTGAGTTGTTTTCCTTGTTTGTTTTCCTTTGCACCCATCGCTTAGTACATGCTTACGCTTTTTCAAATCCTGTCAGAACCCGCTCTCCCCAGATGAAGTGCTCTGAGGCGGCCTGCTTCCCTGACTGCGTTTTAAGGGGTTTGAATCCCTTTTGACTTTTACACATCGGACTTGGAGTCGTATATTCTGTGATATGTTAATAGCTATGCTTGCGCGTAGCATTTTGTTTTGAGGAGCACTGCAGGGTATCGGGTGGCTCTGGCTGCAGAATTGGTTTTGTTCAAAGAGAAAACCCACATGGGCGCTGGGTAATAAGAGGAGCATGATAATGTCTAAGAGTCCGAATTTTCCCGCCTCCGGGTGAACGCAGAACAATTTGCTTTCACGCATGCGCCTCACTTCCAAAATTCATCGTGTTCTTGCTCACCACCTGAGCTACTAGGCGGATGTTGCTTTGTTCATTTATTTTATAGAATTTTTGTTACGTCTTTATGCATTTGCTATTACAATGATATAGACTGTAGGTAAGTTTCAAACTATGTGTAATGTTATTTTACGGAATATATTAAGTTTGGGGCAATCACTTTATACAAACATTCTGGGTGAGTTCCTTGTCCAGACCTGGGGACACCCATCTCTATGGCTAGCAAAGGAAAGTTACATTCTGTTTAAGCCTGAGCTTGCTCCAAACCAGTGCCCTTTCTACTGTTCTGCAGTCGACGTGGTCTTAGGGTCTCCTTTGGCTTTCTTTCTCTCTAGACACCACTGTCTTCCTTTTTTCTTTTAATTCCCGCCCCCTCAAAACAGTTGCATCCTGTGTTCCAGGTATTACCTGCTCAGGTGTCAACTCAGATACCACTAGTGGCTGTGACTCCAAGATAAATTTACATTTTTTTTTGGTCAGAAATTCTTGAAGATTAAAGTAGTGATTCCCATTCCAGAGAGTCACCGGAGTTCAGATGTATATCGCCTTTCCCTGGGCAGATCACATGAACGTTATTATAAAGAAATACCCAAAGACATTCTCGTGAGCATTCCATCCGTAGCCCAGAGATGGGGGGGAATTTCTGAAAGGTGGGAGGAAGCTTGGATGAAGCTGGCAGGTGAACAAAGCACAGGAAGCTTCAGTGTGACAGAGGTGGGAAGAAATGACAAGGAGGGAACCGACCCAGCTGGGAGGACTCCAGGAAAGTCCCAAGTATGGAAAAAACAGGTGCACACAGCTGAGTGGGTGGGGACACCATTCACATCAGAGGCAAACTTCTACCCGCAGAGCAGCCGTGCCATTGGTCTGCCCGAAACCTGCGGAGACCCTGGGAGCCAGCATTCCGACTCGGGACAAACCAGAGACAGAGTTTCTGAACACACTGACCATGCTGGGGTCCCTGGGGTGCTGGTACCTCATCTCGCCATTGAAAGCAAGGTTATCCTGATCGCCTGATGCCCTGAAATGGAGCCTGGTCAGCCTGCCATCTCACACGCCTTGTGTGCAGCACACGGAGGTCACGTGCCTCGGGGGGGGGCTGTCTTTGTAATGCCAGACAGGAAGTATTAGAGCAGCTAGCTATCTTTGGAACATGGCAATCAGGGGCGAGGAAGTGGGGGATCTCAGGCAAGAGATGTGGACTCTTCACTGTCACCTTTCTCTACTGTTTGAATTGTCATCTCATAAATGTAATGTTATTATCGTAACATGAAATATTTTGTTGGGCCTTCAGGACATTCCGTTACCACATTGTAGGCGTGTTCACTGATACCGGGCATTTGGGAGCAGAGAGAGCCCACTCACTTCATCTTGTAAGAATTAGCTGGCACTCAGCAGGGGGGCCTGCGATAAGAAGTAGTTTTGTTTTCTGAGACCAGAGAAGTGACAGACAAAGCCAGGGGTCACGATGGCGTGGTGCCTGGCTTCCCCACCCACGAATCAGGACCCTGGGGTGTGGGACGTGTTCACCATGAGGCACTATAGATAGACAGCCGGGCTCAGAAGTCAAGTATGTGGCTGGAGTAGGGAAGGCTATTTCAAAGAGAGGGTCACACAACGTGACCAAACTCCCTGGAAGTTAGAGCACATCGCCAACGAAACGGTGTAGGAACGGAACTCGCGCACACACGTTTACGGAAGTCAAGAAGGAAAGGTTCCACGTAATCTTATTTCCCATCACAAGCCTTTCTCTGTTCCACGTGTTGGAGCCAGCAGCCATTTTCCCATCTGGGGCTCTTTCCCCCACGTGTGTGTGTGTGTGTGTGTGTGTGTGTGTGTGTGTGTGCGCGCGCGCGCGCGCGCGCGCATAGCATCACAGTTAATTTCTCTGATCACCGATCTTTTCAGGCCAATGTTTGGATACCTTTCTGAGACCAGGATTGAGAGAAGGAGACTGAGGTGGAGGGTCTTGTGACCTGAAGGGGGAGAGCTGGCTCCAGAGGAGAGGGCATGAGAAAGGTGACCCAGCGTCCACTGCTCAGTGGCTTCGCCAGTTGGCCAAGACTGGACCTTGCCTATTCTTGTCCCCTGTACCTGTTGAAGCTGTGCCCGAGCGCTCTCTTTTTCACTCCGCCCCTTTCACCTTTCTTCTCTCTCTCTCTTTTTTTTTTTTTAGCTTTCTAGGATTCCAGTATAAATGAGTAACATACATGGGGAAAATGAATAACCAAACAAAAAGTGTACAGTACTCACCATGTCATTGTGTTGCATTGTGTTCAGGACCGAGACATCTCACAAGGCTGCACACACAGCTAGGCTTCCTTTCTGAGGACAATCGATGCACTTGGCTGCAGGAGAGCTGATAAGTGATACCGCCTTCCCGCGGTGGCTGGCAGTGGCATCCTCAGCTTCTTATCTAATCGAATTAGCTCCTCTCTGCACTCAGACCAGTCAGCAGCAATCATCTCATCTGTGCTAATAAGCAAATACAAACGCTGCCATGGTGGGAGGCTAGCATGACACGATGTGCAGGCCACTGATATAACGCAGACGCATCATTGGGACATAATAAGCCGTTTAGAAAAATAGTGGGTATAGATTTTCTGTCTTTGACTGGATCCATTTTTTTTTTCCCACCAAGGAGGCACCAGGCAGCAAGCGAGGGGGCTCCACACATTTGCTTTACAGATGCTCCGTGTCTGCTGTTCTGTCATTTTCCTGGTGGAGATGGTGGTGTCTTTGGTGTTGGAGGGCCATCATGGACCTATTAGTTCCACGTACATTTCCTAGCAGTGCGAGGTCCCGCCAGCCTCTTTAGCAACATCCACCCATGCGACTTGGCTTCCTAAGACGGGAGCTGCGAGTCAGCTACGATTAACGGAGGCTTTGGATAGACTTGACAGACTATTAAAAGGTAACAGGGTACCATGCGTTCGGGAAGTCTGACCTTGCCTGTAATTCAGGTGTTTAACAGGTGGAAATAATATTAGTGATAAGTAAACTACTCTTTCCCCCGTGGTAGTATGACCAAAGTCAGGTTGAAGTTTGAAAATGCAACAGGGCATTTCTGAAATAAGGAAACCAAATGGGGATGAGCGGGTGGGAAGAAACATTGGTGGAAATGAAATCAATGATGGCGTTTCCTTCTTCCGTTTATCCAGCAAACATTTATGAAGTCGGATCTGTGCCAAGCAAGGCGCTAAAAGTGAATACAATGACAGCCACGCTGGCAAATGTGCTTTAGGCAGAGGGGTACTGAACAAGACGGTGCCTGTCTCCCTCCGCCGAGGTAGGGGCTGGAGGTCAGAGGCTGCACGGTAGCTTGCCTGCTGTTCCCATGTCTTCACTCCCTCCTGGCACGCGAGCTTCCAGGGCGCTCGGCTGGGAGGCTGTATTTCCCTGCCCTACAGTAGCTGGGCGTGAGCACTTCTTTTGGTCGATGGACTTTTAATGAACTTGATGTGACCAGAGACCTTCCATGTGCAGGAGAGGTTGGCACGGCTCCTTGCAGTCCTGTGATCCGTCCTTTGACCGTAGCCTGGACAGCTGCTGGTCCACAGGATGTGGAGAGAAATAGAAGAGGGGTGAACTCAGCTGCAAGCCTGGGGCTGGCCTTAGCCGACTCACAGCCTAACGCGGGGCCCCTCCAGGCGACCAGGAGGCTCATGAGTCAGGAACAAAATCGTCGCCAGCTGTAAGCACCTGAGTGTCGCAGTGTTTTTGTCATACAGCTTTAGTGCAGCTCATACAACCTTTAAAGTTAAATAGGAATGAACCCATCGTAGGCATGATATAAAAAAGGTGAAGTTTTGGGACAAGCAGATAGATGAGGCACTCTTGGTCTTCAATGAAGAAGAAGAACTTTGGTTTTGAAATGATTCAAAACGCTTTTCGAACAGGGACGAAAGGAAACGTCTCCAAATACGCACGTGTCACCTAAGAAATGTTACAACAATCAGCTCGCTGACCTTGGAATTCTCACGTGTTTACCAAGTGTTGGCTCGGCCATTGCCCTCCGTCATTGCCCATTTCCCCCTTTCCTCCTGCCTGCCGGGCTTGCTGGGGAGAGCCTTCCCGTTGTTGCTATTGCCAAGCCAGCCTCTGTGCCAGCGTGCTCACTGCCCGTGCCAGAAGTCAGGGGCCGCGTGTCTACACTGAGGACACTGTCACTTGTCACTGCCAAAGCTGCTGGAACCAATCCTGCTGACACCCTGCTTCTTCCTGTTCTCTCTCAGATAATCATGGCAGCCATCTTGTCCTGGGTCCATTCATGTCGGTAAGGCCTGGGATAAACAACCTCAGAGATAGGCTGTACTGGCACTTAGAGCCTTTTTCTTTAATCTCTGGCAATGCCGACTCTTTGGGGACCCAACTTGGGAATTTTGACCTTGTTCTTGCGACGAGCTCTTTGCCAGGCGTCTCCTTAGTGCTTTTGCAAGCACACCTGTGTCAGATGCCTTCATATACCTGTGTCAGGCCCTGGTCACGCCCTGGGCCACCCAAGTCCCAGCCCCGAGCTGGGGCTCCCACACACCTCGTTTTGCTGGAATGGAGGGTGAAACCAGCAGAAGCCAGCGGCAACTTGATGGATTGGAATAATCGACCGTAAAACAAGGGAGGGGCCGAGAGTTGTGGGGGAGACACAGGGTGGTCTGGCGTATTCTGAGCTAGCTCAGGGGTCAGAGACACCTCATGGCAGGAAAGCCCTGCTTTGAAACCCATGGCCCTATGGGACTGATTGTGGGTTTGGATGGTTCTGAGAGTGAGGGTTAATACCGGAGTGACCCAAGTTCTGCAAAACCTTGACACACTGAGGCCTAGAAAGGATGCAAGGCCACAGATCCTGGCGAGACAGTGACCTCACGGGACAGTGCCAGCAGAGGACGCTGGAAAAAGAACGAGAGAAGGATGACATTGGCAGTGACTTTTTATGCCTTGAATTACCCTGTTTTATGCTTCTGGTACCTGGTTGAAGGAGCTGGTTTCTAAGATCCTGGTACGTCTGACTCTCTGTGATTCCATCTTGACGTTTACTGGGAGTGCTCAGTGGCTTTGCTAACACAGCTGCCACGCGTCTGCTATGTTAATGGTTTTGCCTTATACCCAGGACGTCCAGGGCAGATGGCGGTAAATCAGCCTGAGCTCTAGCTGCTCCATCCATCAAGGAAGCAAGAAACGGGCATAGAATTGGGGGAGAGAGTTTGGGAAATTTTCTTGCTCTATGGGGGAAAAAAGATGATGATTGAGCTGAAATAAATAATCAGCAACCACTCTTTGTGTGACTGCGATAAAACGCAAAAGAAGGGGAGAGGAAAGCCCAGAGGGGCACTTGTGTATCTGGGAGCATCTCATGTCTGGACGCTGGAGTTTTGCACATTTTGGCTGTGTTTATCATTATCAGATCTCCCTTATTTTGCTAAATGCCAGCTTTTATTCCATTCACAGAGCTCAGTTTGTCCTCCTAGGATTGGGGGGTGGAGGGAAAGCTGATTATAAAACCTCTGCTCTTAGCCCTTTGGATTAATCCCTTTGTGAGAGATTGGAGTAAAATCTCATCAATTCAGACCCTTTAAATCCCTTTTGGAAGCAAGTATGTCCCTGCCTTCTTCAGAGCCCCCTAATTGGTGGGTCACAGACGAGGAGGACGTAGACTGGGGGTTATCTTTGTTCTCTTCTGGAAAAGGGGGTGTAAGAAAACCAGTAAATACTCAAATTGAGAACAGGACGGGGATGCTCAGCCTACTCAATGAATTCCATTAATAAGTTCACATGAAATCTCGTAAGCACTCCTTTGGCACCAACATATAGCCACATATGTATTATTATTAAAAAAACAAACAAAAACAAGCCCAAAAAACAAAAAACAAAAAGCAAAAAATGAAACTCTTATCTCTTCCCAAAAGAAGGTTAAGAAAAACCTTCCAAGTTGTAACTTTCGTTGATATTGGGTTACCTTACTCAATGGTAAAAAGTAATGATATATATTTTTTTAATTTTATTTTTAATTTTATTTTTTATTGGGGAGTTGGGGGTTGGGAACAGTGCTGGGGAATTCGGGGAAGGAACAGACAAGTTGCTGTCATTTTGGTCTTCAGTCTAGTTGTGGAGGACGTTGCTTCACTGGCCCAAGTTGGCACCATCATTGCGCTCTTCCCGGGCGAGGCAGATCAGTTGCCGGCCTCTGGACGGCCGCTCACTGTGGCTGCTGGCCGCTCACGCTGGCTGGTGGCTGCTCACGGTAGCCCATGGCAACCCACTGCCACAGGGGCTGCAGCCTATGCCGTCGCCGGCGACTCAGGGCAGCCCAGCTCCAGGTCGAGCTGTTGTTCAGCATCTTAGCTGTGGAGGGCAGTGTCACTGGCCCTCATATGTGGGATCCAAACCGGGGCCCTCTGGCGTCCCAAGCCAGCTCTTAACCATCGCGCCACTCGGCCGGCCCCTGACCGTTCCTTTTTGTAATTACAGTTGACATACAATATTATATTAATCTCAGGCACAACACAGTGATTGGACATTTATATACCTTACAAAGTGATCCCCTGATAAGTCTAGTCCCCACCTGGCACAATGCATAGTTATTACAATATTATTGACTATATTCCCTATGGTATACTTTACATCCCCAGGACTATTTTTGTAACTGCCAATTTGTACTTCTTAATCCCTTTCACCGTTTCCACACATCTCCCCAACTACCCCTTCCCACCTGGCAACCACTTTGTTCTCTGTGTCTGTGAGTGTGTTTCTGTTTTGTTTGTACATTTATTTTGTTTAGATTCCACATATAAGCGAAATCATATGGTATTTATCTTGCTCTGTCTGACTTATTTCACTGAGCTTAATTCCCTCTAGGTCCATCCATGTTGTTGCAAATGGCAGGATTTCATTCTTCTTTATGGCTGAGTAATATACCATTGTATTTTACCTGCTTCTGGGTATTTATCCGAAGAAATCTGAAACACTAATTTGAAGAGACATCTGCACCCCCATGTTCACCACAGTGTTACTTACAGTAGCCAAGACTTGGAGGCACCCCCGGTGTGAGGCTGACCTTTGATCCTCCCTCCGAGGTCCCTGCCTGGGGCCTTTCTCATCCCTCCACAGACCCCCTGCTTCTAGCTCCATGCTATTCGCTCATCAGCCTAAGAAGGAAGGGCCCTGGAAAGAAATCAGAGGTGGGAGGAGGGGCAGGGTCTTTGTCCCATTGGCTTCCTCTTTGCGGGGTCCAGCTCTGCCCTCTGATAAGAGGACCTGCTCCTCTCCAGCCGGGCTGCCTGCAGGAATCCTGTCTTCCAGGCCTTGGCAACCTCTTCATCTTGTCCAACTGGCTCAGGACGGGCTGCTCTACAGATGCTCGTCCAGGTCCTGTGCTCTGGACTCAGGCGTCCTTGCTCCTTGGGTTTCTCCGAATTCAGCCTCCTGGTTTTGAGGGGACCCTGACTGGTACAAGGACCTTCTTATTAAAGTCTTGAACTAAGGAGATGCTGGCATGTGGGCACCATGGGGCCGTCCGGCTGGAGGGACATTTTGGTGAGGCCCCTCCCTTCATGGACGTCACTGGTCCACCAGCTGACTTATTTCCTCTTTATCACAAACGTTGCCTTGTGGAAGCCCAGCGCAGCTCTTAACTAAAACATAATTTGTATCCAGCCAATGGAACAGATTTTCAAAGGAATTGCTTATGTCGATGTAGTGAATTGTCAGGCTTCCGTTTCATGAATCACAGAACAGAAATTAGGAGTGTGTCAGAAGGCATTGGCGCTTGCAAGTAAATAAACGCAATCTTAGTACAACTGGTACATTCGGCTGACTTAATTCGCATTGTCATGCCTGGCACTTGGCTGTATCTCCTGTGGGTTCTTTACTCCTTAGATGCCTGACAGCTCAGCAAGCCAAACCTGCTGGGGAAGTGATAGGGGAGGAAGGCAGTTATGAGCAAGGAAATCGTGTTTTTCCGTGTCTCGTGCAGTTGTGGTTGGCCCTCCTCCCCCTGACATATGAGGGCAGAGCTCTGGGGAGATGGGGCAATGGGGGACTAGTGTGCTCTCTCTCCACCCCCGCCCCCCACCCCAAGGCCAAGTGTGGAGACGGAATGAAGACATAAGAAGCCTGTTAATACACTTTAGATGCCAGAGAAAAGGACACTTGCCCTTTAACCAGATAGCCCTGATCCCTCTAATGTGTCAGCTCCTGGGGACAGGAAGTTACGGGTGTGGCTCTGCGGGTGGACAGTCACAGGACGTCTTGTCATGCCAGGCAGGCCCTGTCTCAAGGCACTGGGAGCAGGGTTTTGTCCAGAAACAAACATACATGGACTCTGCTTCCGTTAGGGCCCAATCCAGACTGGGGGGTGAGACTGCTACACACACGAACTTGCACAGAACATGGCAGGTGACACAGGAGCAGAGGTGGCAGAAGCGGGGAGGGCGGACGTGTCTGGGAGGGCCTCCCGGGCACAGTGGACTTGAGTCGGACCTTGAAGGGCCCGCCCAGGTCGGGCTCAGCATCTCATTCTCTTCTGTTTCACAAAGACAGCCCCTAACAAAGCTCAGGCCCCTCCCGCAGCCAGAGCCCCTCCCCTCCTCAGGGCTCAGGACGTCCACTCCCTGCCTGGGGCTCTTCGCCAGATGGCCCCTCCGTGTCATCGCCCCCTCTCAGAACTCCATCTTCCACTTCTTCCTTGAAAACACCTGTTTTTGTTCCACTTTTCAGGGCTTTTGTCTACCAGATGGTAATGGGATAAAAATAGTGCATGTAACGTAATTAATAAGCTACTAATCAGTTACCAGTCCTGAGAACAGAGGGTCTTCTCCCAATGAGATGCCCCAAGCCAGGACCTGGACCGCCTACGGGGACAGTGGGGAGATGAGTCCGTGGGGACCCGTCACATCCCAGCTCGCGAGCGCTCTGGTGTGAGAGAGGCAAGAGCCCTTCTAGAAGGCTCTCTCGCCCACCTCCCCACTGGCTTCTCTGCCAGGACAGTGCTACACGAACTTTCCCTCCTCATCACACTTTTGAAGGCACTTTCCTTCCTCCCTGGGGACTTTGTGGTTGATCCCCCTGCGGGATGGGGAGGTGTTTTTCTCATTTGACAGTTGGGGACAACGCAGCCAGTGGGAGGAGTGACTTGATCGAGATGCATAGTCACAGTGTCCGGTGCAGACCCAGGCCTCCCGGCCCGGCGTCGACCTGGCCCCACTGCTGCTTTTCAGAAGGTGCCATCCGACTGTGCTGGATGGGCTGATGTTTCCAGACTTCTGGGCATGAAGTCCTGAGGACCAGGAAACGGGGTGGCTGGTGATGGGTCAATTGTAGTTATTCATTGGAGGAGTCACGTGTCCTTTTTGGGGTAACAATCAGTGAGCTGACTTTTAGTGCTTAAAGTTCGATGACTTGTTTTCCTCTATTTGTTTAATTGTTTCCATTTTTACTAGTGAAGAAATTGAAGTTCAGAGGTGCTGAAGTTGTCCAGCCTGACTCGCTGGTCTGATGAGCCAGCCTTTCTGGCCCAAAGTTTGTGTTTCTGCCACATAATGTTGTCACTTGTCGCTGTTGCTTGAATGATGAAGGGCAAATGAAATTCAAATCATAACAGTGAGTTAATACAGCGTGTAATGACTGCATCTCTTGGAAATTTAAAATCACATGTAGCCAAAAACTAACTGCACACTCTGTTGGGTGGGTGGGTGTTCCTACCATGATCCAGGTCCGTATTTAAGCCTAGGCGATCGTTTAGAAAAATGTGGCAAATAAACCGAGTTATTTTCTGGGTCTGTGAGGACGACCTCTCCCCTCTGAAGGATTTGTGCTAGCATTTGTAGGGGAAGAATAAGAATGCCTTAGCAATATGTCTGTGGAGGCTGTAGGCACAGGTATTTAGAAATTTCAGGAACTTCAAAAATTTTGCTCCACCCTCAACCAACTCATTCAAGGAACTGGACAGAGCGCTTTCTTGGGGTGGGACTGTACTGGGGGTCACTGGTGACCAGCGCTGAGCCCCTGCTGGACAGCGTGGGGGGTCAGGACACAGTGGGGTGCCCGGCCGCTGCTTCAGAGGGAGGCTGCAGGGGGTTCAGTGGGGAGACAATGGATGGAGAAAGAGCCCACACCTCCTCAGGCTGCTTCGCTCCACAGCCTGCCTGAGGATGCCTGAGCTACTCAGTTTGGTTTTTGTGTCTGAATGTTTTGTTTGCAGAGCAATGAGACAGAAGTGGGTGACGAAACCCCGGGACTGTGTGTCCAGAGGCCGGAGCGCTGGCCCCTGTGATGCTGTCACCTGACCAGCCTGTGGCGGAGCCACTTTCCTGGAACAGCGGGGGAAACAGTGCTCAGAGCCCCGCCTGTGCGAGCAGAAAGCCTGGTACGGACCCTGGCTTGGCCGCTCACGGTGCGACTGTCATCGTGTTGCTTCCTCAGCCCGTGCCTCGGTTTTCTCACCTTTAACATGGGCTTCCTCACAGCGCCAGCTCACAGGGTTATTGTGAGGATCAGGGGGGCCAGAAAGCAAGCAGGGGGCTGAGCACAGCACCTGGCATGCCAGGCCGTGCTCCAGTGCCCTGTACGTCATTATCAGGGTTCCCCAACGCCACTTCCTTATTTATCAGGCGGATACACAATCCTGTCTTACTTCCTCTTATAGAATTTAAGCTGAAGGTCAAGGGGAAAAAAAAGATAATTGTGATTTAAAGAAGAAGATTCTTAAAAGAACTAAAAAAAATTTCAATCACAGTTGACCTGCGATATTCTATGGGTTCAGGCGTATAGCACAATGGTCATACAGTAATGCGCCTTACGAGGTGATCTCCCGATAAGTCGAGGACCCAGCTAGCGCCATGCAAAGTTATCGTGGCCTTTACAATGTTAAGGAAATGTGGTGATCATTATAATCAGCACCACTCGCCTCTGTGTTTCCTGGTTTATAGGCTTCTTGAGGGATGCAAGAGCTGTCACAGGCAGCCGGGTCACTCTTCCCCTGCGGTGGCCCCTCCGAGCCCCACACTCTTTGTCGAGTCAGAGCAAGTCTGACTGTGAGTGTGCGCAGCCCGATGGAAAGGCTGAGAACCTCTGGCGAACATGAGGGGGGAGAGCGGAGACGAGACAATTAAAATGGAGGAAGTCCCATGTGGCTTCAGTCACCTATCGGACATTTGCGCCGCCGCTGATCCTTACCTAATCCACTCGCTCAGCACTGTCTGTCCACGCTAACTGGGACAGTGTTGACTCAGTCCTCTCCGGGAAGTGAGCTCGCGTCACTCATTGCTGGACAACTCACCATCAACGGACGCCGCCTGATGTCTCCTGGCAGACAGGCCGAGGCGGACCAAATAAGCCTATTAATATTCAGCCAAATACCGATAAAGTCCTTGTTCAGTGTGATTTATTTATCATATCGATCTACCCTCCAAAGCCAGGAGCAAATTAAGTGAGCGCTGCCATGTGTTACCTTGAAAATGCAATACAGATAAAAATCAAATTGTTATCATCCATGTGCTTGGAAGATTAATTGGAAATGTTATTCTTTTGGTGTCCAATTTAATGTGCCGAACAGTCGTTTGGGAACATCATGGCCTTTGTACAGCCCAGCAGCTTTTGTCAGGACGCATTTCTATATTCGCAAAATATCTAATTAACAATGCTGCGTGTGTTTTTCTTCTTTGAAAAATGGTGTCAACCAGTAAATTGGCACCATCTTCTAAATATCTGCTTCTATTTCAGCTGCCAATTTATATATTGTCAGGAGTTTATGAGACACATATCTCAAAATGAAAACTCCGTCCTCCAAATTGAAAAAGGGGTCAGCAAGCAGACTGCCCCAGGCCGAAGGTTCTCACAGGGCAGAGAAGGGTCAATGTCTCATGGAAACTTACAACCCATATTTATGGAGGCTTTTCCCCTTAACTCTCAACCCACTGTATTTTCTTTTCATCTCTTGGAAAACTTGCTGTTGTAATGTTTAGTGGGAGGGGGGCGGGGGTGCACAGGCGATTCTAGTCTCGGGGTTACAGGAGGTGCCTTCGAAGTTCCCTGTCCACCCCCATCTCCCTGGCGAAGACACAATGACAAGAAGCTAATGATTGGCTTGCTTATCACATTCAGTGGTAAGTGACAGGTTCCAAGCCCTGTGTCCAGAGTGCTGGGCGGGGCTCTGAAGGCATCACAACAAATGTCCCAGGTGCTGTCCAGGTACAGCAGACACCTGAGGCCACAAAACTGGCATGTCGCCTCCAAGTCCTGGCCTCATGGAGGTTTGTAAAGTAGATCGTCACTACGGAATGAAGACAAAGGCGGGAGATAAGCTGTGCTCTGTTCAGCCTCCTGTTTATTCAGGGGGATTGTGAAGCCGAGTGGAGTCTGGCACTGGGACCTTCCGTTTCCATATCTGTGTTTCCTTCACACTTGCTGGAAAAGCATTTTCCCACCCGGGACCCCCTCAGCCCCCAGGCAGCCTCCCTCTTCTCACATGCTTTCTCTCTC
>NW_017731589.1:1882084-1922084 GCF_001890085.2 Hipposideros armiger
CACACACACACACACACACACACACACACCCTCTCTTGCTGTGTTCCAAACTCAGTAATTTCTTTTCTCTCAAAAGCACAACTGCGGGGTGAAGAAGAAAGCAGCCAAACACCTTCACTTAAGGTCATTATTCCTATATTCTAGAAGGATATTTATTAGCTTAAGCGATTGATGAATCCAAATTTGAGAGGCAACAGGTGGCACCCTGGTGGCCTGAGAGGTCAGAGGGCCCTGCAAGGAGCAGGGGACCGCAGGTGGCGGGCGTGGTGCTGCGTTGGCAGAGTCTGGTTTTTTTGGATTGATTTCAGAAAACAGGGCATTGACTTCACTGCAGAGCGCAGCCTGGTGGAAAGATCGGGGGGCCATAGAGAGGCCTGAATGTGTTTCAGGGAAACAAACCATCAGACGGGCGGTTATGTGGGAGCAGGCTCTGTGCATCTTTGACGTGGTTTACTTGGCATCAGAAAGGACCGTCTCATTGGACTTTTTTTTTTTTTTTAACTGAGCCATCCTGCCACCTGTTGGCAGCTCAGCGGCAGCTCAGCTTGGGCCGGAACTCGAACCGCTAGTTGCTCAGAGCTCGCACTCTTGAGCGAGCTCTTAACCAACTGATCATTGGACGTTAAGTCTCCTACTCTGCTGGCTGTTAGCCCTTGATGGGAGGGAGGGAATTCCAGACTCATGGTTCTGTACAACACGGGTCCCTTGGTATTTACCAAGATTTGCTTCTTTGCCTCCCAATCGATTTTACAGCTGCTTTATGTATGCCCGAAAAGAATTTTTAGGGGCTGCCCTTCTACGTACATCCTTTAGGACAAGCTTGCGAGGATGTTGTTCGAATCTCTGGTATCCATAATACGTTCAAGTTCCTGGGTTGACGAGTCAGTGAAAGAGGTATAGAAATCGCTATGACTTTAGAGCTTTCACGTTTTCCATGTTGTTCTTTCGATTTTCAGTTGTTTCAGTTTGAAGCTGTGTTAGGGTCCTACCAGTTCCTAACTGTGACCGTTTCCTGGTGATTGTCCTTATGACGTATGTACGATGGCCAGCATGCCTGACCCCAGTGAGGTCACAGCAACTTTCTCTGGGCTACTGTTTGCCCAGTTTTGCCTCTTCCGTTATGTTCAATCTGAAATTTTGGAAATGCCTCTTGGCAGCGTCACATAGCCAAATGTTATTTGTTTCCTCTCAAATGAAACTGTACCTCTTATCTGGGAGGTTTAATCCCATGGCGTTCCCTGGGTCTGTTTGTTGATACGGGTCTGAATGTGCTTTGTGCCTTATGTTCACCTGACCTCTGCTTGTTCCTTTCCCCTCCCCCCTTGACTATCTTCTGGAAAATGAGCCGAGTTTTTTTTTTTTTTATAGTCCCTGTTTCCCCCCTCTACTGGTTTGAGGATTATGTTATATAGTCTTCCTATTCTTTGTAGTGGTCAAGCTTCATTTTGAAAAATTTTTGACAATCTCACACTTCCCAGAAAAGCTGCAATCACAGTGCAAAGAACATCTCTAATAGGTAATGTGTGTTCTCCACAAACAAGGACATTTTCCTGCATAACCACAAGAATATGAAAACCTTGAAAGCAGTATTGCTGCATTATGGCCATCTGATGCAGACACCTCATTTCACCCAGGGTTCCAGTAATTTCCTGTAGAGTGAAAGCACTCAATTGAAAATCACATAGTACTGAAGTTGTGTTTCTTTACAGCGCTTTGTTCTTCCCTTAACTTTGTGTTCTCCGCAGTTGTGAAGATTTTAGACTGGTCTTTCCATAGAATGCCCTTCTTTTTAGGTTTGCCCAATGTTTCCTAATTTCTGTCCAGGACGCATAGCCTGAGTCTTATCATATCACAGAAATGCCACGTGCTCTTTTTGTGTGTCCTATCGGGTGACGCTGAATTCCAGTTTGTCGCTTTATGAATTGTATGTTTGTATTGATCACTTGGTTAAGGTGGTGTTGATATGACAGTTTTCTTCACTGTAACGTTGCTCTTTTCCCCTTTAGAATAAGTACTTTGTGATGAGATACTTGGGAACTATGACATCTCCCTTCTCATCAGATTTTCAGTTTATTTATCGTGTCGGTCTAGACTCGTGGCTTCCTATGCTGTTCAAGGAGTGTAATCACTCACTAGCTCTAGTTTTCTGTCTTCGAATTGTTCCAAATTTGGTCAGTGGGAGCTTTTGTAAGCTGATTCCTCTCCTTTTTTTTTTTTTTTAAAGATTTTATTGGGGAATTGGGGAAGGGGAACAGCCAAGTTGTCCTTTAGTCTTAGAGGGTGCAGCTAATTGAGCTCCAAGTCCAGTCTCCATCCAGCTGCCCATCGGCAGCTCCCGGCCGCTCAGCTCAAGGTGCCATGTTCAGTCTTACTTGTGGGTGGGCGCAGCCCACCATCCCCTTTGGAAGTCGAACCAGAAACCTTGTTGTTAGGAGCATGTGCTCTCACCAGCTGAGCCATCCTGCCACCTGTTGGCAGCTCAGCGGCAGCTCAGCTCACTGGCCCATGTGGGAATCGAACAGGCAATCCTGTTGCTCAGAACTTGTGCTCTTAACCAACTGAGCCACTCGGCTGACCCCTGATTCCTCTCCTTTGATATATCCCGTCATCATCATGTGACTCACTTCCTATTTCTGGCACAATAAGATGTCATCTTGTACTTTTCTGTCCCAAACCTGGAATCTGTCATATCTCCAAGGAGACCTGACTTCCCTATAGTGGAGAATAATAGTGAGAGACCAACATCTGGGCAGTAGGTGTGCTCACTGCTGATGGGAGGTCACATCTCCTGAGCCAGTCAGTGGACTTAGCAAGACGGCATATGTAGGCAGACACACACACACACACACACACATGCACACATGCACACACACACACTTTCACTTACACCTATCTGTAGATATGTTAAACACCATGGCTCACATCAGTTCCTCTGGTTCTAACATTTTCATAGGGTTCCTTTTAGTATTTTCTCATCCCTGATTTTTCCCTTCTTCCCCATTGGTGAAAAAAATCGGATTCTGCCAATTCTTAATATTTTTACTTATTTGGTCCATTCCATTGAATCTAATCAATCCTGATGGGTTGCCATCCTCATGAGTCTCATGTCTTGCCACCCTGTTTGACCCGCTTCCTGTGTGGACCCCCTTCTCCATCCCACGCACCCCCTTTCCGTCCTCCAGGGAGAGTCACACCTCCTCTGCCTTACAGCCAGCACACATGACCACTGCTGGTTCCAGTTCTCTGTGTTGTAGGTCCCTGGAGACTTAGCCTTTTCTTTCTAAAAATTGTGCTTTCAGCCCTACATTTGTGGCCTATTTGTGAAATGTTAGCCAGCTTTTCTAAGTGTTTGTAGAAGGAGGGTATTCCACATGATGTATTCAGAATGTTTTTGAAACCAAGGCTCCATGGGGGTCATTCTAAAATTTGCCCATATTATAAGTTCTCCTTAGAAACCATCCTTTAAGTTACCGCTCCCACTCAGGGCAGGCTAGACCACTGACAGCCACTTTCAAGAACATCCTTCCTCCCCTGGCCGCCTCCAGTCTCCGAAGGCGCTGGAGGGGAGAGGGTGTGAATTGAAAAGCAAACTCGTCTTTCAAGTACATGAAAAAAGATCAAATGCAAGAGGAGAGGAGGAGAGAATGATACAGACCAAACATCCGTGCCTCAGAGAGACTTCAGAGAAATAATAGGATTGAGCCATAAAATGTTTATGGCGTCCTAGGAATAATTGAATATTTCCTGGTTTGTTATGCTGAGATTTTATGAGCCAAACAGGGGACCTTTAAAGCTTATTTTCTTTTGCTCTTCAATGGGTTTAATTAAGGTAGGACTTGAGGCTTAACGTTGTTTGAAAACTTGAGATTTAAAATAAAACAACCCAAGAAACCTACATAACCACTGAAGCAGTTTGAGGGCTACATCGGTTTTGTGGGCACCCCAAATGGGCCAATAATTTGGCACCCTCTAAGAGCAAAATTTTTAATATTGTTACTTAGCAACCACTCAGGAGTGTGCCAAAATAAAAAAATTTATCAATACGATTTGCATACATCTTTCTTGATGTTCATAACCTAGCTGCCCCTCTATTTCCTCTGAGTCGAGTTTCTGAATGACCTGATGGGTCCCACTCCACCCTCCCATCATCCCCACCCCCTGCCCCACTGGAAGTTTCTAGTATGTTTAAATGAGCTACAGGCTTAGAAGGGAACCCTTGGGATGAAGGCAGACAAAGGACATTGTCATTTCCCCCAAAGCAGAAATCACTACCAGGGTTGATCAACCCATCACCCTTCTCATGAGCCGCCTCCTCTTTGATTGATGCCTAAGACATCCCATACTTGATAATGCAACTGGACTGACCTCTGCCATGGCAACTTCTTTCTTTCTCATGGAATTTCTCCAAAAGGCCATGAAACATAAGTAACCACAGCACAGATTAATGTCTTTTCTTCTCTAATCCACTTCTGCTTTTTTCTTGAAGTCCTAAAAGCATCTTTTTTTTTTTAATGAACCAAATTTGACTGCAATATAAATACACCCACTTCCACTTGTCTTTTATTAGTCCCCGGCTCTCGATCCAAATTTTATCTCGTCAGAAGGTATGTGGGCTGGTTAACCTATGGCAAGCGCTTAGACGGGCCGCTTGGAGAGTCTCGTGACACCTTCTGTGACAGTCACGGGGTCTCTGTAATTAGCAACAAGGAATTGTCAACGTGGTCAAGGTCCTCATTCTACAGATGAGAAAAGTGAGGCCCAACAGACCCAGTGACGTGTGCAAAGCGGCCCAACAGCCCAGCGAAAGAGCTGGGGCTGGACATCAGCTCTGCTCATCTTGTGTTCCCATGTGTGCCATGGTCGCATGTTTTATTTATGTAATTAAACAAATACACCCAGCACTAAGGTTTGTGCCAGGCACCACTGCAGCAATTAGCAGCACTGATGCACGCAGAGCTCATAGTATCCCCATGTCACAGAGGAGGAAACGGAGAAAAGTCAGTAACTTGCCCAAGGTCAGAGTTTGCAAGCAGCAGGTCTGGCTCTAGAGTCCGTGTCCCAACAGCACCCCCTCCCAACCTCTCGCATCCCCATGCTGTAGGTGGGTATATTGGTGTTAGCCCGTATCACAAATTCCAAAGGAGATATAATATCCCGGCGATGAACATCAAATCAAAATTGAACTACGTATCAGCTTGAAAGTGACTTAAGAATAATTATGTCTCACATTTTAAGGCCTTCTGAGGATCTCAGAAAACAACGCTTTCTGCATGCGCATTGGTGCCTCATGGCCTGAAGGGATATCCATGGGTTTACCTCGTATATCGTAATGATTCACAGGGCTCTGGAAAGAACCAGGCGGCATTTCCATGCAAATCTCAGCCAGGAGAGCTTTTTACCCCTTTGATAGCAAAAGTGAAGCAAGAAAGATAATAATTCATTTTTTAAAAATTAGTTTCAGGTGTACAAAACAACATAGTGATTAGACATTTACACCCCTCACAAAGTGATCACCCCAACAAGTCTTCCCTTCTGACACACATTACAATACCATTGACCCTACTCCCTGTGCTGTGCCTCACATCCTGTGGCCATATAGATATAGATATCTATCTATATATAATACATATAACATATATATTGTATATGTTTAACTATAGTTGACATTAATATTATTTTATATTAGTTTCAGGTGTATAGCATCGTGGTTAGGCATTTATATAATTTATGAAGTGATCCCTGGTAAGTCCAGTACCCGTCTGGCACCATACATAGTTATTACAACATTATTGACTACATTCCCCAGACTGTATCTCACATCCCCGTGACGATTTTGTAACTACCAATTTGTACTTCCTAATCCCTTCCCCTTTCTCTCCCAGCGCCCCGACTCCCCTCCCTTCTAGCAACCATCAGTTTGTTCTCTGTATCCATGAGTCTATTTCTGTTTTGTTGGTTCACTTAAGAAAAATAATAATTCTTAAAGATGACTTTAATCTCATTCCTACCTGCTAAGGTTCCTGGGTGGTGACGGGCAGGTCCGAAGCCCCCGGGTGCTTTGGCTGTTTTTAGCTTTCTCAGCAGTTTTGTGGCAGAAGGGAGGGAAATGCTGTGAAGAGGGTCGTCCTGTTTGCTGCTGGTGGGATGGTGGGTATTTCTCTTGAACCAGTGAGACAATCCTACAACAATGTAGGGATCAGCCGGCCCTATCGATGAAAAGACCAGGCAGACCCACAATGAGGACAAGTGAGTCTTTGGAAAGTTTGCCTGGAACCCAACCAAGATGCTGCCCCTGTTTGGCTGTGTGACCTTGGGCAAGTCACAGCATTTTTGGATCTAGATTCTAGAAAACGGGCTTGACCTGGGTGAGCACGGTTACATTGCAGGGTTGATGTAGGGGTCAAATGCACGACTGCTGAGGGGAGGCTGGTGTCTGTGGGGCAAAGGCACCCTGACCCTTCCAAATGAGGGGTGGGCTGGGGGGTGGGGAGGGAAGGCTCTGATGGACAGCTCACGTGGGCTCAGAGTGGAGAGGTGATGACCCCTCCCAGCCTGGAGAAGATAGGACAGGAATATCTTGTTGCTGTAGGGTATTCTGTTGGGTGAACATGGCCTAATTAATTTATACACTCTACAGCTGACAGGCATTTGGGTAGTTTCTAGCTGCGGGCTCTTATGAATAATGCTCTTATGAACATTCTGGAATATGTTTTTGTGAGCACATGCACATGTTTCTGTTGGGTAAATACCTCGGAGTAGAATTGCTGGGTCAGAAGGTTTGCATATGTTTAGTTTTAGTCAAGAATGCCAGTCTTCCAAAGCTACTGCACCAATTTACACTGTAGCCTGCAGTATGTGAGATTTTTGTTTGTTCTACATTTTAAACGGTTACTTAGTATTTTCATGATTTTTAATTTCTGTTCTAGCAAGGATGTCATGGTCTGGAATTTTGCTGACTATGAAGTTGAGCGAGCACATTTTTATGTGTTCATTGGATCTTTCTTTTTGTGCAGCATCTGCTCAACTTATGTGCCCCTTTTTAACACTAGGTTCAGTACCTTTTTCCTGTTGATGTGTAGGGGCTCTTTACATACTCTGGGTATCAGCCCTCTGTTGAGTGTATTTTATTATAATTATCTTCTCCATTCTGTGGGTTGCACTTCTCCTGTCTTGACTGTGTCTTTCAATGAAGAGTTCAGAGTTTTACTGTGATCTAATTTATGGCTATTTCATGGTTAGTTCTTTTGTCCTTTTAAAGAAATCTGACCTACTCCAAAGTCAGTCATGAAGATATTATCTATGATTTCTTTTAAAAAGCTTTATTGTGACATCATTTACATTTAGATGTGCAGTTCATCTGGTATTGATATTTTTCCTATGGCGTGATGTGGTCAGTATGTTTTCATGTAGGTATAAAGTCCCACATTGCTCACCAAAAGCCGTATCCTTTCTCCAGTGTGCTGCGTGTCACCTTTGTGTGTGTGTGTGTGTGTGTGTGTGTGTGTGTGTGTGTGTAATTTGCACTATCCCTTTGATTTTATTGCACAATCTCTAAAGAACACGTATCTCTAACTCTTGAGGGTTTTGTTTTTGCCAGTGTTTATATAGGAAAAAATATATTAACGGCCCCCAAACTCAGTCTATATTTTAGCAAAATAATGTGCAGGAAAAGTCTCAAGGTAGATTCTAAATGTCATTGATGGACTGTGGGAGTCACTTGTGGATGCTGAGAAGCTTATTCAACATACAGCAACCCACCATGGAGGAATGCAGGGGCAAGCACCCTGAGTCACTCTGTTCCCCGATCCAGCCTCCTGCCAAGACATCCCACTGGTGGAAACCTACCAGAAGCCAGACACTGGAGAGCCATAGCTGCAGTCTCTGCATGGCAGCCTCCCAGGGTATGAGGCAGATCAAAGAAAGCAGAGGGTGGATTGGAAGGTATAATGCAAGTGTCCAGGCCACTTCATTCTTTCTGTCCCCTCAGAACCTTCTCTTATCTGTCACTCAAGTAAGAGAAACGTGTTCTCAGCACAGGATAGCAAAGCCCCATGAGCTGCCGTGTCATTAGGGAGTGGTGTCACTACACCTGAAAACTAAACTGCTACCCATTATCAGCCTGCAGAACAGTCAGCGGGGCAGAGAGGGAGGAAACGGATGGGCAATGAACACAGAACGCACCCACCTATCTCCCAGTCTGGAGTTTGTCAGGAGGCCTAAGCTGATCCCCGCCCCTGCCGATTTTCACCATTAATTTCGTCTTCCATTTACGCTTTTCCAGCACCTTAGCGGGATGGGGCTCTTTCATCGGGTGGGTGGTTTCAAACTTTCATTTCTTTGTTTTCTGAATCCCTGGTGTTCCCGTCTTTACGGGGCTGTCGCCGTGTTCCACTGACAGAACTATTGGCAAAGGGCGTCTACCAGGCCAGGCGGGTGCCTCGGGCTCCTGGGAGCAGAGGTCCAAGAGGAGAGGGCTGGACCCAGAAAGACAGGACGCAGGGAACGGGGCGACGTTCAAAATAAAGAGCCGAGGGTGGAAGAATGGGCATGCCAGGTCAGTGCTGGGAACCGGCTGCACCTCAGTGTCTGACATGGCCAAACACACTGCAATTGTGACAAATTCTGAAGCTCTGACTGAGAAACAGATACTTCTTTATATCTTAAAAAATTTAAATTCCCCTTCTAATAGATATATCACAATAATTCTATTTTATACACTAAAGGTAATTTTAGTCACACTACTAGTCTCTTAGTAAAGGTCAAAGTACACACCCTGTAAATCTTAAGATCCTGCTTAGACAATAGTTTTTAGAATAAATGTTGGGTAGTCATGGTAACCATCCTTTAGGCGATTACGTAGAGGCTCAGGCCTTGGTCGCAGTCATTGTAGGTGGAGGGATTTGGGCGTAGTTGGGATAAGTTAGTTTTTAGCATAGAAAAGGTATAGCTGTACCCTGGAGCATAAGAATTATGAGGAAGTAAAACCCTGATACTAATGGAACAATGGTTAAACTGCCCGGTATAAAAAGGGGCATGCTGTAAAATAAAGTGTGACACTTTTTCTTGAAAAGGTGCTCCTGTGTCTCCACGAGTTTTTTCCTCGCCAACTCCGCCTCCACCTGAGGGAACCCCTGGACCAGGTCAGTAGAGTGGGGGTCACGGGCCACTGTTTTGTGACACAGGGAGTGGGGTGAAGGAGAACAGTATGACGGGGAAAGGATGAGGGAGAATGTTGGAGGACCCCAAAAGGGATACGAGGAGTGTTATTGGGGGTGAGTAGTTAGACTACCTTTAACAGCTGTGAGAACTGCCAATAAAGATGGGAATGAATTCCTCCTAAATTCATTTTCCTCCTGTTTGTACAACTGAAAATAAGACATCTGTGACGGAGTTGTCTTGTCGTGGACTTGGTTATGTTCGGTTTGCTCCTTTCCCTCCCCCCTTTTATTTGCCCACCAGCGGAGGGAAACACCTTCCGTTTCCCTCTCTGACTTGGGAGGGGGTGACCCTGAGAGATGCTCCCATGTAGAGCCTGGATTTGGCCACCAGGAGGCAGCGTTGTGTCTTCTCAGACACCAGAAGGTGAGCAGCTCCCACCTGGGACCTGCCAGGGACTAGAGATTATTATGAAAACAGAGGAAGGACAAGACAGGGAGCCAGGGTCCGAGGTTAAGTGCTTGCGTCACGTGTGGGAGAGGTGAGGACAGAAGGACGAGACACAAGAGGGCCTTCCTTCAGCATTCTGATGCAATGGGACAGGCTCCCTCCGACACGGGGGCGCCTGATCCCTGGTGGTGAAGCAGAGATTGGATGACCCCGTGGCGGGCAGGTTGCAGTCTCCCTCCAGAAGCTGGCGTTCACTGGTCCACCAGAAAACATCCCGTGTGCAGTGCTTCAGGCCAGCGAGTTCCCTGAAGGCAGGGCCTCTGCCCCTTTGTCTTTCTCCTGGAGTCCAGGGGGGGTCTAAGTGTCAACAAGCTGTCCGAGGGGCGATTTCCTAAAGCACCTGACCCCTGTCCAGATGCCACCTTTGGAGGTACGAAACCCCGTGTGCCTCTCGGCCCTGCAGCCCTACCTGTGAGTCCTTGAGAAGTAGCTCCTGCCTGTGCCTCAGCTTCCTGGGGGTGACATCACCCAGATCCTACCGAATGCCAGGCCACAGCGATGGAGGCACATGTTTGAAGGAAAACAAACGTTTATAAACGAGAGAGGCAAGTTTCTCCCTTTAATATTTTAGGCCTTACAGGGGAAAGTCAATCTCATACGGGAAGGCTCTTAGAGATTTGCCGATGAGCCTCAAGGCTGGGGTAACGGTAAGTTGTTGCCTGAGCCGAGACTGCCCATCCCCCTTGGTTTACGCCCTGGTCAGCTGCCTTCATGGTTAATGAGGAGACTCACCTGCCGACCCATCAGCAGGACAGGGACACGGCGTGGCTGGTTCATGGTGGACTCCCCCAGTTCTGCCTCAGAGCCCTGGGGTCATTGGAACGCTAAACTGTAGTACTGTTTGGGGCAGGATCTACGTTTCATCATCCAGATATACAAACTCCTTGTCCACCTGCCTCCCCTGATTCTCCAGCGCATCCTCTGGGAAAGTACTCCATTCTCAATAAAATCCCACAGGTTCACGCAGCCAAATGTGCATCTAAGGTCTGTACTTGAACCTCAATCTGCAACTTCTTATAGTCCCACCGTGGCCACCATGCATGCTGGAAACACCGCCAGAGGCAGCTGGTGTTCTTCACTCCTCTCTGCTTTGGACTCCATTGTCTAATCCACTCCCATGAGGATGTCGTGTCTTCGTTTGTTTTTCTTGTTGGTCTGCAATGTTGGAGTCGCTTGTAACTTGCCGTTTTACCACCCTCTCTTCACACTTTGCCAGCTCTGCGCGCTCACTGAGGGCAGGAAACACCTTTGTGTCCCTAGGTCTTTCACTGCACTGGCCACATGCAGACCTCAAGTGAATGTGTGGAGATAATCGGATAAAAGAACAGCCCATAAGCACTGCAGCTGAGAATAAGCCTGGACCATTGCAAACCCCTCAGTCAGGGGTGTTCACCATTTATCTGGCGAGGAAATAAATACAGATCCCTACTTTGGGGAGAGTAGGTATTTTCATAAGCATACGCTTTCATAAAATCATCTCAAATACATATAAAAATTTAATATATGTAACCTCAGCCTTGTGAGGCAGGCAGAGCAAATATTACTTTTCCAAGGTTTTAGTTGTAAGGTAAGAAAATTGAGCCTCAGAGGGGTTGCGTGACTGCCAAGGTCACATAGCTAATGCGTGATTGTGCTTGGCAAGAAATAGGATCCCACAGCATAGGCTGCAATGCCCACTTTCCATTGCACCTCAGACCTCATGACTTGTGGAGAGAAAGGTGGAGGGATGTCGGCTACTGGATGCTTAGAAGGTGCATCTCAGACCCCTGCTCCAACATCGGATGGGGCAGAATCCTTTGAATTTGGGCTTAGCAAAAACAGGCGTTAACTGCGGTGAAATTAAGTGGTTCAAAATGCATTTTTGAGATACTTCACCTGGAGACACGCCACTGACAGATAGGTAAAACAAATATGGAAAAAACCTCTTCCCTGCCAATGAATAACACATCGCTTTCAGGCAAGTAGGTAAATTCAAGGAGATTGTCTTTCCCAGCTACGCTTAAAAAGTTCAGTCCATGAATAATTGAGCAACTTCCTGGCACACTCTATATTTATTTGTAAGCCTGCTCTGGGCAGAAAAAGAGTGCAAACATTTTAAAAACAAGCATTGCTTTATGCTAGGAGTTTATTTGTTTGCCAGAAGATTTCATAATTACATTTGCAGCGGAACATATTGGTGTGTCTTGCTATTTTCTTGTTGACGTATTGATGTGAAATATATTAGACAAACTAGAAGGGAGAACGATGAAAGCCTGCCTTGCGTGCAAGTGTCCACTGAGGGAGATTAGCATAGAACTTGCAGGAACCTGTTTGCACATCTACACGTGTTAGCATCCTTATTACGGTCTTACAATACCACTGTGCTAGAATTGTTCTGCACTTGTCTTTTCTCTCCAGTCGGGCCAGTGGCCAGTCCAGCAGGGGACACAGAGCTTTACAGGAAGTAGATAACTGTTGAATAAGTGTTTCCTACTCCAAAATGTATGCCGTGTCATCTTCATTAAATTGAAGTTAGGGGCACATAAGGAACTAGCGGGCATTCCATCTGCCCTTGGTCTAATGTGGGGAGGAAGTTCCATTCAGAGAGAGCTAGCACTGCCCGATTCTGTTAGTTCCTTACGTGCGTCTTAGGTCCGATGAAGTGCTAAGGTCCAACTTGCGTGAGGAAGAAAATGGCTGCTAGTGACGTTAGCTAAGAGATGGGTTTCTGGGGACGTGAACACTGGGGGTCTGGGATGTGGACCCTGCATCTATTATAACTCATTATAAACAACGTGTCGTATTTAGACCTGGAGGTCTCACTATCTTGCATTCATTTCTTCATTTGCTGAATGAATCGTCTTGGGACGCCTACTCTTCCAGGTGTAAATAACGGTGGGGAATGAAAGAGACAGAACTCTCTGACTCTCTGGCCCCGTGGGGCTTACATTCTCCTGGGGGAGGCTGAGCAGTCAAACACCAGCAGGAATGTGCAATGCGACGTGACCGGGCGCTGTCTACAGATGTGCCGTGAGATGCTGCTCATGTCCCATCGACGGCGAACATTTGTGAACCAGGATCATGCAGTGACCTTCCTAGGACAGAAATGGAATTTGGGCCTGCCGGGACTAGATTTCTCCCCTGGGGGGTGGGGTGGGGGGGGGAGGACGCCATTAGAATCACAGCACTACTGAGACCTCCAGCGGAAAGAGCCGATCTGAGTCATTTTAGTAGCTTTAACCAAATGCAGCTTTGTTTCTCCTCATAGGATGGTGTTAAGACACATGTGGTGCTAACTCAGGGTTTTGCCATGCAAACCGCAGCAAAGGGGTTGGGACGTGAGAAGACGGTTGGTTATACTGTACTCGGCCGTCGCATACTTTCTCTTCCTCTCATTTCCTCTCTCTCTCTCTCTTTCTCTCTCGCTCTCTATCTCTATCTCTGTCTCTGTCTGTCTCTTGTTCTCGTGCATGTTTCCATTGAAATAGTCAGTGAGGGCTCTGACTGGGTTCTGGGTACAGATGTTGACGCCAGTAAACATTGGTGCATTTGGCTTTTTCCTTTTATCTGAATTTAGGGTTCGGATGAGGGTGACGGATAAGGAAACAGAATAGGAGGCATAGTAGCAGCCTTTCCTGTCAACTGCTTTCTAAAAAGTAAATATTTGTGTTGATTATTCTCCATCCCCGCCACTCCATGCATGTTTTTGCCTTCCAGGCCTTCTCTGTGTGCATGTGGTGTATGTGTGTGTATGTGAGTATGTGTATGTGAGATTGTGTGTGTGTATGTGCATATGGGGTGTGTGTGTGTGTGTGTGTGTATGTGAGTGTGTGTTTGAGTGTGCATGTGTGTGCATGTGAGTGTGAGTGTGTGTGTGTGCATATGGGGTGTGTATATATGTGTGTGTGTTTGAGTGTGTGTGTATGTGAGTGTGTGTGCATATGTGCGTGCATGTGTGTGTACATGTGTGTGAGTGATCTGTGCTCTCTGTCCCCAAGGTGATACCAGCTCAGACACAGGCATGGCTGGGGGAGTGGGTGGGGGTCCTCCTGCTCCCCACACCTTTGTTCCTGGCTCTGGTGGTGGCTCATCTGCTACAAGTTCAGCTCTGCTGGGTGCCCCCGTGCACAGCTCCAGCTCTCACCAGGGTGCACAGTTTCTTCTTCCTGGTCCATTGGCGGAGGGTGGCCTCCCCACTGCTGCCAGCCCCTGGGCGCTAACATTGTCAGGTGGTTTGCCTAACCCTGCCCCTTCCCCTGTACACAGGTCCTGCAGCCAGGTCTTTCCAGAATCCCATGGTACATGCCTTGTGTTTCCAGATAGTGTAATTATTTAAGTAACTAAGTGTTAAATATAAAACATCACTATTTTGAAAAAAACAAAACAAGTCATGGCCTACAGGGAAGAAGGCGTGAAGGTGTAACGCAGGCACCCTGGGTTTCCTTCATCGTCTTAAATTATTGCCTGAACCAACCCTGTTTTCTCCCAGCTTCAAGGCATCACGTCTGTAAAGCCAGTTTCGCGCCCCTGATTTCAGGCCCGAACCCCTCCCCAGAAGACACGTTGGACTCGGGCGCATCTCAGCTTCAGAGACATTTCAAATCTTCCATTCTTTCCTGATTTGCTGAGAGCTACGACAGACGGCTCCCCCAGTTTCCCAAAGCTGTGTGAGCTGAGGAGACAGACCCACAGAGAACAGAGGTGCCCCGGGGGCCAGAGGAGGTGACGGGGAGCTTCGCGGGGAAGTCTGCGTGTGACAGGACCCAGAGGACGAGCCAGGGCGTGTGAGGACCTGTGCGTGTCTCCTGCTTGTAATGACCTCCACCTTCGGGAACAGGAGACGAGCACGGGGAGCGAGGTATATTTGGGGCATGGTGAAATTGGAGCAGGGGTGGGAGAGTGGGGCGCAGTGCCGGCAAAGCCAGGTCACCCCTGTGTCGCCTGAACTGACAGCCTGCTCTTGAGGCAGTTTTCCTGAGGTCCCATTTCCGTCCTCTGAATGTCATTTCCCCAGCACACATGGAATGGAGGACAGGATGCCCCCGCAGGGCCAGGTGAAAGCCCGTTATTAAGACAAGAGTAGTCCGAAGGAAACGGCTTTCGCTTTCCTGACTAAAAAGAGCATCAAGGTACAAGTCAGGTGGCTACGATTGTAAATCTACAACTCCGGAAAGAGAAACCTTGACCTTCTCTGGCTTCGATGCATCGCCTTTTGAAATGTAGAGAGTTTGGGTGAATCTTGAAATAGAAATGATTACTCTAGTAGCTCAGATCGGTCGGCTGTCGGCAGGGGCTCCTGCCTGGATTTCAGAGTTCAGCTCCGACGCGCCTGTTTGATTTTAGAGGGTGAGATGCACTTGATGAAGAAAATCTGAAAGCGTGAAAGTGGTTTCGTTGTCACTTTTTACTCTCCGCCTGGCGCCGTCTTCTTACCTCGTTTCTCCCTTCCTGTCCGTGCTCGTTTTCAGCTCCCTGTGTTGTTTTTCTCCAGAACTCCTTGCCCTTCCTCCCACTTTGTCCCCACCCGGGACCCCCATCTTCCTGGCCCCACACTCTGCTGACCTTCCGGCTGGTGGACGAGATGGGGAAGGCATTCCTCCCCCCACCGCTCAGGTCAACTGTCACATCTCCAGAGAGGCTCCTTGTCCAGGCGTCCCCAGGGCTCCTGCTCTGTGCTGCCCACAGGCCGTCATGGCAGCCGAGGCTTCTTACGGTAAACCTCTCTTTCGTGTTCTCCTTCACTGTCTGGCCTGAGAGGAGAGACTGCTTCTGACTCCTGTCATTCCCACCCTGACCAGTGCCTGGCACAGGGAAAGTGCTGGGTGAATCGCCAGTGACGGGGTGAATGGAGGGAGGGGTGAACGGGGACAGGACGCTGGGCCGGGCGGTTTCCGGAAGGTGCACTGGCTTCAGGCTCCGGTGACGCAGCCTTTCTGGTTCAAGTCCCCTCGCCCCTGCCTTGCTCACTCAGCTTTCCCGTCTCTTTCGTTTTTTACTTCTTCCCTCAGGGTCTCTCAGATTCTTCTTCCAGTCTCTGCCCTGGCTCATTTCCATCAGGCGCCATTGTAATGTGTGCAGACACTTGTACCACCGAGCGCACAGCCACCCATGGGTGGGATGCTTCAACCCCCAGGACAGGGCCCTCTGCTCTTCTCCCCAGACCTGCGGCGTGAAGTTGGTTCCCATGAGCGCCGGCGCTTTGTCAGAGCAGCAGTTCTCAGGGAGAGGAAAAAACAAACAAACTACAAGCCCTCGAAAGGGACGTACTGGAATCAGGGAATTCTGCACTGACCCGTCCTCCTTTGAGAATTTCTATTCAGAGTTTTTCTGGAACAGTGTCTGTGTTTGTGGTAGAGGTTCCGTGTAGGAAGTGCTGAAAGAAAGATGGTCTGGTGCCTGCCTTTGCCTCTGATGCAGGAGCCCATGTGATATGTCGTCTTTCAATGCTGCTCGAATCCACTGCAGATTCCAGGCATCTGACCAAATCTGTTAGGCTACCATCCATTTTTGTTTGTTTTCCATCCATTTCCTAGGTTATCTTGTTCTGAATTGCTTTGCCCTTTTCCAGTAGGATTTGATGTGTGCTGCTTCTAAGGGGCTCTCCAGTCTCGTATGAAACCTCGGTAACCTGGCAGCTTCCTTTACTCAGCAACACGCAAAGCCCCTCCCCTCTGCTGGGAGGTTTTATAGGGGCTGTCGTTTCCCCTCTTGTGCTGTGACCTGAAAAACGCTGCGGGCTGAAATCCGGGATCATCGTTGGGATCATCGTTGGGTTCTCCTTCCTTCGTCCCTTCCTTCCTTCCTTCTTTCCTTCCTTCCTTCTTTCAGAAATCAAACTCCTGTGCTGTCACTGTCCAGAGTCTGAACATCACCGTTTCATGTATATTTGTTGTTTCCTAGTGAATTTTAGTGAGGAGAGAAATTAGGGACTTATTACTCACTGTGCCGGAAATGAAGTACAAACGGTCTCTGACTTATGATGTCCCAGCTTATGATGTTGGTGACTTTACGATGGTGGAAAAACGACACACGTTCAGTAGGAACCGTCCTTCAAATTGTGAACTCTGATTCTCCCCCGGCTAACGACGCGCAGTCGATACGCTCTCGTGGTGTCCCCAGTCAGCCCCAGATCACGAGGGAACAGCCTCTACTCTGCAACGTGGTGTTAAATGTGGTTTCGACTTTCAATGGGTTTACCGGGATGGAACCCCATCGTATGTCAAGGGGCCTCTGTATACATGCTGGGAAAATGCGAACTGCTCACAACTTTCTCAGGCACAAGCAACAGAGTTGACAAGGGCCTGTGGGAAGGGCCCCAGCTTAAAATGAGAATTTCCTTCTCTTCCCGTGTGTACATGAGTGTCACCTGTGGTTACCCCGCTTCCCTGTGTCAACATCTTCCCTCAAATTAGAATCAGCTGCTCACCCTTCACTGGTCCTTGCCCATCTTCTGTTCAACTTTCCTTGCTTTCTGCTGCCTCTCTTTTAATTCTACTTTTTGATCAATGGGCCTTTTTTTTACAAACTCTTATCTTTACAACTGTCAGTTTTAACCTGATCCCAGCTCGGCTGCGTGACATAAATTTTCTCTATCTAATATTGCGACACCAGGCATTTACAAAAATCAAGTCCTTAGAGAATGTCAGCACTGATAAGAGTACATGGTATAGATGGCAATCATTTGCTTTTGTAGCCAACAGAAGAAATCATTACACACAAATGTTTCCTGGACGATGGTTAATGGCCAGGCGAACTACTCACCGTGGTGAACCTAGGTTGTTAGGCTTGAGGGGAGGGTCACGCGGGAAAAAACCACCACGGCTCCCTCACATGTAGCTGAAGTTGCTGGTGGACAGAAGGAACCAAACAATAGAGACATATTAATATTTATTGTTTTTAAGTCTGCATCGGTATGCGCCTGAGAAACTCATTTTCCTTCTTGTTTACTTACCTCTCACTTGAAGATGATCCCTCAGGACTTATGTAGGCTATGGAATTATTGTGATAGTGGATATGAAAGCGATTTGAAGCATAGATTTTGAAAGTTCTTACAGTGAAAGACGGTAGTTATAAATACCACCTAAACCCACGTGACCAAAATACCTTCACAAGAACACCTAGACTAGTGTTTGATTGAATAACTGGGGAGTGTCGCTAATTGACTGTAAGAGACCATCCCAGTCCAATCCACCCCCTCGTGACCGTGGCACCATACACGACTCCTTAAACCACACTTAACCTCTAACTTAAGATGATAGCCACGCCACATGTGCACCCAGCATGACATGACTCTCCTGGGTACCACCCAAGTGAGCTAACCCTCCCCCAAAGAGGGTGCAGAGACCCTGGGCAAGGTCCCTCTTCTCCCTTGATATCCGGTGGCATAAACAGGGTGATATAAAGTTAACTACTATTAATACATATTATGTTAGTTGACAAGAGGATAAGAGAGAGAAGAGTTAACCAAGAAAATATTTGGTTAACGTTTACACAGACATACTCATAACAAAATAAGGCAGAGCTAAATACTTATGAATATGACAGTTCTTGGACCTGGTTATATGTTGTGTTTCTAAGTCCCCCTCCTACCCCCATTCCATCTCCCCTTTGCCTCAGCGAGCCCCTCAGCTGGTCGTGGTCCTTTGCCTGGTGCGGTTTTTGAAACCTTCATTCCTGGGCATCTGGGCTACTCACAGTCAGTCCCTCCTGCATTGGATGGCTGTCGTTTTCCACTGATTTTAATCAAAAGGACATGGTGGCACTGAAAGGAGCACAAAGGGGTGCCTGTGACCCAGACATGCTCTCCTCACCTCCCTGTGCAGTGTCTGCCAAACCCTGCTTGGTAATCAAGGTCATTCACCCATCAGTGTAGCAAACCTCTTGTTTGCCTGTTGATTCGGGGGGATGAGCAGCCCCAAGTATGTGGGTGGCAATCTCAACTTTCAGTTCAATGGGGTCATAGTTTTCCCCCTGAGGGACACAGTGCTTTATGAGGGGAGCCACTCTTTCCACACCTTGATTCCAGGACATGTGACTCCTGGCTGTGGGACGAACAGCTCCGTGTATTAGACGGTCATGGGAACCCTGCCCCAGCCCTGCTAGGTAGCGCCCTCTGGCTGGTGCCATAGCTGGGTCTTCGGAAGGCCCTTCCATCGTTCATACAAACCAGCTGCTTCAGGACGGTGGGAACATGTGTGGGCAGAGAATCCCACGAGCGTGGGCTCATTGCCGCACTTCACTTTTGGTGAAATGAGTTCCTTGCCCAGAAGCAGTGCCGTGTGGAATAAGGTCCACAGGTGGGAGTTGCGGCAGGAGCGTTGCATGCAGGGAAGGCAAACCGGCCTCCAGAGGAGGTGTCTATTCCAGTGAGGACAGCACCGCCCCTTCCATGGTGGGCGGGGTCCAGTGCAGTCCACCCGCCACCAGGTAGCTGGCTGCTCACCCTGGGGAATGACCCCTAGTGGGGGCTCAGGGCTGGTCCCTGCTGGGCACTCGGTGACTATGGTTATGGACTTGAATCACATCTACAAAATACCTTCACAAAATACCTGGATTAGCCTTTGGTTAACTGAGGACTGTCATCCAACCGCGGTGACACATCGTAAAGCCACCAGAGCCTAAATCCAGGTTCGCGGATATCACCTCACGTCCACTAAATGAAGATGATTTTTCATGCTTGGGTGACAGTTCTGTAGTTTTAAAGCTGCCCTCTGCTGGTTTTCATGTAGGCATCCTGACGGAGGTCTGTGGCAGGCGTTTGGGATCTGCAAATAGAGAACATACATGGGGAAAGATAGACTTTTCTGGCTAACACCAGCGTCGTGCCCGTGGTGTAGCTTGTAGATAGGGTAGTTGTCACATTTTTTTCAGGTGTGTGTGTGTGTGTGTGTGTGTGTGAGTGTGTGTGATTGTTGGGAACGGGAGAGGACTGACAACCATGTGGTGTTCTATGAGTATTTGGATGGTGTTCAAGAACCTCAGGAAGCAAGAAGTGAAGGATGACGTGTGGGTCAGGCAGGATCCATTAAGCCCCGTAGCTGCAGAGCAATAAAGTGCGTGGTTGGCACCAGACAAGCAATGGAATTCACCAGAGACAGCAGGAGCGAAGGGCATGGTGCCCAGTCCACATTTCCTCCATATTATTACCCAAGTGCACTTCCTAGATGAACCAACATGACCTCATGACTCCTAGGGCTGCTTTCTGCTCCCCCCTACCCCTTGACCCCTTGACTACCCACGTGTGTTTTCAGATACTCTGGTGCATTGTAGATACTGTTATTCTGAGTTGCAACTTTTCTTTGATGTGTTGCTGAGTGGTGAAATATGTATTGATGTAATCAAGGAAATTGTGGTACAAGAAAAGATAGGTTTTAGAGCCAGAGAGACCCGTGTTCAGAAGTAGGCTCTTTGATTTACTGGCCGTGGGAGAGCTTCGACTCTCTCATCTGTAAATGTGGCACATTCTATTTACATCATGAGACTGTTGCGAGGGTCGATGGAGAACCTAAGACACCTAGTCTAAGCGGACTATCAATACTTCTTCGTTTGTCATCCCAAGACGGTTATTTTTTTCCTGCCTTGTGATCACCTGGGCTGGAGAATTTTAAACAGTGAGGATGTGCTTCTCTAAAGAGGTAGAAGAGAGGCGAGTATCTATTTAAAGCTCTCATAACTGACTTGCTCGTTCTTAGATGCTTCATGTTCTAGAGAAGAGGGCTGGCCAGTGACTGCTTCCTTCCCAAAGCTCGTCAGTTACACCGCCCCCGTGGAGAACGTTTGTGTAGTTCACGCACTGGGTCAGATCACATCGCTGCCACTGTGTATGAGGAAGAATCAAGGAGTTAATGAGACCATGATGGAATCTTTGGCAAGTGTGGTGCTGAGTCTCAGAAATAAAAGTCAAAATACTGGGCCGGCCGAGTGGCGCGTTGGTTAAGAGCTGGCTTGGGACACCAGAGGGCTCCAGTTCGGATCCCACATATGAGGGCCAGTGACACTGCCCTCCACAGCTAAGATGCTGAACAACAGCTCAACCTGGAGCTGGGCTACTGTGAGTTGCTGGCAACGGCATAGGCTGCAGTCCCTGTGGCAGTGGGTTGCCATGGGCTACCGTATGTAGCCAGCAGCCAGCGTGAGCGGCCAGCAGCCAGCGTGAGCGGCCAGCAGCCGCAGTGAGCGGCCGTCCAGAAGCCAGCGACTGATGTGCCTCGCCTGGGAAGAGCGCAATGATGGTGCCAACTTGGGCCAGTGAAGCAGCGTCCTCCACAACTAGATTGAAGAACAAAAAAAACAACAGCAACTTGTCTGTTCCCCTTCCCCCACTTCCCCAGCGCTGTTCCCATCCCCCAATTCCCCAATAAAAATCTTTAAAAAAAAAAAGTCAAAATACCATTACATCATCACAGCGTTCCCAGCAAGAGGGCTCTGAAGAATGAGAGAGCATGGTGTTCCGAGGAATAGAAGGGCCTGTCTTTCCTCTTGTGAGAATGCACAGAGTCTGTTAAAAGGGAAGGGGGGGGGTGTCAAATGCCTCAGCTTTACCTTGTTGGGCCCTTGTACAGAACTGGGACTCCCCCAGTTCAAACCTGGCAGCATGTGGGTAAATCAGTAGGTCAGATCGGTTCTGACCTGTTACTTTGGCTTCGATTCGGGAGCAAAGACATTGCATGCCCTGCTCCTGTATCAGGGTCAAGCTTTGTTCTCCAGACCGTGCTGCCATCAGTACAGCCACTATCCCCGTTCCCCGTTGGTTCAGTTGTTTTGTTTATCAGCAGCCAGAGCTCTAGAGGGGGGCGCAAAAGGGGGGCAGTCAGTGGGACGACTTGGGACCCAAATCCAGCGTTACTTTTAATAGTCTCAGGCTATTAAAGCTGGAAGGAACTGAGGGCCGTTCTGTTGGTGAGAAACATTAAGTCAGCTGGATGACGTCAGTTACCCAAGGTCACACGGCACAGGGACGTGAGATACGCCGGCAGACCCAGGAGGCAGCCCAGCTTGGGGCTCCTTTCCCTCCGTCACGCCGCCCGGGGTTAGCATCCTGATCACTGTCCTTCGATCATGGCCCCGCTTGCTAATGCTTCTTAATTTTGTGGCGTCACATAAAGGCACCGCCTCAGACACACTCTTACCTAACATCCCATGGCGGATAGACCTCTATGGTTACCGTTGAAGGACAGGTTAGCTTTTTCGGTTGTTGATCAACATCAAGCATAATGTTCAGCGAATGCCACGTGTCCACTTGATGCCTTGAAAATCCTACAGATGCACAGTCAACTTCAACATCGATTCTTAAAGTGATAACTCCTTATCTTGATGCTACTCATAATAACAGTAATAAAAACCCAACAACCATTCTTTACCGTGTTCCAGGCCCTTTAAACATGCTTCATTTATACATATTAACCCACTTAATCCTTGTAATCATCTTTTAAGTTAGTTACCATTACGTTCCCTAATATACAGATGAGGAAACTGAGGCCAGGGGAGGTAGATGTGTGTTCAAGGTCACACAACCAGTAAGGACAGTGTCAAGATTCAGGCTGAGGGGGTTTGTATACAGAGCCCACAGAACCTTGGATGCTACTTATGAAGGGCTTGAGGAATCTCTTGCTCCTTCTGCCCATCACAGCTCTGAGCAATGGAGGATATAACTCAGGTTCATGAATCACGTGGGATAGGAAGTGCTGAGCAAGAACCCTGTGATCACCCAAACGCGAGCTTACAGTAATCGGTAATGGAGCGCCAAGGCTAGCGGATTCCAGGTGCGTGTTCTAATCAGCTACACGGCCAGGATGCTGGCGGCTCATTTGAAGACAGGCAAGAAAGAGAGACTGCAGGATGGAGGGTTGTCAACACAGGACATTCCTTCTTCATGCCCTGGAGAGAGGCAGTGGACGGCACCTGCTTGCCTGAAGGCAGACAATGGGACAGCCAGGGTGTAAGCGCAAAGGAGTGTTCTGTGCACAGGCTCCTCCCTACAGCCCAGTGACGTCATCTATTTTAAAAGCATGGTCCAATAAATGCCAAACGCTGGCCAATCACAGTAGCTGCTCTTTCTTCCCTGTGGAGGAGTAAGTAAGGAGAGAGAGCGAAGGCAGACAGGTGGGAAGACAAGGGGCTCTTCCCTTCTAAGAGGCCGGCACTGCCACCTGGGCAGAGGAGATGCAGTGGACCTGAGCTCCTGCACCTCCAGTGGAAACCAAGGACAGAACTGGAAGGCAGCCTGTTCGTCTGCTCTCTTTTTCCGAGCCTGAACTCCCTCTAGACCTACGGGGCCCTCCTTGGTCTGCAGAGGCAGCCTCAGCACTAGAAATATCTGTCAGGAACCTTGCATCAGCTGTCAGATGTCAGTACCAACGCAGAGTCCAGGCTGGGGCAGGGGCTCATTTTAGCACTTTCTCAGCAGGAAGCCCCCAGAGTGGACTGGAATCAAGAGGGTTAATTTCTTGATGGATCGTCATAAACACTTTTCAATATTCTCTTGCTCTGTGGTTATGTTCTCCATGGAACTATCTAGTGAATGTGTGTTTCTGTTGTCATCAGAAGCCATAATTTGCAATCCAATTGCGATCGCCTCCAAATGAGGTACCCCTGCGATTATTACTGGAGTTGGTCGCCCTAGCAATAACATGGAGAAAGTAGCTGGTGCTCAGAAGCACGTTCCTTATTCATAATTTGAAGAGCTTATTGCCCCTGGGACCCCTAATTACCCCTGGAACTGTCAATTCCTGGACACCAGAAGCTCTCTGGTTTATAGGGCTAAAAAACATTTTTTAAAGAGCCTTCATTGGTTTTCCTTTATCCTTTTTTTTTTCTTATTTTGATAGGACATAAAATGAACTTGCTAATTAGTTTTCTCTTCCTGACTTGCATTACCTTATTGCTTTCATCTGTCCCCAGTGGGACCAGCCAGATTTGTCAAGCCCACAATGCTTCTAAAGACCCAGCATTCAAACAACTTGGAAGGCGGAGTAGCGTGCAGGTGGAGGGAGGCCAACCAGTTGTGGGAGCTTAGCCGGGGGCATGGCGTCTGCCATCACATGTACATAAGGACAAGATGGACTCCCTCCACCGGCAGCTTCTGAGAACACTCTCCCAAATTTGCCTGGAATATTTGATTACAAAACAACCTAGATATTCCAAAGCAGGATTGGGGCAGAGGTCTAGCTTCTGTGCATTTGGCATTTCACATGCACCACCGGGTGGTTTATATCATCAGGGAAATTTTGGAAACCCTGGTTTAGGAGATGACTCTAGGGCCATATTCAGAAATGTGAAAACAAAGCCAATGGGATCCCAAGTGTGACAGTGACTTAAAATGCCTTTAAATGTATCATGTAGGTGTATTTGTTTTGAAGGGAGTGTTGTCCCTCTTGGAGGTCACTTTGGGGAGCTGATGTGGTGAAGCCTTTAAGCCACTGTGTGCCCCACCTACTGAATTGTGGGGCACATTTTAAACAGGGATGCTAGCTGATTCTTTTTAAGAACTGCTCTAGAGGAAAGAGGGAATAACTACAAACTTATAAATGTCAATACCAGACCAGATCAACTGTAATACGATTTGGCACCACCATCCACAACTTTTTTTTCCTACCTAGAAGCATAAAATTGTATATATTTATAGCTGGAAGACCTATCTGCTAGGTCATTTAGTCCATTATCAATAATGCTGAAAATCTTTTCAAGGAAAACAAAAATCTTACTCTTTCCCTCTCCCCAAAGTAAGGGGGTCTACCGTCTGTAGTCGAGAAAACCTGAGCTAGTTTAATGACCCCTAAACCATCACATCATCAGAAGTGTATGAGCTATGGAGTCTGGGACCTCCCCGTACACCCACTAAATCATAATGTTCACGAATAGGTTTGGGGAATCTGCTTTCAACACAGAAGAATAAGATAATCCGTCAAATTCAAGAACCACTGATCTATTCCGCTCTTGTTCAACAGATGAGTGAACTCGGCAATAGAGTTGAAGTGACTCACCAAATCAAATTTGTATGAGGCCTTCAATTTGTCTGTAAAGCTGAATCCTGCTCTGTGTGAATCACATACAAATTCTTTTGTCGCTCAGAAAGCCTGACAGGAGGGCCCATCACTGAGTATTAGAAGAAATTTGAAGGTTAGAGAAATTTACTTAGCGATGATTCAAACTCTTCGTTAACACTCTCATAAGTTGCCTCTCCCCACCTGTCAATCAAGATCAGCTGTCAATCAGTGGATTGTTATCTCTGAGCCATAGCCAAAGAGGGTTGGGGTGGGGGGAAACATTGTCATGGCATTGCAAGTGGGGGAGTAGAGAGTCCTGGTGTGACTGGCTCGCTGTGGACTTATGATGAAATGCTTAGGACAGGTGTACGTGAAGAGTGTGGGCGTCTAATAAGCCACTAAATTCTGGCTTGATCACTATTTTGTTTTTCTAAGATTGGGGCAACTAGCTTCCAAAGGACCCCAGTGATTCCCATCTCCTGGTATCCAGCCTCCCCCACACACTGACTAGGTCGGGTGACCTGTGTAACCCAGAGGACATTGTGGGGATGATGGAATGATGGAATGGGGTGTCCATGCTTGGATCATAGATGGCATTGTGGCTTCTTGTTTGCTTTCTCTCAGACCATTGCTCTGGGGGAAAACAGCCACAATATTGTGCAGACACATAAGAGGTCCCACGGAGAGGGTCCACCTGACGAGGATCTGGGGCCGCGCTGACAGCCACACCGTCTTTCCAGCGTGTCGGTGATCATCCTGGAAGAGGACTGTCCGGCCTCAGTCCAGCCTTCAGATGAGTCAGCCCTGCTGACATCTGACAGCAGCCTCCTTATGGCCCCTGTGCCACAATCCCCTGCTAATCTGCGAGATAACAAATGTGTATTGCTTTAGTCTGAGTTTGGGGGTGATTTACTCTGCAGCTGTAAATAATGAACACAAACGTATTGAGTGGTTATCCCACAGAATAAAATGGCTGTTGTATTTGCTCAGAGATAATCACGACTCCTTAGTGTGAGGGGAGTGGGGGTAAGCAGCTCAGGAGAGAGTCACAGGCTGAACCGTCGAGGTGGGGAGCCATGCTACTGGCAGTGGGGAGGCGTCTCTTCACTGCGGGGGGGGGGTCAGTAGCGCCTGCGATGGCAAGTTAAAAGGGAGAGTGTGAATGGAGCCATGGGTAGCGCAAGCCCCTCCCCAAGGGGAGGAAGTGCAAACTCATTTTCTTTCTTTCTTGGGTCTTGGCCACAAAAACGTGAGTCCCTGGGGATGTTTCTGTTCCTACGAGATCGTCAGGGGAACAGCTGTGCTGTCTGAACAGAATGGGAAAAGCACAAGCCTTATCCCGGTGACAGAGGGCCGGACATCAGCTAGGAAACACCTAGTGACAAAGGACAGAGCTCTGACTGTCACTGCCCAGAAGTGCTGCTTCCAACCCATCACCAAAAAGTGACTTCCACACTCTTTGCCACTTCCTAGTAGCTGTTTTTGGGGAAAGACGCTGTCGTCGTTTTCTATTACTGCTGTAACAAGTTAGCGGAGACTTAGTGGTTTAAAACAACACAAATGATTACCTTATAACTCTTGTCTGGAAGTCCCATGGGGTCTCCCCGGGCTAAAATCAAGGTGTCAGCAGGGCTGGCTCCTTCTGGGGAGTCGAGGGAAGGACACGTCTCTGGGCCCTTTCAGCTTGTCCAGGCGCCCGCCTTCCTCCGCCGTCAAAGCCAGCGCTGTTTCGTCTCCCTGACCATGCTTCCCTTCACACATCTCTCACCGGAGATGAGGAAGGTTTCCTACTAAGGACCTGGCAATTATACTGCACCCATCTGGATAGCTCAGGCTACTCTCTCACCTCAAACCTTAACCACATCTGCGACATCCCTTTGGTCACGTAAGGCAAACACAGGTCCTGGGAGTGAGGACCTGAATGTCTCGGGGAGTGATTACTCTGCCCACCTCAGGTACTGTTCTTCTAATGGGGAATATGTAAACAATAGAGTATTTAGCAAGTTATCTCCTTTGGGGGACAATTTCTGTCCCCCAAAGTCAAACCCATGGGTCTTTTCTGAGGCTCTCCTGACGAGTCCTCCAGTCCCCCTCCCACTGGGCAGGGGGTGCAAGGGTGAAGATCAGCACTGGGAATGGGTAGTGGGAGGCAGCTGACACCCCCTCTCTCTTCCCATCACCCGCTCTGTAGTGTTTGTCATTCCCAGGGACGCTGGGTTCCATTTCTCCCAAGAATTAACCTTCTGTCTCCTGTGTCGTTGAGGAAAGGATGCTGAGACCTAGCTGTATTTGCACAGACTCTTTGGGTCTCAGAAAGAACTTCTCTGACTCCACAATTTAAAGTTATAATCGGCATAGACAGTAGCATGTGAAGGTCCTGACTCAGAAGAGATCTCTGCTGGGCCTGACGGGAGATTCCTGTGATGAGAGCATGGGGCCCAATCATGCAGGGTGTCTGGACGTTGATAAGGATTCCGTAGGGTATCCTATTTGTGATCGTAACCCACTGGAGGCTTTTGAACAGGAAGTGATATACAAGTAACACCTTAAGGTGAGCGCTTGGGCTGCCAGGTGTCGGATGGACCCCACGTGGATACCGGTTAGAAGCCTACTGTTTCTCTTCAGGGAGGAGGTCATGGCTACCCCGGGTAGGAGTTGGTGGTAAAGGCAGAGGCCAGTGGACAGAGTCCAGATCCATATATGTGGATTTGACAAGACCTGGTGGTGATGGGTGTGAAGGTGCGTGATGGATGGTGAGAAGGCAAAGGTGGTTCCCAGGCTTTGTGTCTGAGTGTCTGTTTGTAGAGATGACAAAGTCAGGAAGAAGGACAGGTGAGTTGCCCGACCTGGTGTGAATTCAAGCTCAAGGAATTTACCTTCCTTCAATACACTGAAAACCTGGAATGTGATCACCTGGGGCTTGTATTGTGAAAGATAAACATGTTAAACCAAAGAAAAAAATACGTGGGAGCTACTGAGAATGAGAAGACCTTTTGACGGTGATGTCTTCATTCCTGCATTTGAAAGCTGTCTTAGAGAACAAAAACTCGGGGCCCTATTTGTTTTTGATCTTTAGTAAAGCTCTTAGGGAATTCTCTTCAGCGTTATGAAGTTTTTCTCAGATAAAACTCTTCGGGAGCTACTGATAGATGTCCACCGCACAGAGATGGCCCAGGGCTTCCCAGAATGCAGAATATGAAAATGACGGCATAAAAAAGAATGCCCCCGAGGCAATCAATTCTTTCTCCCCACAGTGGTTCCTGTGTCTGAAAGGAGAAGGAACTATTTCTCAGTTAGAAAAACGCCTGTAGATAGCTCGTACTCTTAGCAGGTACAATTTACAGAAACAGTGTGGTGAGGTCTGACGTGGAAACAAGAAACTCAGGGAAAACGTAACAGCGGTCAAGCTCCTCATCAGCACCTAAGCTTCCCATCGTGCTGCCTCTCTGCCGCAAGTGACCACAACATGCAGGAACTGAAGTCTTTGAGGGAAAAAAAAAATAGATTTGGGAGATTGAAAAGCCCATGTATTCGCTTTAGTACCGTTCTCAACATATAAATTCTGCACACATGCAGCGTTAGTTAGTGTAACATATGGATACTTGTATTATTTTTATTAAAATTTTTTCTTTTTTCCTTTATTATTTTTTAGTTCACCTCCCCACCCCACCCCATGCCCCTTTGGCAACCATCAGCTTGTTCTCTATGTATGCGTCTGTTTTTATTTTGGTTTTTGTTTATTTTGTTCTTTAGATTCCACATACAAGTGAAATCATATGGTATTTGTCTTTATCTGACTTATTCTTGTTTTAACATAAAGAACATTATTGTATTTAAAAAAAATTGTAGGGGGTTGAAGGGGACTCCCAATCATTTTGCCCAAGAATGAGTGAATTTAATCAGCTATTTGGCTCCCAGTGACAGCGGAGGTCTGCAGAGGAGATGTCATTTTGGGTGTTGGTAACAGACTCGCTGGGTAGTCAGAAGGTCGTCAGCAATAGTAGGTTTGGGCAGAGAGGGCAAAGAGGATAATGGGACTGTCCCCCTTCTCGGTCATGCCAATGCTGAGCTGAGTAAGAAGGGCCTGGTGAAATGACTGTTAGATTTGATGATGTGGACTTGACCTTGATGAGGGGAATTTTGGTTTTACTGTGGCAAAAACAATCTCCTTGGAGTAGTTTCAAAAGACAATGATGGGAAAGGGAAAGGATGTGGATTCAGGGATTGTGGAGTCTCTTTTGATGACTGTTGATATAAAGGGAAGTGGACAAGTGGAGATGCCAGAGAGGCATGTGAGTTCGGGGGGGGGGGCGTTCTTTTATTATTGTTCTGGAAAGGTGGGAACATCTTTGTATAATCATGGGAATAATCCACAGAAAGGGCAATTTATGATGTGAGACAATTATGATGTGAAATTGCCCCAGTGACATCTTTGAATAGACCAGAGGAGACTGAATTCAGTGCACACGTGGAGGGAGGGGTTAGGCTTTTTCCCAGACACAAGCAGACACATGCTATCCAAACAACCGTCTTCAAGAAAAGAGAGGATCGGCCTTGTGGTGTGTAGGAGACTGTGACAATGACAGACTTCTACTCATTCTGTATGATGCACAAGCTTCAGAGAATGGGGTTTCTTTCACGAGAAAGCAGGGGTGATGATCTAGAAGCCACAATAAGGTGCAGGAAACACCTACTCTGCGTGTCAGCCCCCACTGGTTCAAGGGGTTTGAAAGAAGAGGCTGAAGGCAAGGTTGAGGCCCCAATAGTCATCCAGGTTCCTGCTCCAGGAGGAGGGTCTAGGGCAGCAGTTCTCAACCTGTGGGCCGTGACCCCTTTGGGAGTCGAATGACCCTTTCACAGGGGTCGCCTAAGACCATTGGAAAACAAAAAGATATTTACATTACGATTCACAACAGTAGCAAAATTACAGTTATAGAGTAGCAACGAAAATAATTTTATGGTTGGGGGTCACCACAACATGAGGAACTGTATTAAGGGGTTGCGGCATGAGGAAGGTTGAGAACCGCTGGTCTAGGGGATGCTCAGAGAAGAGGTGCAAACACAGAAGATTTTGCCGATGAGTCTGAGTTCTAGAAAGCACCGTGGAAGGACGTGGGCTAACGGGGGCACAAGGGCTCAGGGCTGGACCATGCCGAATGGGCTGGTTTTCTGGCTGATAAGGGGTGAGCTGTGAGGTCAGTGACTGATGCATACTGTTTATGAGGAAGGGTAGGGTCGGAAGATTCCACAGTTGTGGTGGTGAGGCTATGCTTACTGGGAGCCGAAGGGAGAAGGTTTCCCCAGAAGTAAGCCATAGTGTGTGTCTTCAGCCCCATCACCCTGGTGGTGGCATGGAGTCCAGAGAGTGGCAGTGGCAGGCAGGGTATGCCCTGACCGTATTCCCTGGCAGCTTTCCCGAGTAGGGCTTCGTCCTGCGGTTGTCTGCGGTACAACCAGGGAACTCTATCACATTTACTCGGTGTGAATGGTGCCCTGGGCAATGCCAGCGATCTCCCCAGAGATCAGCGACGCCCGAGGCATGAGGGGCTCATCACTGTGTCTCATGTGACAGGTGAGGACACTGAGGAACGAGACATGCAGGGGCCTTCCCGATGTCACACAGCCATGGTTAATGGACTTGGGTTTGGATTCTGGCACGGGTGTGCACTCTTCATCTTAACGCTGCCTCTCGATGCCAGGATTCTTTGGTCCCGCTGAGCCTCCTGTTAACAGCGGAAGCCAAACAAGCCTTCAAATGCACTGGAGGGGAAGGGAGTCCAAGTACATAAGAGAGAAACGTGAAGACAAAGCCTGTCTGTCATGTTGCAGGTCTGCCTCCAGCTTTGGAGGTCCTGGTTGTCCTTTCTTCCTGGAGAGGGAGGGGCAAAGGAGGCTGGACGCTTCATGGGCGTGGCTGAAGCTTGGTGAATGGTGGGGTTCAGGTAGGGTTATTGGGCTGGGACCTGGCCATTTTGTTGAAGGGCCTCCCCTCCCCCCAATATCAGCATTTGTAGGTCTTTTATCTTGTGCTAGACAGTTTCTCCGGGGAAGATCTTCTGATCTCCTGTCTGCCCACTGGTTTCCTGAGATCCAAGCAGGGGAAGTGGGCTGGGAAGTCTCTTCGCAGAGTCTGGGCTTTAGATGAAAACTCTTATTTTTAGTGCTTTGCTAAATCCCCCCTGTGCACCTTAACCCCCTGAGCCCTGGGGCTGCAGCTCATTAATTGTCCTAAGACCTGATGCGTGCCACTCCAGCAGCCTCTCATTCCAGCCACTGCTGTGGTGACAGAGGCCGTGCAGGGGCGACCAGTCTCATGCAGGTACACGGTGACAGCACCTGGCCAGCAGCTCGTGACTCTGCTCCTGAGCTTCTCGGTGCCTTGGGGTGGACACCCAGGAGGCACTCACAGGTGTGCAAACCGGAAAGAGGGGGAACAGAGGCCTCTGATGAGAAGATGCAGGTGGGAAAAGCACTCCTCCCGTCCCGTCCCCAGGGCAGAAGGCTGTGAGGGCCACTTCACAAGCCTTCTCAGAAATCCTGGTGGGATGCGCGACTAGTCACCTATAGCGCATCCTGGTGGTGGTTCTCCCTCCTCTCTTGTCACTTCTGCTTGTCACATTCTGGAATAACTTATTCACACGCAGGCCCTCATCCCAGCTCTGCTTGTGGGGCTACGCATGAAGAGTTTGTGTTCATGCATCTCCGTGGGTTTTGCAGGGTGCTGGCCAGCTGGCTGTGTGATGGGGCAGGGACCCTGGGTGCTAAATGTTCCTTGTCCCCGTCTCCTGTTTGGAACCCACCCTTGTGGTCCCTGGAGTGTCCGATTCCTGAGGCTGTCTCACGGCTCAGTGGTATGAACTGCCTTGCTTTCTGTCTCTGCAGGATAAGGTTTCAGCTAACCCCCTCTGATGTATTATTTACCACCTGTGCATTTGCTCTGCCTCTTCGAGTTTTGTTGACGTCGCTCATCTGGCATTGTCTCCTCCATGGTTCCCCTTGTCCCTGCAGCTTCCTTCGGTAATGTCGTGCGTTTGCTTCCTGTTTAGCGGGGCTTCCAGAAGGATGGTAGGGAGACAAAACACATGTCTGTCATCCCATCCTCACTGGGAGCTCAGCTTCCCTGACATCTAGTGTGGCATGCAGAGCACCGACCCTGAGTAACTGGCCATGAAAAATGAGGTTTGGGCAAGAGCCTCTGAGCCTCAGTTTCCCCCTCTGTAAAATTAGCCGTGTGAGCCTGCCTCTAAGGCCCCCAGCTCTGAAGTGCTCTGGAGTATCCGAGTTCCACAGTGGCTCTCAGAGAGGCTCATGGGAGCCATGAGTGCTCTGTGTCTCCCGGCAGAACTGGCTTGACCTCCTGGCTCGCGGAGACCGCGTCGCTGCTCGTCTCGCAGGCAGTGCCCGGGTGATGAGATTTTCCCTTCCCAGGGCCCTGGACGCGGCTTGTGTTGACTGAGGGACGTCTCACACACACAATGTGTTCTTTCTCTGGAATCCATCTCACAGTTTCTCTCCTTCGGCACCTTCAGAAAGCTTTGTAGGACGCTGGCCTTCAGGGATAGGGGGATTCCTGGGCTTTGAAGTCACGCCTTCTTTTCTCTAAATGTACCCACTATTTTTGTTTTCTTAAAGCCTTACAGTCTCATGTGTCAGTGACGTGGACATGTGTGCTGGGGGTGTATAGCTCCTCTCGAACGTGCCTATTACAACCCAGTCCTTATTATTCCCGCTCTGCCTTCCCTTTTCCTGCAAGTGATTTGAATGCCATGTGTGTCGGGTTCTAGAAACCGTTTCCGAATCCTTCTAAAGGACGTGAGCTGCCCCAGGAAGGGGAGGCCTTGGCTACATCGAACCCAGAATAGCACCCGGTCTCCACTCAGAATCCGCGTCTCCTCTTCATCCTTCCGGCTCAGCTCGGATGTCACTGCCTTTGCAGAGAGTCCCTTAATTGTCCCAGACAAGGTTAGACACTCCTGCCTTTGTTTCTAGATGGTCTTATAATTCTATTGCAACAGATGCATGTTTCCATTAGAATAAATATCCCCTTGAATTATAATTATATATGAGAAATGCGATATTAACATGAGATTCTTGTCAGATCTGGCTGAGGCGCCGAAGGTTGGGACTAGCAAAAAAGCATCAACGCATTTTAAAGAGAGCAGCTCCCTGACTTATGTAGGAATTGCTTGGGAAATGGTCTAAAACGGGTAATGCTAATGTTAGCTGGCTTTCTGCCTCCGGCCATAGAAGAAGGTGAGGCTGAGGAGGCGGAGGAAGGAAGCCCCTGTGTGTGTGGGGTTTCAGAGCAGTGGGGTATTCCCCCCCCCCACACACACACGGGGTGGGGAGAGGTTATCGCATTGTTTATGCAACCCAGGGGTGCCCACGCCAACGCCAGCTCCCCAGCGGTGCCTGCCACGCGCATGTAAAATGCACCATCTCTCCTGATGCTCTTCCCCTACATCCAGCCTCAGAAAGGTCACAAACAGAAGCTGGTGAGTGGGGCTGGCCTGGTGTGAGCACACAGGCGGAACTGAGCGGGCTCCCCGCTGTGGTGTGGCCTGGGCCAGCGGCACTGCAGCACACACACCTCCCCTCTTCCATCTCCCTTCCACAGCCCCCAGCCTGACCGCCACCTTCGCTCCCTCACCATGGTCACCCCCCACTCTGAACTCAGCCAGAGCACACTTCTGTGATGCATCCTGTCCCGACAAGCTCTGTTTGATGGGACAGTAGTTAGCCACAGAACGCCCGGGTGACGGGTGCAAGTGCCAGTCCAGGTAGGGAATCTGGGAACTGGGGGGTGGGTGGGGTGGGTGGTCAGTTAGCTGTCCATTGGGGCCACACAGAGAGGTCTGTTTGATAACGGCCGGTGCCCGAGGAAAGAGCCCCGGGCGATGGGATGGGAAAGGAACGTGATGCTTTTATGTATTCACCCATCCAGCTCAACTTCCCTTTAACATAATTCAGGGTAGCTGACAGGAATCCACACCAGAAGTCCTCAAACGTTAGCGTGCAACAGGCGTCACTTGGGGGCTTATTAAAATATCCAGATACTTGGGGCTCTCACTCAGTGTAATCTGAGAGTTTGGGGGGGAGTGACCCTGGGAAGATGCACCCTGACAAGTTTCCCAGGTGGTAGATGGACACACGGTCCCCAGACTGCCCTCCGCCCAGTTTCCATTGTATTCAAAGCTGAACCGCAAGCTTTATCTCTTCTCTGCCTGTGCCTCCAAGGGTTCTGTAATTAAGGCGGAGCCTGCGGGTGAGCCATTTCAGAGGGGCTGGGGACCAAGGATGCAATTAGGTTTTTCTGCACCAGTGTGACAAGGGGTGATTTCAGCCTGCGGAGAGCCAGGTGGGGACCAATCTGACTGTGGGCAGAATGGTCTATGAGTCACCCTCCCGTTGCGCTGCCTGTTTGCCCACACGGAAGGTCCGCCCATCGCTTGGTACTGATGCCATGAAATCATGCTTCCCACTTGGAAGTGCCCACGGAGGCATTTCGGGGGCACAGAGGCTGTGGAACGTAAATAGGCTGCGTTTTCTGTTATTGCTGTGGTTGTTTTCCTGTCATTCCCGATTTCTGCATAGTCTACTGCTCTGTCACACTCACACGGAGAGCTGGAGGATGTCGACAGGTTTTCTGCAAAACAGTGTCTTTCAAAGGTGTTTTTCTTTCTGCTCCCGGCAGTGATTAAAAATAGGAACCATTAGCACCAGCGGGAGTGTGGTTAGGTGGAATGGCTTCGGTGGTTTAGGGAAAAACACCCATTCTCCTATTTATTTTTGGTAGAGGAGGCGGTATTTCCAACAGGTGGAATTTGGGGGAAAAGACAAAAACAAAAGCAAACCTGTGGGGTTGTGTTTTTCTTGGTGGTACAGATGATTCCCAGGGTGCTTATTGAATGGATGCCTGGAATGCCAGCTCTGCAAGCAAAGAGGATGCTGTCTAGCAGGTGACAGTGTGGTTTGTGTTGTGTGTTTTCAAGCAATGGATAGTTTCTAGATGACCTATAATGTGTTCTTCTCCTCATAGATAACAATACTGATTATCTACAGCCTCAGGAGTAGAACAGAGCAGAGCAGCCTGTCGTGAGATCCAAGTTATGCATTTGGCTTCATGGGCATTGTGGCTAGAAGGCTGGCTTCCTCCCTCCTTCCCTCTGTACATGAGGGCTGTATGCCAGACACTGTTCTAAGCACTGGGGATGTTTCAGTGAACAAAGCCTGGGGTTCTTACCTCCTGATGAGATTATAGTTTGACCCCTGGGCCCTTAATATACTGGTTCAGGTATGACTTTGGAGAAGCTGATAAAATGATCTAAATACGAATTTCCTCATCTGGCGAATGCGTTCATTTATGTGCTATTAGTGCCCCCCGAATTTTCCTCGTCGTAAGAATCACCAGGAATCCTCAGTACACACATGCCCCCCGCAGACACGGACTCCGTCTGTCTGGATCAGTGTTGCTCCCTTTATAAGCCACACACGTAATTTCAAGTTTTCTAGCAGCCACATTAAAAAACTAAGCTTAATTCTAATATCTTTTATATTAGGTAATAGATAATATCTACATATTCAAAGTTAATCACTCCAGCATGTCATCAATATAAAAGTAGTAATGAGTTATTGTACATTCTCTCTCTTTGAACTAAGTCTTCAAAATCTAGCATGTACTTTACATTACAACACAACTCACCTGGGAGTGGTCACCTTTCAAGTGCTCAGTGGCCTGTGGCCACCGTGCTGGACAGGCCCATGTAGAGCCTACGAATCAGTACTTTTAACAGGTGGTCCACGTGTCTCAGGACCGAGCAAGTGTGGGACAGACTGGGCAATTCCAGCACCCTATTAGACTTTCAGGGGGTAGAGGAGGCCATCTATGGACCTACCATTCGAATGACAATGGAACACATCCCTATTTCGGAAGATCAATCTCCTCACTCACCTCGCCTCTCCTTTTCTCTCCCATTCCCTTCCTCTTTGTGCGTTGGGCTGACAGGGCTTTTTCAGATGACATAATGGTGCCGGAGATGATGCAAAGAAGGACATTTTAAATGATCAAGGGAAAGGCGGCTGTCGTAGGGAAGATAAACGAAAAAGAACAAACGTCTTCAGGCTGAAAAGGCTGAACAGTAAAATCGGGATAACTGGAAAGGCTGAGCACAAACATTTGAAAACCTAGAAATAACAGAGCAGTGGGGCCTATTGGACAACTGGAAACAGTTAGCTTTAGGACAAATAATGAGGAAAAATACACCTGTAGGCAGCAGGTTCGGAAGTTAGAGAACTCCTTCTGCGCAGTAAAGCAAGGGAGATGTGCGAACAGATTCGAGCAAGGCTGTGGCCTGAGCCATGACTTCCTACCATATCCTACGACATCCCACATCTCCGTTAGTAAGTAGTTAGGTTTGGTTTTGGCGAGACCACTGTCCATCCATCCAGCCATCTCATCTATCTGTCTGTCAAACCCTGTAGGGGCCGACCGGGAACCAGGCTCCGTTAGGGGTTTTAGCATGCAGAACTCATTTTATTAGCATACAGCAACCCTGCAACGTAGATACAATTATGTCTATTTTGCAGATGGGGTAATAGGGTCAGGGAGGTTAGGTGACTTGCCCAAGATCCTTTGGCTGGCAGGTCACGTCAGTGCTCGGTTTAACACTCCAAGCATTTAAACTAAGTCCAGTGGTCTTTACAAAGGACAGGACATGTGGCCAGACGTGTGGGAGGCTGACCCTGCGTGTTTCAGGGGCAAACTGGGCAAGTCCTCACCTCTCAGGAGAAGCTTTGTCACCAAGGTTGCATTCACCCAGCACGTCTGCCAGGACCTCCCAAGGCCAAAGCCGGCGTGCCCAGCCCCCATCATGTACAGGGTGTAGGAGTCCCATCAGTGTTTCCAGGGCCTCTGAGTTGTTGTCATGTGGCCCCTGACGTGTCCAATGGTGTCCAGTCAGTTTGGTTTGTTGAGTTTTCTTGGGGCAACACAGCGTGACAACCTTTAGGGGATACCAAACCTTGTTCGAATCCCAGTGGCCCACAATATCAAGGCTGGAGGGAACCATTAATATGGACTTTTCCAGCTTGATTGTGCATACAATGGCCCAACTGCTGGGAGTTGGGTGGGGCCCGGTGACCTGGGGCCAGAGCTGGGATTAGACTCGCAGCCTGACGCCCAGCCCAAAACGCCTTCCAGGCTGGGAGGCTTTGCAAAGGAGGCCTTTTCGTTGCTATCTGCTGTGCAGAGTATCCCAGGATTTGACATTTCATTTCTTGACATTTGATAGAGATGCTGGGGACACATCATGCTGGACTGAAAAAGCATTAGGACTAATAACGTGCAAAAGTGATTTACAGCTTGTAATTGAAGACTTCATGTTGGCAAAAATTATGCTGAGCGACTTCAGAGCAGAGGCTTAGAAGGCTCCCGTTGTGTTTGCTATTTCCTACTAATGTGCACTTGCTTGCACCTCCTCCTTTCCCCATGACCCCCTCACTCGTCTCTCTCCATTGCAGCCACAGGTCAGCACACCCAGTCCATACCATGGGTTCTTTATCCACTCGCCTATTGATGGACATTCAGGCTTCATCAATAGCTTGGTCAGACCTTGTGAATAAGGCTGCAAAGAACGTGGCGTGCCTGCATCTCTCTGAGGCCCTGATTTCAATTCCTTTGGTGAAGTACCCAGACGTGTGATCGCTGGATGACGTGGCAGTGCTATCTGGAATTTTTTGAGGAACCTCCATACTTTTTTTATAGGTCTGCTGCATTGAGGTACATTCCTATCAGCAACACACCAGGGTTCCCTTTTCTCCACATCCTTGCCAACACGTGTTATCTTTTTTTTTCTTTTAAATAATGGCCACGCTGACAGGCAAGAGGTGATAGTTTTGATTTGCATTTCCTTGGTGATTAGAGATGTTGAGCATCTTTTCATGTGCCTATTGGCCATTTTTCTGTCTTCTTTGAAGAAATGTTTATTCAGATCCTTTGCTCATTTTTTAGTTAGGATGTTTATTTTGTTGCTGTTGAGTTGTATGGGTTCTTTATATATTTTGGATAGTGACGCATATCAGATATAGGGTCTTTAATCCACTTTGAGTTAATTTTTGTGTATCATATAAGATGATGGTCCAATTTCATTCTTTTGCATGTGGATATCCATGTTTCCCCAACACCATTTATTGAATGAGTAACTTTTTCCCGTTGTGTATTTTTGGTGCCCTTGTTAAAGGTTAGCTGACCTCCACTTGGGTTTACTTTTGGGCTCTTAGTTCTGTTCCATTGGTTTATGTGTCTGTTTTTAATGCCAGTGCTTTGATTACTATAGACTTGTAGGAGGTTTGCTCAAGATTGCCGTAGCTATCTGAGGTCTTTTGTGTTTCCATACAAATTTTAAGAATGTTTTTCCTCTTTTTGTAAAGAAATGCCATTGGAATTTTGGTTGGGATTGTGTTGACTCTGTAGATCACTTTGGGTAGTATGGACATTTTCATGATATTAATTCTTTCAGTCCATGGACACCGAATATCTTTCCATTTATTTGTCTTTTATCAGTGCCTTATAGTTTTAAGTGTACACATCTTTCACCGCCTGGGTTGAATTTATTCCTATGTACTTTTTCTTTTTGATGCTATTGTTTCTTTAATGGGATTGTTTTCTTAATTTCTTTTTCAGATCGTTCATTGTTCATGTATAGAAACTCAGCTGATTTTTGTATGTCGATTTTGTAGCCTGCAGTTTTGCTGAATTCGTTTAGTAGTGCTAGCAGTTTTTGGTGGAGTCTTTGGGTTTTCCATTTATACAATCATGCTGTATGCAAACAGAGATAACTTTATTTCTTCCTTTCTGCTTTAGATGCCTTTTATATCCTTTTCTTGACTAATTGATCTGTCTAGGATTTACAGTCCTAGTTTGAATAAAAATACGAGCGTGGGCATCCTGCTCTTTCTGTCTTGAGTAACGCCCACAGCAGCAAGCTTGGACATAAGGAAGAGGAAACACCCACAGATGCTTCTCGACTTGCTGATATCTCAGGATATGAATGAGGCACATCATATCATGATATGAATGATATGAATATCAGGATATGAATGAGACACGTCTCCCTGAAGCACACACAGTTGATTCTGTCACGGTTCCCTGAGCTTCTGCTATGCGACAGACCCTGAGCTAAGCATGAGCGCAGCAAAGATGAAGTCCCCTGCAGCTCAGAGTGTGTTTATGGAGAATGCCCATAATTAAATAAGCAAAGAAACAAGTTCCCGGGATGGTGAGTGGCATGGACTCTAACAAGAAGACTAGGGGAATGGAGGTAGGGAGGCATGCAATCAAGTGAGTGACTTAAATGAAGTGGAGGAAGGAGTCATGTGACAATACAGAGAAAACGCGGCCCAGCTTGAGGTCGCCGCAGTGAAAATGCTTCAGGAGATGTGAAGACACAGGGAAAGTTCATGCTGGGTAGAGCACACGTCATGAAAATGCCCCCAGGAGAAACGGCCTTCACGTTTGAGTAAGAACAAAACATTTGAGCCTGGAGGGGTTGTAGGAACTGAAGTCAGAAAGAGAGGGTTTCATGATTTGTGGTGCCATTGGCCATACATGTCATTGTGGAGGGACGTGGGTGGGAACGTGTGAGGCATGGAGTGACTTGGTCTGTGGGACGCGGCATATGTGGGAAGTAAAACATAGGGGAGCAAGTGTGGGGCAGTGAGGAGGCCACCGTGGCGACCCAGGAAGGAAGCACGCGGCTGAGGCCGGGTGGGGACAGTGAAGATGGCCGGAGTGGTTGGTTGGATGCAGGCTATGTTTTGAAGATCAGGCCAGCAGAGTTTTCTCCTAGATTGGAACAGATTCAAAGCCTGTTCCTACATTTTTGGCCTGAACAGCTGGGTGGATGATGGAGCCACTTTCTCATTTCGAGTGGACCTGGGTTCTGAGAACTTGTGTAGTCATCGAATCTGGGTGCTATCAAGTTAGTGGAGTGGGTTGAACCTTCAAGCGACCAACTCACCAAGGTTGGAACCAGGAAAATAGCTCCTAGTGACCTTCATAAAGAATTCCAAGGAGCTCATGCTTGTTGGAAATGCCAGGCAGCTGACAGAAGGGCACTGCTGACTGTAAACCAGGGCCCGGGTCCCCAGGCGATGTCTAACTGAGTGGAAGAGTCACATGACCTCCTTTCCTCGTTTAGGAAATGCTTGTCACGTTGTCTTGTGACTCACTCAGCAGCATGTACCGTGTGGCCACTCCGAGGCAGAATGTGTGCTAGGTACTGTCACTGCTTCATCCCAAGGGTTTAGCCAATGGTGGGAGGTCTGACGGGGTGATTCCATAACGTGGATCTCAACAAACCACACGGAGAGGG
>NW_017731589.1:1924584-2027192 GCF_001890085.2 Hipposideros armiger
GCTATTTAAATGGTGAGAATGTGTCTTTTAAAAACAGAAATGTGTATTTACTGTGTCCCATGAAAGTTTAATCGTTAAATATTATGGGTTTCCCATTCAGTTACCGTGGAAATGAGTCACCCATAGGAAGATACCTGGGCTCACTCCCTATGCCCATGTAAGAGAAGATCCACACGCCGACTGTGTGTCCGCTAGAGCCGGCGGGCAGGGCCAGCTGCAGCTAATGCAAGGGACCCTCTGAAGCCCAAACTGGAATAACAGAAGCGCTTGAGAGATGTGCTGGGCGTTGATAACTCCACTTCCTGACAAGCAGCGCTAGCCACGCCTAACACATTTCATTCCAGACAGTCCTAGTGCTACAAAGCAAGGCGTGCCTTACTGCCGAGCTGCTCTGAGGAGAATCGTTGGGCACGGGCCACGCTCCCCAACACCTTCATTTCACCAGTGACACTGAGAGGCGCCATCTCTTGCTTAGGGTCACGTAGCCCTGTTTGGGTGTCCTGTGCCTGCGCTCTGCACCCTCTAACCTGGCAGTAATCTGTAATTAACTCTCACCCCGTGGGTCCGTGTGAAACTTGGCCTCCGGACTCCATCCTGACCGCAGCCTGGAGCACATGTCATCGGGGCCCCTATACCAGGCTGTTCAGTGGACATTGAGCTGGACCTCTGTCCTGCATGGGTCTCCTGCTCCAGGCTCCTAAAGCTAATGCTGGATTCTCTCCTGGTGTCCAGCTGTTAGTCTCAGATACCTGCTCCCAGGGGCCAGCGGTTTGGGATGGGGCTGGATCATGGCCTCTGCTCTTCCTGAGGTTCCTCACGCCCCCTTCGCCCCCGTCCGCTCTTTACTGTGTAACTCCGTGATTTGAGATGCAATTCCTGGAAACCCAACTCTACATGGTTGATCCAAAGTTGATGGTCCCCAGGGTTACTGCCTAGTAGCCACCAGGTCCTCCTGACCGGCCAGCCGGATTCACGGTTCCACCTCTCCTGGTCCCCTGTTGCCAGGGTGATTCCTGGTTCGTGCCTGAGCCAGGTTTTCAGGGACAAGGGCTGCCAGCTTTCACGCTCGCCTAAGTGTGGCTGCTCCTTGTCTCTGTTGGGTGTCCTGCTCCCCCAGCTCCTGCCCTGTGGCACTCCAGTTACTTCCCAGCTGGGGGCCACCTGTGGCCTTCATCTCCAAATCCCCTTTGTCCTTGCAGACGCCACTGGTCATCCGCTGGGGCTCACCATGCCCTGGTTCCTAGGAGGGGAGCCATCCGTGAGCTCATGGGCAAAGGGAGAGGCAGCCGTATCGCCCTGTCCCCCTGTGCCCCCACCCTTTCTCCCACAAGGAAACCCTAACAGGGAACATTCAGAGAGAGAGAGACTTCCTTCCTTTTACCCGTGAAATGTTTCAGGCATTTCCGGTTTGTTCCTCGTTCCCGTCCTTTTTCTGTCCTTCTCTGTCTGTGGGACTCTGTCCTCTGAAAACCAGACTTCCTAGGTTTTGTCAACTGGCTTCTGGCTTGAGTCAGCCGATGGGAAACTCGTGGTGGGGAACTTGCCCCATTCTCTGTTTTAGGCGGTCTTGTTTTAAGCTGCTAAGTGTGCTAATTCATTAGGCAACAATAGAAAAGTAACTCAGGGACAATATTTTTCTTTTTGCAGATGGGGAAACTGAGGCCAAGAGTAGTAAAGCAGTGAGTCTCCTAATCTCTTATGTGATTCCCACGGGCACCATGACAGTCTGAGTGGAACCAAAGTGTCCACGTGGGGGTGTTTTTCAAATGATCGTTTTTTTTTAAAGAAGAGAAAACACTTGGTTTTCCGTCAGATGGATCAGATAAATTGCTTATCTCTAATGCAGATGCCACTGAGGTAGTGAGGGGGTGGCCCTCAGAGGAACTGGCAGGAGGGACAACCCTTTGTGCTTCATTTTCTTTATTCCCAACCTGAAAACAAGTGCAGCTGGTATGACCACACAACTCTGTCCATGGTCCTGAGCCAGGATGTGGCCCCTGTTGGCTCAGGATCCAAAACCATGTTCCCAGTGGGGCGCCCCCCCGCCCCCTCTGTGCTCCCGAGACAGATGGCTCTGCAATGGTGATGAGGCTGCTTCTCTGTTCTCCTTCCCGGCTGCTGGGGTTCCATCTGCTTGTCCTGCCAAACCCCCCCCCCCAACTTTCAAATTTGGCTGCTGATGACGAGGCACAGAGAGAAACTGGGCTTTGGGGGTTAACATGCTCTTCTCCGTATTTGATTGTATCCTTATACCCTAGTGCCACCATCAGCCTCAGTATCTGGGGACGAGAAGTAAATATTTCCATAGCCAGTTCATGCGCACAGTCTGACTCTTGACTCCTAGGTCTGCCTGTCCATACCTGGTCGACCAACTATGCATCCAGAAAACCACAGGGTGAGATTTCGAGTCTAGGACAATGAACTCTGACTTGGGCCAAGCCAAGTAGACATTTCACTACCATCAGTATTGTGCATCAACAAGTTTTGCTAAGCACTTATTACTACCATATCCAGTCTTGTTAGGTACTTCAGAAGATGCCAGAGCAGAAAAATAAGGTATAAATCATTAGGGAAATGCAAATGAAACCACAATGACATATCACCTCACACCTGTTAGCTTAGCTATTATTAAAGAAAATAACAAAAGATAACAAGTTGGCAAGGATGTGAAGAGAAGCAAACCCTGGTACACTGTTGGTGTGCCAATTTACATTGGTACAGTCTTTATGGAAAACAGTATGGAGGTTCCTCAAAAAATTAAACGTAGAGCTACCGTATGACCCAGCAATCCCACTCTGGGTATTTGTCCAAAGGAAATGAAATCAGAATCTCAGAGAGATGCCTGCACCCCACTGTTCACGGCAGCATTATTCACAGTAGCCAAGGTATGAACATAAACTAAATGTCCACCAACAGATGAATGGGTAAAGAAAATGTGGTATTCACATACAATGGAATGTTATTCAGACTTAAAAAGAAGGAAACCCTACAATTTTCGACAACATGGATGGACCTGGAGGACAGTATGCTAAGTGAAATAAGCCAGACACAGACCTAGTGATCTCACTTCTAGGTGGAATCTAACCTCATAGAAGCAGAGAGTGGAATGGTGGCTGCTGGGAGCTGGGAAGGGGGGGACATGGGAGATATTGGTCAAGGGTGTAAAGTTGCAGTTATGCAGTATAAACACATTCTAGAGAGCTAACGTACAGCATGGTGACTGTAGTTAACAATTCTGTACTGTATATATATATATATTTTTCCTTCAGATTTTTATTGGGGAATTGGGGGAGGTGAACAGCATTGGAGAATTGGGGAAGAGAAACAGACAAGTTGCTGTCCTTTTGTTCTTCAGTCTAGTTGTGGAGGACGCTGATTCACTGCCCATGTTGGTATTATCATTGCGCTCTTCCCGAGCGAGGCAGTCGCTCGCCAACCTCTGGACAGCCGCTCATGGCGACTCACAGCAGCTCACTAAAGCTCACTCCAGCTGCCAGCCAGCCCCCCTGCAGCCTACGCTGTCACCGGCGACTCACGGCAGCCCAGCTCCAGGTCGAGCTGTTGTTCACCATCTTAGCTGTAGAGGGCAGTGTCACTGGCCCTCATGTGGGATCCGTACCAGGGCCCTGCTGCTCAGAGCTGGCATCCCAAGCCAACTCATATCCAATGCGCCACTCGGACCTGCCTGATCCTATGTATTCCTATGACAAAAAGGAACTACGAGTATGTGAGGTGTTGGATGCGTTAATTAGCTTGGTTGTGGTGATCATTTCACCATTTATACATATATCAAATAATCACGTGGTACACCTCAAATATATATATAATAGAAAAGAAAGAAGAAGATGTAATTTCTACTCTCAAATAGTGTATAGAGAATAAAATACAGACTAAAGTGAAGGGATAATTTGAGCATAATGTCCCAAGTCAGAAGAATCACCGTGGGTTGAATTTGAGTGGGCGTTTTTGTGGAGGACATAAAACTTGAAATGGACCTTGAAGAATTAATATTCAGTTCTAAAAACCTTTCCTTGTTTCAGATAGACGCATAGATAAATATGTCCATTGAAGGAAATTTAGAAAGGATAGAAAAGATTTGAGAAGGCAAACATTTCTTCTAATCCCTGAAGACTTAGATACCAATACATAACTACCAGAACAAGCTTGCAAAACTTTTATTTCATTCATTATCCTAGTTTATTTCTTGTATCTTGACTAGGGTTTATACTCCATCTGGTACCAAAATAGCTTTGAGACATCTCAAGAATTAAGCACAAGATAGAATACAAAGCATTTAAAAAAATTATCGTCTCTTATTGCCTAGTAAAATCCTTTTGACTTCTGTTAATTGATTTCTTGTTACCAAAAGCAAAAGAGAAAACCATTGATTTCTGCTACTTTCTGAAGACAAACTTTCTGCTTTATTTATCGAGTTTTTCCCCATTATTTAATTCAAATAGGATTGAGAGAATACTGGATAGCATAATAGACAATGCATTGAAGTACACTTTTTGGAAACATGCATACATGCTGTTCAAATGGGAGAGGGCATACCACTAAATTATCTCGCTTGCTTGCAAAATTGTTTTTACTACGTTATAGTGCCGTCTATGTTTGTTGCAATCTATTGTTCTGGCTTCATCAAGCAAAAGAACATAAAAAAGCCCATTAGCCTGGGGGCGGGGAACGTGTGTGTCAGAAAACCTCTCTCAAATATTGGAGGTCTCCAGTGGGTCTTCAGCAGGCAGGGATTGGCCTCTATTCATATCTGAATTGTCTAGTGATGCCGGCAGCACAATTTACTTTGGCTCGTTAACACAACAGCCTTATGTTTGTGACACCAGTCATGCATTTTCGACACCTGTCACTCTGAGGTGTAAAATTGAAATTCAGGTAGAGACCCACCAGGCCATAGAGGTACCTGTGGGACGTAAAAGTAATGGGCTGTCTACTTCTCAGACGAAAATAGTCCTTTCTATGTGATGGGACCTAGAAATCTGGACCATCAAACACGTGCCCCAGGACATCTAAGTGGGGAGTGTTCATCAACTTCTGGTTAATTTGTTTGCTGATTTTTACTGACTGACTTTGAATGAAATTGCATCTTGGTGGGTCACAAGATTGCAAGATTCATCACCAGCCCATCTCATAAATTGACCTGGGAGTGTGGTTATTGCACACTTCAGTGTTACAGCAAATCCAATTCCAACAATTGAATTTTCATATATTTTAGGCTGAGCAGATTAATTCCATGTGAATTGGGTTTGAATTTTAAAATATTAGTTATTGTTCCTAATATACTCCTCTGGCAGGGAGAACAAGGTGATGGCTTTTCTAAAAGATTATTTTTTCTTACCCTCAACTCTAGATAAAACAAAACAAAACAAAACAAAACAAAACACCGGCCAGGCAGCAGACCTAGAGTCTCAGCAGAAGGGGCCTCTGTTGGGATCCCAGAAGTCCCCAGCACCAACGCTGATAGCTCCTCCTAGGAAAATCACAATCCACTCTGTGGGGGTGGTTCCTCCGCAAATTTTCTTCCTCCCTCCCTCCCTCCCTCTCTTCCTATCTCCCTCTCTCTTCTCTCTCTCCCCACACCCACACACTCACACACACACACACACACACACACACACACACATTCAAATAAGTTGACATATTCAACTAATCAAAACAGAGTCTGCCACCGTTTTCTTAGTTTAGTAAAATGTTGTTTTTACAATGTCACTCTGCTCTACCGAAGTGCGTAATACCACCACAAAACCAAATAACATTATGCTGAATGTTTACTTTCAGACTTAATTCAGAATAGCGTTTGGAATACTGTCAGCTATTTCAACACCGACAGGATGAACTCCCCAAAGTTTTGCTCCGATTCCTGAATCGGAAGAGGAAAGTGAAGCCGTGACTCCAATTTATCAGGCTGATTTCCTTTCAGGAGCACCTGATTTATAAATGGTATACACTGCTGTCATTCAACTCTTTGAAAAGTCCTTTGGCTGCTGACGGAGCCAAAACATTAGCAGCCATAACATTTCCTACACACACAGGAGAACTTGGAAGAGAAAATGGATGCGCTTCATGTAGAGCAGTTTTCTGAGGAAAATGAAAAGTGCTTTGCAGAGGGATATGAAAACGCACTTTCTGTAACGGTTAAATCATGCAGGGGCATACTCTTCTTAAAATAACTATTCAGGTATGAGGTAGGTGCTGCTTTACTTTCAGGAGATGTGCGTGTTCTGACTTCCAAGACTGGGGGGACATTGCCTCTGAGCCCCAAGTCCAGTCCCAAGTTCTCTGACACAGGCCATTGACCTGCAATTTGCCCAAACAGTTGCTCTCCGTGCTCTGCTGGGCGCCTGCCTCCTACCGGATTTCTGTTTTCCTCTGCTTTCTGCCTTCCTACGCCATCCGCCCCACCCCTGCCCAGGGCCCCTCTCCCTGTGACCACCCTGTGACTCCATCCTGGCAATCTCTCGCCCATCGCTCCGGCCTGTCCTCCAGTGGTACAGCTGGACCTAGTTTGCCTCCCTCGCCCCATTCGCCTTACCCCGCTGTGGTAAGCCTGTTTCCTGCCCACCTAACACGTGATGGGAAGCCGGCGTAGTTGAGCAAGTGCTTGGTAGACAATAGGTTAATAATGAATTTGGGGAATTTGAAGTTTTTTTTGGACAATGACGTAGGATACCCCTTAAATCTCCTGTTCACAAATGCTGTTCCAATGAGCTTTCCACGTGATAGTTTATATTCTGTCTAGAAAACTTGGTCCCTCCTGGCGCCTGTTTCTCCTATCCCCTGACCTGCCCCCTCTGGTCCCTGCTTCTGAGAGTCACTGGAACACAGAACCTGGGCTCTGGAATGTGACTGCCTGCGTCTGGACCTGGACTCCGCTGTAGCCTAACCGTGTGACTTTGGGCACATAGTCACCTGTACCTCCGTTCCTGATCCTACCTCTTGGGGCTGTCACGAGAATGAGCTGAGGTGATACAGGCAAAGGGCTTAGCCCAGGACCCGGGGCCTTTTAAGGACCCTGAGTGTAAGCCACTGTCATCATTAGTCTGCACGATGCTGGTTTCCCTCCTCACCTTGTCACTCAGCAGACACAAGCTCCCTCCCTCCGTGAATCGGGCATTGTGTAAAATAGAGTTAACTGAAGGTCGGGGGATAGGCGACTATCCCATATAGATGGTTGGCCCCTAGCCACACGGGTGCGTATCGGCCCTCCCTGTTCCTGTCCCCATGATTCCTGCCATCAGGACGCCCGCGTCCCTCTCTCATTCTGTCACGGAGGCTCACAGACAGGCTCCAGCCTCTTCGCTCTTCTGATTTGCGGAGTGCCAGGTTCTTCAAAATTTCTGTCATCCAAGCTTCCCAGAGGCTATTAATTACTTAGCATGAGAACAGCTTCTGGCCCTGAGCCGGCTCCCTTTCCTCCTGAAATAGAGCCATCCGGCTCTGCTGGTCTCAGCAGCTGTCTCCCCACCCTGATCTTCATAAGATGTGAAATGTCAGGTTCAAAGACCCATGGCACTGTGGCCATATTTGTGTGTTCCAGCCTGTGTACTGAGCTCCGACTGAGGACCCGGCATCGTGCTGAGTGTGGGGAAAATACTGATGAGAAGAAAGGCTCCTTCTCTTGTGGAAGAATAAGAAATCCGACTTCGACAGGGACCAGGGGAGACATACGAGGGAAATGACCTTTGATCTGAGATCAAAATAAGAATGAAGATTTTTTTGGTAAAGGGGGATTGCGGGGAGGTGGATGGACGACGGGGTGAAGAATCAGAGCCACCTTTCCTGATGGAAAGAGCCATTGTCAGGAGCAAATAAAATATCAGGACTTAAGAGGTGTATCAGCCAGGGTCCAAACAGGAAAAGAGAAACCACATGTGGTTCTCAACCAGAAGGAATTCAATAGAGGAAATTGCTTCCTTTGGTAAAGCAAGAGCTAAGGAACCAGACAGGACAGCGAGACGCCACAGAGAGTAGCAACAGCTGGCAGCTGTCCTTCAGTTTAAATTTTAAAATTTAAGTTCTTAAACATTAAGAGATTTGTACCTAAAAAAGCGCATCATTCAGAAAGTTGAAAGATTAAGTCTCAGACTGTGAGAAAATATTTGTCAGTCATTCCTCTGATAAAGGACTGGCAAGCAGGATCAGTGAGGAACACTTTCAACTCAGCAACAGCAACAAACAGCCCAATTAAACAAGGGCAGAAGGGTTGAGCAGACATTTCTCCCGAGAAGACTTAGGAATGGCGAATAGCATGTGGAAAGGAGCTGAACACCCTCCCTCATTAGGGAAATGAAATGAAAGCCACTCCACGCCCACTAAAATTCCCCTTAGGCTCCACAGAATCTACTTGAGAGAAATGAAAACATGTTCTCACAGAGACTTATGCACACGATGCTCACAGCAGCATTACTCATGATAGCCCCAAATGCCAATGACCCAAATGTCTATCGACGAGTGAATTCAGAGTTATATACACAACGGGATACTATTCTGCACAGAAAACAGTGGAATACTCTTGGGCCAGCCGAGTGGCACGTTGGTGAGGAGTTGACGCCAGCTCTGAGCAGCAGGGCCCTGGTTCAGATCCCACATGAGGGCCAGTGATGCTGCGTCCTCTACAGCTAAGATGGTGAACAACAGCTCGACCTGGAACTGGGCTGCCATGAGTAACCGGCGATAGTGTAGGCTGCAGAGGGGCTGCAGTGGGATGCCATAAGCTACTGTGTGTGGCTGGCAGTCAGCATGAGCGGCCAGCAGCCACCGTGAGTGGCTGTCCAGTGGCTGGCGACCAATGTGCCTCACCCGGGAAGAGCGCAATGATAATACCAACATGGGCCGGTGAAGCGACATCCTCCACAACTAGACTGAAGAACAAAAGGGCAGCAACTTGTCTGTCCCCCTTCCCCCGATTCCCCAGCGCTGTTCCCCTCCCCCGATTCCCCAATAAAATCTTAAACAACCACCACCACCACCACAAAAAACCAGCAGTGGCATACTCTTCAGCAACAACAAGGGAAGAACTACTTATCCACGCCACCACAACAAGGACGGGCGGCAGAAACGTTATGCAAACTGAAAGAAGCGGGGCGCCGACTCCCCACTAAACATAAATGTATAGAGCCAGAGCACAGATCAGGTGGTTATCAGGGTGGGAGCGTTGATTGGCTGCTGGTTCGTTTTGGGGATGATGGAACCGTTCTCAAACTGACTTGTGGGAATGATGGCTAAACGCTACAAAGTTACTAAAAATTACTGGGTTGTACACTTGCAGTGGTTAAAGTAGGGCTCAGCGACTCCCCAGTACAGCGTTAAAAATTGCATGTCATGTATCTATCTTGTTGCTGGAACTTGCACCCAGCTCCTTCTGTGGACCCGGTCCAATCATCCCTCCTTTCATCTCTTTTGAAGATTGCCCAGCTGCCTTGGGACAGACTTGTTGTTCAATTTCTGGTTAAGTTTGTAGGTAACAGCTCATTAGAACACTAAGTTCCTCGTTCTGAAAACTGCTTTCCTTCAAGTACTTAGTAACCACTCTTGTGAAAGGCCATCTCTCATGCCAGCTGGCCACAGGCCTGAGCGCTCTGGGGCCATTTGTCACCAAGGTGACACATCCGTGGCTCTGTCTCGGCTTCACTGCCTTATAAAGTAGATGAGCATCCCAGGCCTTCTCCCATGTCTAACCTTTTACGTTCACTGCTGCTTTAACTGAGCGTTAACACAAGCCGCCCCCCGCAACCTGAAACAACAGTCGCGCGTGAGCAACACGGAACCGTGGAACGGTTTCCTAGTCTCCGGTGGGACTCTGCACACAGGTGGCTTTAAACAGAACGTTGATGTCCCCTCAACATTCAAAGGTTGAAAAGTTAATGCCTGCTGTGGGGGTGCGACCTTTGGGGAGGTGATTAGGTTGTGAGGGCAGAGCCCTGGTAGATGGAACCAGTGCCCTTACCAAAGGGGCTGGAGAAAACCCTGCGGGCCTTCCACCACGCACGGACACACGAGAAGGTGCCGTTTATGCCCCAGGAACCCGGCCCTCACCAGACACTCAATCTGCCAGTGCCTTGACCTTGGACTTCACAGCTTCCAGAACAGTGAGGAAGAACTGTCTTGTTTATAAGCCACCCAGCCTGTGGAATGTTAATAGCAGCCTGAACGGGCGAAGGTACAGGCAGATGGGCCCCGTGTCATCACGAAGTAAAAGCAGAGGCAAAAAGAGAGGCAGAGGGAAAACGTGGCAAATCCTGAGTCTGGCCTGAGGCCTAGCGGAAGCTTGAGTTTCTCCTTTCTTTTCTAGCAGGGGAAGAAGTGTTTTCCCCACACTTGAGTCTATCAGGATCAGTCTGCTTTCTTTACTTCACCATCATTTACTTTCAAATTTTCAAAACCAAAAACCAACCAACCAACAAACAAAAAGAACAACAACAAAAAAAACCACCACGATCCCCTCTGCCTCTCACCCGCCACCCCCACCCCGAAAGAAAGAAGAATGAATGTTGAGCTCTCCCGGAAGTGTGGCGAGGACAGAACTCCAGCTCTGACCCTGCTGCCGTGTGACCTGAGAAAAGGCCCCCAAGACTGTGGAAGGAACCTATTCTTGTTCAAGGCTCTTCTTCTAGGAAAGAGGGATTTATTTTCTTGATCATAGAGGGTTTGCATGAAACTGAATTGCAGTAATAGACCTAATGGCCTGCTGGAAAAAAAAATTTTCTAAATATCGTGGTTAACCATCGTATAACACATTCCCTAGCCCACTGAATAGAAACCGAGGGTTGGTATTCCGTCAGTGAGTAGAATGATTTATTTATGTTTGTTAGCCTAGTAATCTGACCCTCAGGAGCGTGCAGAGGCACACATATGCAGAATAACTCACCAAATAATTTATCATCCCCACCAGGATCAAGAGTGACAGGAGACACTATCAATCATTGTGCCAAGGCCATCGAGTGAGACACCAGTGTCCTGGGGAAACGGGTCATTTAGTCACCTTAAACCTCAGGAACACCCCTGAAAGTCTCCACGGCCCTCCCTGAAACCCCTTTTTGTCACACCAACGTGGGGAATTTCAGTTTAATTGGCTTCGCAAGCAAGCCGACCTGGGTGCATTAGGACACCGAGTAGTCGGGGGGACGTGGTGGCAGGAGTGCTGGGGGCAGAAGAAATGGGCAGGAAGGCGTGAGGGAGGCACCGGTTCCCAGGCCGAGCCTGCCCTGCTCCGGCTCGAGTCTACCTGTGTCCGTCTGCGTGGCTGCCGTGAGGAAGTGCCACACGTGGGGGCTTCCCTTATGGTCCCGGAGGCCGGAAGCCCGAGACCAGGGCGTCTGCAGGGCTGGTGCTCCCGAGGCCTCTCCTGGGCGTGTAGGTGGCCGCCTTCTCCCTGTGTCCTCACATGGTTGTCCCCTTGCGTGTGTCTGAGTCCTCATCTCCTCCTCTTAGAAGGGCACCTGTCCTATTGGGTCAGGGCCCCCATAGGACCTCATTTTAAGTTGGTCACCTCTTTAAAGACCTTTCCTTCAAATACAGTCACATCCTGAGGTCCTGGGGGTTAGGGTTCGATGTATGAATTTGTGGGGACACAGTTCAGCCCATAAGCCTACCGTCCCACACGCCCGTGACCCAAGGCGTGGTACTGCACAGTCAGGGACCCACAAGCCCTTGTCCTTGTCCTCCTGGCTTTGTTCCCTCCCCAGGGCCAGCTCAGGAGGACCCAGCCACCCTCTGTGCCGACAGAGAGTGAGCGGGGGGAGTGGAAAGGAGAAGAGAGGGCAGGTGGCTGGCCTCAGAGCCATAGTGGGAAGTGCCAAGGCGTTGGGGCGATCTGCACCTTTAAGCCGAGCACAGCGCCTTTCCCCTGAGGACTGTTCCTGGTCCCCCACCCCCACCCCCACCCACCTGCGCAGGGAGACCCAGGGGCTGACGCCAGTGGAGGGGGTGTTAGTTCTGTGGCTGTGTTTATGTTCCTGGTTTGAGCAGCTGACAGGGACATATTGCTGACAGGGATTCTGCCTGTTAGGAGCAACCATTTATGCAGCCCAGACAGACCCGTGTGTCAGAGGTGTTCCCGGCGAGCCCGCTGAGGCAGCCTGGCCAAGGGCGGGCGGGGGAGAGTTGTGCTCGGCCTGTGTGCTGTGCTTATGGAGCCTCTGCCGGGCACAGTGTTGTCACAGAGCCAGAGGCTGGCAGGAGGGGGGAGGGGCTGGCAGGAGGGGGGAGGGGCAGGCCTCGTGCTGGTTCTGTGCGTCTGCAGCCCACCAGCTCGCACAGGGCCGACAGTCACCTGCACACAGCCTGGAGAAAGCGTGCACGTCACGTGCACAGTGAGGAAACGGATAGAGTTAACTTGAGGTACACAACCCCCCCCCGCAGCTTATGGGCTCCTCAGATCCTAACAGGGAGGTGTTACTGTGCAGGCATGGGGTCTCCACTTGGGGGCCGTGTCCCGGGCAGGGGAGACTCTTTTCCCCTAAGTGATGCCCTCTGCGGCCTGCTGATGGAATATGCAGCTACAGGAACGGGCAGGAAATGGGCTTTCCTCACATACCCAGGGGCTAGCAGAATGAGCAGTAAGCACGAAAATGTTCCGCGCACATCTTTCCAATAGAGAAAGAAAGAGACAGATTAATTGGAGATCAAACTGCATACACAGATGCATATTCTGCCTACTTCCTGAAATAGTGTTAACAAAAAAAGGGTTTTAATGGGGAAAGAAAGGGAACACTACATCTTATTTGAGTCTCACAATGCCCCGTGGGATAAACGCTCGAGAGAACTGTCCCCTAGGGACAGTTGGTGGCCTCGCTTAGCCACGGCCACGGGGCTGGAGAATGGGGAGGGAGTGGAAGAAACAATGTGCCTGCAGCCATGACCTTTGCTGGTGGCTTCTACCCACAATAGCTGTGCGGTCCCCACTCTGCCTGGGGGAGTGCTTGAGGGGTTTTTGGGGACCAGATGTGGTGGCGAAACGCTAAGACCTGTTTGTTCAGCCCTCCCAAGCCTCTCCCCTGCCAAGCTCTCACCACCCTCCCTCGCGTTCCTGACCCAGGTCTGCTCCTCTACTATTAATTCTGAGCATCACACATCTCTAACCACTTTATTCCCATTATTACCCACCTGTGACGCCTCAGAGGAGGTCATTTATCAGAGCTCTCTTTTTGAGTAAATAACCAAAATTTATCCCTCCAAGGGTGGTTATGAATTCTGGAGTCATCCATCCTAGCTGAACGTGTGCAATTTAGGAATCTCCTAGAGACAGTGCTTTAAGGCTCGAGAAATGCTATCGCCGATGCTTCCAAGAACAGAAAAGATAGGGCGGCATCGAACCGGCAAGGCTGGGGTTGGAAAGGAGGGTCTCAGAGCGTCTGTGAGATTTCAGACACCCATCCCCTTGATGGAAGCTAGTCAGGCCTGACAAAGGGGCTACATAAGTCCTCAGCTCTCTGCAGACTGGGGGGCTCGGCTGTGGGATCCACCGATGGAGTGAGGGGGCACGTGAGACAGAAAAGCAGGGAGCCTGGCCACACCCCTGGCCATGTACACTTCCGTGGTGCACCTTCTGGCCTCCCCACTTGCCTTTGCTCCTGCCAGTAATTGAATTTTTCCCCCGGAGCCTTTGACTCTCCACATGCGCCTAAAATGCATTGCCTGGCTTTGCTTTTTTGAACACTGTTGAGGGAAATTTGTGATTCCATTTGGCAGCCATTCAGGGGTGTGTACAGGGGTTGGCGTCTCTCCCTCTTTCTCCCCCCCCCCCAACAGGCCCTACTGTTTTAAAATAAGACAAAGCAAGCAATCTGGGAGGCAAAACTTTTAAGCAGGCATTTCACAAAGGAAGATGCTCAAATGGCCAGTAAACATGCCATGTCTACAAAGCACGAACGCAGACGTAACTAATCTACACCTGTAGAAATCGGGATGGTGTTACCTGGGGACAGTTGCTGACAGAGGTCGGAAAACCTCTCCAGTGCTGGCCATGCTGTTTCTTGATCTGGGTACAAGGATGCGTTAATATTGTGAAAATTTATCCAGCAATACACACACAATATATTTTGCCTTATGTGTATGTTATATTCCAATAAAATGTTAAAAATGAAAAAACAACAACCCTGGTTCTGGAGTTTGTGCAGCTAAGGAGAGACGGGACGCTAACTAAACACAGGGTGACTTGCTTATTTCTCCTACACCCGAGGGTGCAACTCGTATGTCAGGGATGAAGGTAGGAACTGACACTGTCCCCAGGTGGTGACATTTTTGTGCTGCTTGGAGAGCCGGGCCCTGCACACGGCGAGGCCCTGAGACATAGGTTTCTTTTCCTTCTTTAACATTTGTCCTTGGAGGTTGGAGAGTATGTGTGTCTGTGTGAACCACTGTATAACTATTTGAATGCTATTAGCTATCACATAATTTAGACAGATGATGTTTATGCTCCCAAACCAGTGTAGGTTTCTGTTTATCCCCTATAGCATTGTCAGTGCTGGATTTTATCATTTTTTAAGTTATTTGCAAATCTAATAGGCAAAATTTTGTTACTGCAGTTTTCAGCCTTACCAGTAATAAAACAAAAGTGTGGTATGTTTATCCACCACGTGTAATTCTGTGATGAATTGCCCGTGCGTGTCCTTTGCTTACTTTCCACTTCACAACCCCATCTTTTATTTCTTAATTGATCTATTGAAACCAATTATAAAATACAATGGATCTGAAAACGTGAAATACAAATTTTCTCACAGGTTGGCACTTGCGTTTAACGTTGTTTGTTGTAGTTTTTCTGCACACACATTGAAACCTTTTCATGCTCCAATTCATTAACCTTTTTTTTTAGTGTTTTCTGATTTTCTGTGATGAGAGAAAGCTGGATTATATTATTCAGACTCAATTATATCATCAAGATTAAAAATACAGTGTCAATTTTTATAGTCTGATTGCATTTATTTTACATTTTAATATTGGCTCCTTCAAGGCAAGAAACAAGGAGAGACAGAGCTTTATTTTTCTTTGATAATGGTGAGCCAGTGTTTAGGGCTTTTTACTAATAATCCATCTTGTTTTTATCCCATTACTTAGAAAACTACCTTTGCCACACACTAAATACCCTTATACGCTAGGACCAAGCAGAAATAGGTTAGTGATTTTCAAGAGATGAATTTTGACAGGAACGGTTTTTAAAATAATGCTGCAACCTAGTCAGGCCTCCTGGAAATAGCCTCACCTCCCAGTGACTCACAGAGGGATATCAGTCCCACTGTCCCATTGGATGCGGAGTCGTTGGCTGCTGTGGTGGTCAGTTATTGAACGAGCATTCGCTAAGTGCCTGCCATGTGCTTGCTGCTGGTTTAGGGACTTGAGTCACATCAGTGTCCCAAACAGACACCGCGTCTGGGCTCGTGGCTCTTACCTTCTCCGTGTGTTTATCCTACATCGAAATCCCTCATCATCCATTGGTCCCTCGTCGTCAACAGATGACTTGGAATCCTAGTCGAATGGTTCCTAGTTATTTGGTTTATCTTCTGGAATGTTCCATGAATTTGGGAGTTTGGATGGGAGTGCCAGCACATCGTTCCCGCCATGCTGCTTTGTGGGGGATGGGGGTGGATAAGAAAGAAGGAACATTTTGCAGAGAAAGATGGGGTACACAGTTATGAGACATGCATGTCTTAGTCAGGTTTCCTGAAAATTCTTTTGAGGTTTTTCTAAAAAAGAAAAAAAGAAAAAAGAAAAGCCAGCGCTTTCCCTCTTGGTGGTTTCGATCTTGTCTTCGCTGCATTTGTGCTTGGAGATTTTGTCGAATTGCAAATCCTAGGAAGCTTTTGTTAGTTTTACTCGGGAGGGTATTCTGGTGAAAAATAAATACCAGATTGAAATTCTTCTGCATTAATATTTGTTAACCTGGGTACTCGGAGCATATCTATTCTTGCCACACCTAAGCCAGGGAAACTGGGTGGAATCACAAGTCACTGGGAATCCTGGAGCTAGTCATTAATAATGTCATTCGGGCCAAGTTTCCCCCCAAAGGCAAACTTAGTCGCTGGGGTGATCTATGTTGGCAGAAACGGAATAACTTCTAGGTAAGAAAATAAGCTGATTCAATTCATTTACTTATCTCTCTCTTCTCCGGACTCACCAGTCTGTACAGTTTATCATATAATTATCTACTGTCTCGCTTGATTCATTAGGTAGTGGGTGCGTGTTATTTGTTTTTTTTTTTTTCCTCTTTAGGTAGATTTTAATTCTACTTCAAGGAGGGCTTAATCCTGCTTTCTGCTTCTTTTTCCCTGTTTCCAACTATCCCAAATCAACAAGTCCAACCCTGGAAGGACAGAAGGTCTCCAGTAATTCATTTGAAGTCTGTATCAGTCAGCTTTTGCTGCCTGGCACTCCACCCCAAAACTTATTTCAAAACCCAGCAGTTTACTTAGCTCACAATTCAGTGGTCTGGAAATTTACGTCGAGTTCAGCGGGGCAGTTCTTCTGGTCTCAGCTGGGTCTCTTCGTGTGTCTATGGTTAGCTGCGTGCTGCTGGGAACTAAGTGTCAAGAGGCGGGTGCTAAGAAAGAGCCGAAGCAAGCAAAGCTCCTGATGTCTAAGCTCAGAACTGGTGCACCCCCTCTTCTGTCACATCCTCTTAGGGAAAATAAGTCACAAGGCCATCTCAGACTCACGGGATTGGAAAGTCAATGCCGCTTCCTGATTAGATGGTCGGGAAAGTCACGTTGCAAAGGGCGAGGCTTTAGAGCAATTGCCTCCATCTTGCAGTCTACCACATGGTGCAGATCTGCTTTGTGGACAAATTATGATGTATGAATTCCACACAGATGCAGTAATCTAAAGCAGTCATCCCAGGGACTATGTTTGCTTTCGGGAATGTGATGTTGATATAAAGTAGACACAGTACAGGTGTCCTTGGGATGTTCCTGGTCTTCACCCATCCCCTAGCCTGTCTACATTTTCAAGTGAAGAGGCCCTGGGAACAGCTCCATCCCACTTGGAAGGAGGGCTGGTGCTGGTGGTTCTCACTTCAGTCCAAGACACTGAGCTGCTAAGCCCGGCACAGCCCAGGGTCTATATGAAAGAAAGCACCAGCGACTCCCCCTAAGCTGGGAGAAACTGGCTCGCGTGTGTCCATGCCTGGAAACGTCGTTGAATGTGTTCATTCTTAGAGGGCAGTCAAATGTGAAAAACATGAACGGTTTCAGGACAGACAGAATGAGATGTGAATCCTTGAGCAGTTGTATGACCCCCGGGCTCCCTTATTAATTTCTCTGAGCCTCATTTTCTTACACCTGAAACGGGGGGTGGGGATAACTCCAGGGTTGTTTTAAAGATTTAAATTCACACCATGAGTAGAGCCACTGGCACATAGTAGGTGTCTGATAAATGTTCGTTCCCATTCTTTGCTTTATCTCCTTCAATTTTGTTTTGGTTATTGTTAAGGTTTCCTGTTTTATTTTCTTTAGCGTTGGGTCCACTGGACCTTCACGTGTCCTTGGAGGCAGAAGAGACATCAGGAGTCTATGCAGCTCAGTGTTGGTTTCCTTCGTGAGTTCAGGTTGTCGTGCTCACGCGGAAACAGTCTACGCAGACGGCCAGAGTTAGTTTCTCCCGAGATCTTATGTATAATACGAGAATGCCTGAACATCCATTTCTGGAACAATTAGTTATTTACTCAGGTTGCTTCATAGAAACCAGCCATAATCCCACCTTTTTTTTTTTTTTTCTTCCTGTAAAAAGAGAAAGGCTGCCCCAAGTTCTGGGTCACTTTGGGCTTTGATCAGTGACATTGGCAGGTGGTTTTCCTGGCCTCCTTCAGGCAGAGTACAGCTGCCTTCCTGTTGTGATGTAAACAGTTCCTCTAAAGCCTGCTTTGCCCCATTCCCCTCCCTGTTACCAGTTACATGAGATACAGGAAAACAGAAGGAAGAATTCCTTTTAGCACAAGACAGCACCACCCACCCCATACCCCAACCCCAAAACACAAGACCCAACTTTTATATCTTATATATCTTATTTTATATTTGCCACACTCAATAATTAATCCCCAAGTCCCATAGTGTCTACCGTCGACCGTCATTCTTCGGGGATCTGCGTGTGCCCACCTGACGGAGCCCCGGCCACGGTGTGTTGGGTTATATCTCTTTAGAAGAAGCCAGGGGCCCCAGCTCCCCTGGTGAGGGCAAACTCTGAGTTTACTTGTCGTTTTAGCCTTAACTTAGTGCCTGGCTCACTGCCCCTGTTCCTCTTTCAAAGCAGTTGTTCCCTTTACGTCCACAGAATCAGCTAATTACTTAGAGCTTCAGTTAAGGCATTTCTCATTAAAATACGAATGTGTTAACTGATTGGAGGCGAGTTCCCTAAACCCTCAGATATTAGGGTATAATATCCTTGAAGATACTTCTCATGTGTGGAGGACAAGGTGTACTGAAGTGAGATAAGACAGTTTCCCCTGATACGCGAATAACATCGTGGCCATGATTATCTTTGCCGGGCGCTTCTCTCTTCCGAGGCCTTTTGTGCACTGTGAACTGGCCTCTGTTCCCGCATTAAGATTCCTTCAGCACCCCTCTCCCCCAGGAAGCTCCCTCCTCGACAAGCTCCTAGTTTTTATGCTTTCAAACATTAGCTCCTTTTCTTGACTTTCAGGGTCCTGCCCCGTAGGGCTCCCACATCCTTCGCCACACCCGCCTCCCCTCACCCCTGCCGAGGGCTTTCCCGCACCTTCTCTGTCCTGCTCTTCACGTCCTCGTCCTCTCCATCCTCCAGGACCCAGCTGCAGCTCCACATCCACGGGGCGGCCCTTCCTTGACCATTGTCTCGTCAGATCTCCATGCCTTTCTAGTCTAGGCTGCAGAATTCAGTGTTTATGTACATGCACTGTGGCTTAAATTATTTATTGTCGTAACACCTATCACAGTGTGTCAGATTAGCTCTTTATAGACCAATCTCCCCAACTACCCTGTGGCCGGCTGTGCCTGATGCCACTATGACATCCTTGTCCCCCCCACCCCCACCCCCACTAATGCTTATCCACATTACTCATTTAATTAATGCATGTTGAGTGACTGGCCAGTCGATTGATAGTGAGCACTTAGCAGATCCTTGAAGTGATGTTTTACAAACCTCACTATCATGCACTTGACTCAGCTGCAGTGAGGGGCCCTTGGTACACTCGCCTTTACAAAGGTTGGCGGAAACCCTGCCCTTCCCGAAACCATTACCTCCTTTACATTTACAGATGCCAACTTCTACTAGGGAAATTTCAAACCGATTTCTTTTTATTATCTGTTTGTGAGATTTCTATCAATTCAGGACTTTGCACCTAAAACCGACGCATTCATGAAGTATCAAAGGAAGAATAATGTCGAACCATGTAAGATCTTCCTTCTTGTTGGGCGAATTGACTGTCATTATGGCGTGCCGTATTTTAGATCACTTATTTATATTTTATATGATTTATTTTGAGTAGAGTTCTTTACCATGCACTTTCAAATGTTTGTGAAATATTCTCTTAACAGCCACTATCCTATTCAATTTATTCCAAGTCAAACAGTATTTCTTTGGTCTCCACTACATCCCAGGTGCTCTGCTGGGAGTCAGTAACAGAAGACAAGCGACTGCACGGTCCCTGCTCCCAAAGGGTCCCCAGTAATGAGGGGGAGTCAGGGCTGTCCTAGGACCACTCAGCCCACACGCTAGGGCTCTAACAGAGTGAGAGCAGGCGCCGGGGCAGGAGTGGAGCCTGAGTGACAGGTGGAATAACCAATCACACGTGGTGCCTTCTCTGTTCGTAGGCGTCAGGCTCTGCGGCCCATGGAACCCTGTCCCCCATCATCCAGAGGCTCAAACAGCTGTCGTAGGCACCCTGCAAGGTGCTTGCTTACGAAATGTGGGTTCCTGATTAAACCTTGGCTTTGGGAAAAAGACCTTAAAGCAAAAGAATAAGCTTGTCACTGCACCCAGATGAAACACTTACAACCTCACGGTATCTGTCACACTGTGGGAACGACATGGGAAGGCATGGGACACGGCACAGCATCTGCTCAGCTAAGGGACTCTTTAGCCAGATGGGCGTCCGAGTGGTGCAGTGACCCGCGACGCCCTGCCCAGCGCCCATCTGTTACCCGCTAAGGATGTGCTCTCGGGCAGGTGGCAGAATCATGGTGTGAAAAGGGGAAACCACAGGGCGTTTGGGAGCTGGAGGAGCTGGGAGGTGTGAGGCCTCCAGAGGAGGCGAGCACAGCTAGGGCCCAGATTTCTTTTCTCCACCTCCCTCTCTGTCCCCTCCCAGGGGAATCCCCAAGCTGAGTGGCTTGCTCTGTGGCTCTGTCTGTGCCTCTGACTCCCATCACAGTGGGCAATCAGCACTGGCCTCAGGTGCACTGCTCCTCCAAGCTCTGCCCACAACACCGCCCCCGCCCCCGGACACCCCACTTTCTGGTGCTCTGATACAGCTAGGCTGCAAGGAATGCATCTGGGAAAGCTCTTCAAAGGGCGGCCGAACCCTCTCGCGTCGCCCCGACCCCAGGCTCAACATACTTTATTTGTACGAGTAATATCATATTTGTAAGGTATGTGGCAGTCAGCCTTTACCAGCTTTTATCTGATTTGCGCCTCACTGTCGCCCTCAGGGGGTGTTTGTGTGACTGTCCGTGTGACACAGAAGGATGGGGAAACCGAGGATGGACATTCTGTGTCACGGGCTGCCAATGACCCAAGTTTACATGCCAGGTTTCCTCAGTGTCACAGCCAGTCCCCACAGCCCACTGAGACACCAGTGCTGACATCAGCCTGTGACAGGTGCAGAGGAGGGGGACAGGTTACATGAACGCCAGGCTCTTACCTTGGAGGCTGTCACTAAGTCGGGGCTCACATGGAGCCTGTTCTCTGACCGCTTGTAAGGACAACTGCCCCTTACATCTCCTGCAGGTCACCTGCCGACCTTTTGCTGTGCTTCCAAATAAAAGAAATAGCAACAACAACAGCAAAAAGGAAGGATTTTCAAAGCCGCATTAGAGAGGCTCCCCTACGTTCCATGCTGGGTCCACCCCCTCCTCCCCTACCCCCGAAGATGGCCACCTTGCTGATTAAAACACGAGAAGAGCAGATTAGCTGCCAGCTCCAACCCCCATGATAGTACTGGCAAGTGACACACGTGAGCCCTGAAAAATAATATCTAATCACAGTATTCCCGAGAAGCACTTAGGTTTTGTTTCCTTGTTTCTCTTAGATTGTACTGTGAATAAAACTATTTCTGCAGAACTTAGCAAGCAACGTGATTTCCTTATCTACCCTGCCCATGCTATCTAATAAGCAGTATTTCTTTTGTTGATGAGTTTGTTAAAGGCAATAATACTAAGCAGTTATTCCAGTGCTTTTCTTAGGAGAAGATATCTCAACCGAGTGAAGAAGATGTTTCTGGAAAAACCCTAGGGTGATTTTAGGCCCCTCCAACCAAAAACACTAGCTGAGTGCCTACTGTGTGCAAGTGCCCATAGGGCCTGGCAGGAACTGAGTGAGGGTAACGTTTCTCAGAGTGAACTTTACTGGTAAAAAATGAGCTGCCTATTTATTTTGTGGCAACTATGAACTGTTTGTGTAGGCGGGGAGCCAAGCTCTCCCGTGACAGTCCCAGAAGGCCCTGAGTGGAAAGGTGATGGTCACACAACTAACGTTCCTCCTTGTTTCTGTCATAGAAATTGTATTTCCAAGCCACCATTTTCAGTGAAGGCAGAAATACTTTCCTTTTAGGCTGAAACATGCAAACATGTGCACACGCATGCACACACACATGCACACACGCACACACATGCATGTGCCCACATGTAGGCATGCACACTCGTGCATACATGAGTGCACACATGCATGATACACACATGCATACAGGTGCACACATGTGCGCACACACACATGATACACACGCACACAGACTCTTACTAGGAGGAGGGCTCTGTGTGTTACATCCCAAGGGTGTTCCCCATGTGGCCCAGTGCCCTCCCTCAGCCCTGCCTTCCTAAAGCCGTGTCCTGCTGAGCGGCTAGGTTTATCCTGCAGTCGGTGTATGTTCTTGTGTACAGAACACGAGAGGGATGGGGACCTCCAAGGATTCGGTCCCAGCTTCCAAGTCCAGCCTCTCCCTCCCTCGCTCCTCCCATGTGGGTCAGCCCCAGGCAGGAGCAGTGAGCAGGGACCAGTAACACAGAAACCAAGTCAGGGCACAAAAGTTTGGCCAACTCATCATGTAGCCAGAGACATTTTTCACTTAAAGTGAATTCTGTTTTTGGAATAGAAGCAGCGAAAAGCAATGGATAGCAGGCGCTTATCTAAAGCCCACAAACCAGCGTCACGGAATTAATTCCAGGCCACGTCCTGGGTGAAGGCTTCCTTCAGCATCATCTCCACCGTCTACAGTGACTGCGATGGGTCTGGGCAGCAGGGGGTCACGGTTAGGGCCATGAGTCCGGCATCCCGAAGGTCACCGGAGTTTGTCTTTGAAGTAGCGAGAGGGAAGACTGGGTTCAAACACTGAAGACAAAACTCTCTCTCCCAAGACTGCATCAACCACAACGTTCCCTTACCCAGGAGGTCCACCTACTCCAGCCCTGGCGTTTGTACATCGCAGATGTCTTGGGTTTTGAACAATAGGGATTATTGTTCTTGTTGCTAACTGGGAATTATCATGTCTCCCAGGACAGTGTTATACAGGAAAAAAAATGGCATTTTATGCTGACATAATTATTGTGGTTTATTTTCAGGGGCATAAACGGCAACGATTCAACTCACTAAATTTAACCCAACTTAAAATTCCATGTAGTCACGGTGTCAACAGGAGCAGAAGCAAAAGCGGTCGGAGAGAATGCAATGTCTTAGCTCTGTCAAACTTTTTCCAAACTTTTTTTTTTTTTTTAGTCCGATAAGCATTGTTCGAATTAAATTTGATGTGGCGCTTCATTATTAGAACAGGGAGGAAGATGTTTTTATGTGGGCTGCTGCCGAACGCATCCCATCAGGAACCACCATCGTGAACTTGGACATCGTGTTGGCCATATGACCCAAGATACATGAGGCGCATCCCTTGGGGAGAAATTTCCAAATGACCTGAATTTTTATTTTTTAATCTTTCCAAGTCACCTTTTCTTTGTGGGGGAATGCGGCCCCTCCAGCAAATTCTCACTGTGGAGATCTCGGTGACAGACAGGTTTATGTTTTTGTCCTGGGATGGACCTAACCAGCAACTAGTTGAGAATTAGAAGTCTCCCCAGTATAGATCTACCATTTTAGCATTCCCTATCCCCTTTTCTGCTCTATGTTTCTTACAGCGATGTCACTATCTGATATTATAACATATAAGTATTTTTTCCATATTTTTGTAGTCTTCCCAAACAGAAGATAAACACCAGGAGGCGAGGGACTTGCTCTGTTTGGTGGCCAGCTGGGGTCAGAGCAGAGGCTGAAGCCTCGGCCAAACACTCACCAAATAGGAAATTACTTTCTGAATCTGCCGCACCTCTTTTCCTTTGTGAGAGCTGCAGCTGCAACACATTTTAATTTGCATTCGAATGTACTGTTTTTTAAAACTCCATTATGAAATCAATTATCTTTTTTTTTTATCCTATGCCTGTAAACCACCATGTCTCAAACCCACAATTAAAGGGGATGGAATGTGCAATGAAGAACAAACCAAATCTTAAATCGGTCTTCACACGAGTGCATACACCACAACTGTCAAATTCCGGGTTTGGTTGCTACCAGTGTGCAAAGGTGCAGGATGGAGGCCTGGGAATATTATCCGGGGTCTCTGCAGGATCCTGGTCCACTCTCCCACTCTGCCACCCTCCCTCGGGGTAACTTCAGCCTCTCAGCCCAGATGAAAGGACTAGTGAGTGAAGGGTTGGGACTCAAACCAGGACCTGCTTGACGTGAAGTTCCCGCCTCTTTCCTGTGGGTGGAAATCAGAAGAAAGATCAGGCATGGAGACATATGTAGGTTTGTGGTTATCGCACAGAAGTGATGCGCTGCAAGATTTCTAGGAGAATTACATGGCGGGATGAGGTCAAGGGCGGAGGGGGGACTCGGTGCTCGTGGGGCAGAGGAGAGAAGGCCTTCTGTATCGAGGGATACAGTTCAGCACGCAGGTGTCCTGAGATACGAGCGACTCAGAGCCCTCGTGGTGAACAGCAGGACTGGGAGAGGGCAGAGATGATTGGGAAGGAAGGAGACGCCACAGAGTCTCAGGGGGTGGGGTTCCCCACGCCCCTGCTTTTTGTTACTTTCTGTCACTGCCCTTTATTAGGTAGGTGTCAATTTTCCCTTCCTTTTGGAGCTGTGTAGCCCATTCACACACCCCTCACCTGGCCACCAGATTGTCAGCCTGATAAGCTGGTGTTCAAGGATTCAGCCCTCAGGGCTGGGTTGTTGCTGTGTGATGTTGGGCAACTCACTTAATGTCTCTGGGTTTCCGCTTCTTCATCTGTTAACTAAGACTTTTGGACGAGATGATTTCTAGTGTTGGATGGGTCTCAGCAGAGGGTTTTGGTTTTACTGCTACCCACCCAGGAAAGTGTTCTTCTTCCCATCAGGCCCAATGACCAATGCAGTAAGAGGAGGCTTACCAGAGACGTAGACTCTGCTAAAACCGAGCAGCTTCCATGCTTGCCGCTTGTGGCAGGGCTGGAGTCCGAAACCAGGGCCACAAAAGGTCACGCACCAGCAGTCATTTCCCCGGAGCTATGTCGGGGGCTCAGGCCACAGGTGTGCACGGGGCTAGACGCTGAGCCTCCTGTAGGGAGATGTGAGTCAGAGATGGGCAGCTGGATGGTTCTTTAAGATGGATTCTCCCGTGTGCATAAAATGCAGGAGTGTCTTTTCTTATTTCAAATCCTCAAACTGGACCGTAACCTTCCTTCTAGATTCTCAAGTCGGCAGACCAGTTCTGCCATCTCGACCCATTTGTTCGCCTCTCTATACCTCCGTTTCCTTATTTCCAAGATGAATTTGTAATTATCCGCCCCTTGGCACCATTGGAACAATCAGATTAATTCTGCAAAGTGTCATTGCAGAGTGTGAGAAGGCGAGTGCCTAATACATGATAGTTATTCTCTCGATCACGTCCCAGTAGACAGGGTGGTGTCTGCAGGTCTGACCTGTACCTTTGCGGCACAGTCTTCCCAAAGGACCACAGCTCAGTTTGTCTTCGCCATCCTGGACTTCCTGCAGGTCGTCATTTTTGTCCCACACCATCAAGCTCTGAATCACACACTTCTTCAAACTGTTAAAATGGTTCCATGTGTCGCTTCTGGTACGTCCTCTCGGAATCACAGTGCTTTAAGGACTTGAGGACATGTTACAGCACGTACAGTTTCCAGATCCTTGAAAAGACACCTAAGAAGTGAGAATGGAGCCCAACACAGGACTGGCTCAGGGCTTCCAACCACCGAGCCTCACTCTGGGCAGCTTTCAGGAGGAAGTCGGGCTTGAGTTAGTTCCTGACACCTGGGGAGGGTTTAGAAGTGTGGGGAAAAGCGGAAGAATATTCTCGGTGGCCGCAGCCGCGTCAGTGAAGGGCCAGGCATGGGCGCTCGCTCTGCACCCGGTACCCGGAGGGGCTGATGTGGCTGCAGGCAGCGGGGAACCCATGGTCAGGCTTGTTAACTGGAGTCATAGGAGGCGGTGCTGGGACAACGGAAAGCTCATGGTCTAATGACCTCTTCTGCTGTCTTGAGTTTAAATCTCCTCATCTTCAGTCAACAAGAGTCATTTCTGAAGCTGAGTGGAGAAAACACCAGCGTGGGAGCCAGGAGCAAACTGTGTCCCCGGCTCCCACGGGCGAGGCGAACTCTTGCTGTCTGTTCCCGTTCTGCCAAGTGGGGATAAAGCCCGCCCTTGACAGCGCTGTGAGGACAGAAGGAGATAATGGGCACAAAAAGCCATTCGGAGGAAGTCACAGGAGCTCCAAGTCTGAGAGAATATTACAATACCTTCTTTTTTCTCTCTTTTTTTTTTTTTTTGCTCTGGAAATCAAGCCTCTGCCCAAAATAAGAATTGCGGTTGTTCAGTCTCACAAGGGGTTCAGACTTAATTGGAAATCATACCACGACGCTGCCTTCTGGAAATGTCCCCAGAGAATCTGCCAAAGTATCAGCAATTATCTCAGGAGGCCACTTGGCAAGGTCTTGCTCCACGAGGGGGAATGGTGACATGTCTCCAACACGAACTGTCACCGAGACAGGGCGTTAGACTTTCACGTTGCTTTCCCCACTGGGCAGATCTAATTTTTCTCTCTGTTGCAGTCCAAAGTTTTCAAGCAAATCAATTTGAGTGTGTAAGCCAGAAAAATTCAAGTATAATATCAAATCAAGCCCCATTAAGCCAACCCAGACTTCCATATTCTTCAGTTCAAAATGGAGTTAAGCTGAGGGTTACAGAGGCAGATTCACAAGAAGGCAGACGAGCGGGTGGGCTCTGTGTCTGTCTTTCAGCCCAGAAACCTTCTGACATTGAATTGCACTTTCTTTCCTGTCTGCCAGAGGTGAGAGGGAGAACAAGAGCCGAGCTGGTAGCTAGTTAACAGACTTGTAAAATAGGTCTAATGATATTTATTACAAGGGTTTTGCCTTTGTCTCAAGGGACATGTAAGAAGATAATGCTGCTTTCATGTATATGAATTTGAGAAACACAATCCTGTGTTTTTTTTTTTTTAAGATTTTATTGGTGAATTGGGGGAGGGAACAGTGTTGAGGAACTGGGGAAGGGGACCAGCCAAGTTGTTGTTCTTCAGTCTTCGTTGTGGAGGGCGCCAGTCTCCATCTGGCTAGCTGTCGGTAGCTCGTGGCCTTTAAGCTCAAGGTGCTGTGTTCAGTCTTAGTTGTGGGTGGGCATAGCCACCATCCCATGTGGGAGTTGAACCAGCAGACTTGTTGTTAAATGTGCACACGCTATCCACTGAGCCATCTGGGCGGCAGCTCAGCTCAAGGTGCCGAGTTCAGACTTAGTTGCGGATGGGAGTAGCCCACCATCGAACAGGCAATCTTGTTGTTACACCAGCTGACACCTGTTGGCAGCTCAGCTTGGGCACAGCATCACTGGCCCATGTGGGAATCGAACCAGAGGCCCTGTTGCTCAGAGCTCACGCTCTTAAGCCAACTCTTAACCAACTGAGCCACTCGGCCGGCCCCACAATCCTGTTTTCTATTTGTCTAATTCACGAAACATATTCTAGCCCATAGATCTCAGCACGTGGCCCTGGGGACGTGTTTGCACTAGATTCTTCCTTTCCTATGGTATGGAAATCACTTGTGCGTTTGGGGACTCTTTTGAAAATCCTCCAGAGCCAAATGGTGCCAGAAACTGTCTTTTGTGCCCTTTGTGTGTCTCTCAGGCCCCAGAAGTCAGGAGAACGTAAGAGGCAAGGCCACAGGTGGGTAACTGCCATGGGGTCGCTCATAGAACTTCCTTAATCCCGTTCTTATGTTTCTTATTCGTTTTAAATAATGTGTGTGTGTTGCTGGGACAAAGATTTAGCAGTGCTGTCAAAAAAAATTGTGCCTTCTTTTCTTAGATAATGTTTACTGATAATGTTGAAAAGCGAACTCGATGTTAAAAGAAGAAAAGAATATTATGGCATACTCAGTGAAGTCCGCGGAGCTCCCACCGTGCGCGAGGAGCTGGGGGTGGTATGAACGGGACACATCCGTGTGGTGGCCGCTGCCGGTGGTGAGTGCGCCCGCCCGGCCGTGGGCCTGTGTGGTGCTCTGTCCCCATCCCCGGTCATCTCACTGATGCCCTCCTCGGCCCTCATCCGGCTTCCCCGCTCCATGTTCCACACCTGCACGTGCCCCGCCTTGTGCAGGGTGGTGACACACGTGTTTTCCTCACGGGCTGCGTGGATTGGGCCCCCACTGCACTGCTGTGGCTTGCCAGGCTTTAGTGATTCCTGCTGCTCGTGTCTCCTCCGTGCGGACTTTATCCTGACACAGTGCAGGAACTGAGTGTATAAGCCTCTTTACCCGCCTGTTATAAGCTGCTGCTGAGCATGGGGACAGTTTTCCTCGCCGGCTCGTTATTTTTCTGTCAAAACGTTCCACTTCCTTTCTTCGCCCCTTGATCGTGGCTCCTTGTGAGTGGTGGCTGCGTCGTTTCTCACCGGCTCGTCGTGAGGCTGTCACACATCCTGGCCTCTGTCCGTCTGCGTGCGTCTCACCAAGTCCCGCCCCTGCCATTTGGGTCTGTCACTCTGGAGAGATCTGGTATTTTCGGACTCCTGTTGGTCGGACACCCAGGGCCTTTTAAGCTGGGGGAAAAAGAGGCCGAATAAAGCTAGGAGCTGGAAAAGAGGTGGGGTCTCCACTCTTCCAGGCTCCCAGAAATGCATGCACTGTCCTTGCGAGCGTGAGGGGCCAACCCCAGCCTGGCCATTTTTCTCTTATCTTTTAGTGGAGGAGCCAGGAGGTCCGTGAATGCCTGAAAGGAAAAAAGGCCAGCAGAGGCAAAGAAATATTAAACACCGACTACATGCCCAGCCATATGCTAGCGTCAGGAAGGCTACAAGGCCCTGTGGGGTTTACGATTGTTACCCATATGCAAATCCCATCTGGACAGCAGGAAATCCAGGTGGAATGTTATGGACGCGCAGGCTAAATTATGCCTCGTAGGTATTCAGAGGATGGACCAGGTGCCTTGACAAGGATCAGGGGAAGTGCGAGGAAAGAGGAGGGATTTCAGCAGAAACACTGAGGGATTGTCACATCTGGGCTGATGGACAGAGGAGATGAAGGCTCTGACTTAGGAGCCAGACATCTGAGATCTGACATAGCCAGACACAGGAGATGGGCTGGAAACCCAGAAACAGGACCCAGGACTAGGGACAAAGAAAGGAGGGTCTTTTTCCTCCCGTCTGCATCCTGTTTTAACTGTGAATGTTTGTTCATGAGGGTAGTTGGTTCTCTTGCTGAGGAAGTGAGTTAATTCTATTAATTAGATGGTTCTGATGAAGAACGGGAAGGGGAGACGCTTTCGGCAACAAGAATTAAACTAAAGTACGATTTTCCTGTAGCCTCCCCGCCCCCCCCCCTTGCCAGAATTCATGAAAAAGGGCAGGAAAAATGAGTGGATGCAGTCGAGATGTGGGTAACTGCACCTCTGCCTCCCCGTCCCCAGCGGGATGGACTGACTCATCCTAAGGGTCAGTCCGCAGAGGGCAAGGCTGGCTGTCCCCTGGAAGACACTTCGCCTCTCTCTGAACAGTTTTCACATCTTTATTATCTTTGTCCTCAGCAGCTCAGTTGCTAATCTGTTGGGTCATGGAAAGTCATGACATATTTTTCCATACTTTTCAATGCCAAAATGTGTCATGACTTTCCCGACAACCCAATAACATGCCCCATCTGTAACATACAATCGCCGTTTTACAAACATGTGTTAACTACATTGGCCCCACTGTTTCCATATGAAAACTAAACCACAGCAGACGTCCACCACAGGCATTTTCCCTGTAAATGTACAACGTTTTGGGGCTTCGGCCTCATAACTCAGTAACGGAACGTTCTTTGTCTTTCTTCGCGTCGGCAGTGGCTGGAATGCAATGTCCTCTCCCTCCTTCGTTACCCCCCAAGTTCTATCTAAGTATTAAATGAGATTAATATATATTAATGTAATATATGGTCGACACTTAATGTGGATTTAATGTGAGTCATGAATAAGAAATAATTGGTCCCTCCGGAGATACCTGAATTGTAATTGTATCCCTCCAGTGGGGACCCAGTCATTTCCTTCTCCAGGGGGACGGCAGAAGGGATTTAAGACCTCTTGTGTAAGGGGGGGGGGCTGTTTCTGGTGACAACATGGTTGGGGTGCTCCTTACAGCACTTCCTTCAAGGTCTACCATGGGTCACATTTGAGATGGAAGTTTGCTCAGATGTGCCTGGTCTGTCTGCAGTGGACCCTCGCCCTCAGCAGAAAGAACAAAGCTCGCCCAGGGAGATTTCACGCAGATCCTGAGGGAATCGGGCTGCGACGCTGAGAAGGGTGCTGTGTCGTTAGGAAAAGAGGGTGAATTTATTTCCCCCCACAGACCTAGAGGGAGACAAGGTTTGAAATCTTAATGGCTTGCCCCAGTGACCCTTTCGGATGTGTCCAGCGTGGAAGAGCCCTCTTCTGGCATGGCTCCGTCCCTAGTGGCTATCAGGCCCCTGTTCTGTGTGTCCACTCCTGGCACGTGCAGCACCAGATGACTAATTTCTGTGCCTCATTCAGAATGACACCCGCTTCTCTCTTGGCACACTCAGAGCTTTTCCAGCCAGGCTATGTTCTGAGCTATCTCGCATTTTGGGTCTAGCGGCCAGGAGGCGAAGTGAGCGCCAACAAGTGGACGGGAGGCAGGGGCACGCACCATCCTGTAAGGCACACCCTCCACAGCGTCTACCAGCAAACAGAGCATTAGTTGCAACGGGAGGACTCGGCTCCTTGAATAGACCCAGCGGGTTTAGGATTAACGTCTCCTGGGGCATGCTCCCAGGTTTCCCTCCCTATCTCAGGCCTTAGGGTCCTACACTTCTCAGCCATGGCCTTCACCTTGACAGAGCATTCCTGCTGGAGCTGAGAACTAACTTTTTCTGGAGCGCTACTTACCTTATAATTTAGTTCTGGGCCTGATACACAGATTTGTTTTTTGCCCTTTGGCTGCAGAAGATGAGAACTTTTTTTATCTACCACCAGAGAAGTCCTCTGATTTTCTAAGTGATGGTGAATAACTCTCAGCCTTTTACTGTTTTTCTCCTGTGCGTCCATCATCGAATTCCATGGTCATTGTCATCGCCATTTCCCCATACTTCCCCAGCCACTCGAAAGCTGTATGTCACACTCACTGGTGTATTTCTGTCCTCTGGTATCTCATTCCATGTCACTACTGATGAAAGTTCTGGCACTGTACTCCAATACCATTAATATAGCGTCTGTTGATGGCCCACTGGCAGGTGAATCCTGGCATTAAATGCCACAGGTCAGGTTCCCCATGAGAAAGGCCACAAGAGGGGTTTTCATGAGAGAAATTCATTGGGTTATGTATGCCCTTGAAATCCACACCCATGGGGAGTGATGGAGCAGGAATGCCAGTGGCAGAACTGAATAGTGATCGCAGCAAATGGGCCTTAGCAGCTTCCATGCAGATCTCTGGAGGTGGGACCACTCCTCAGCATTGCCCTAAAGGACAGGCACAATGTCAGGCATCACTGGATGTGAGCTGTCACCAGAAGGAGGCATGGTCTTAGGTGAGGAGACTATTCATCTGAGAACAAGTTCCAGAGAAAGACTCAGCTAAGAGCTGTCAGCAACCAACATTTCTAGACTCTGGATAGATGAATCCTTTAGTCCTAAAGGGGATGGGTAGGACATGGGAACTGCACCACAAAATCCAGTGTGGAATTTCAGGGAAAAGGCCATCAGAGAAGCTCCGTGGGTTCTCACCAGGTACCTTCACAAGTGGAAGAAGTAAATGCAGAGATTCCAAATTTGGAAGGCATCCTAGGCTCTAGCTCAAAAATCATGCATCTGACATCAGGGCAAGCATGAGACTAGGCAATTCTTCAGCTCCCTGCAGAATAAAAAATGCTAAAGGAGATTGTTCAGATGGAAGAAAACTCAACCAGATGGGAAGGTGGGTCTACATAAAGAAAAGAAGAACACCAGGGATGATAAATATGCCAGTAAATGCAAAAATAAAAATAAAAGGCACCCCCTTTTTCTTTTACAAACATTCTTTAAAAGGTAACTAAGTGTTTAAAGCAAAATGATAATAATGTTTTGTGCAGTTTACACAGAAATAAGATGTATGAAAAAGGTAGCGCCAAAGAGGGGTGGGAGGAAATGAAAGTATCTGTTATAAGGTGCTTACATTAAATGTGAGGTGGCGTATTATTAGTTGAAGGTAGACTATGATAAGTAAAAAATGCATACTGTAAACTATAGAAAAACTACTAAAAGAAGAAGTATGGCTAAAAAGCCTCTAGTAGCAATAAAATAGAGTTGTAAAATATACTCATTCTGAGAGACAAGAAAAAGCAAACTATGGGTGATGAGCAGATAGCAAAAGATGGTAGATTTCAATCCAACATGACTCGTGCTGCACGCAGATGGTCTAAACACCCCTCTTAAAGGGTGGAAGGCAGAGAAATCAGCTTAATTTTAAAAGCACAGTCAGTTATACGTCCTCTATAAGACACACTTCAACTATAAAGATACAGATAATTTAGGTGTGAAAAAGAGGGAAACGATATTGTGCAAGCACCAGTTATGAGACAGCTGGAGTGGTAATAACAGTACCACATGTACACTTCAGGACAAGGGCTGTTTCCATGGATAAAGAGAGAGACTCCATCATGAGACATGGGGATTCCATTAAGAAGACATCACAGCCCTGAATGGATATGCGCATAATAGAGCTTCAAATACACAAGGCAAAAACTGAGAGCACCGAAAACAAACAGATAAATCTCTCGCTGTAATTGGAATTCTAACACGTATCTCTCAGTAACCGATAAAACAAGTGTAGATCAAGTCAGTGAGAACATAGCACACGTGAGCAGCACGGTCAATCAAGCTGATCTATTTCTGGTTCCATTCCACCTAACAGTGGCAAAATACACATAATTTCAATAGTACATGAACTAGTTGCCAAAACAGACCATAATCCAGGACATAAAACACTTCTCAGTCATCTTTGGATGAATTAAATCACACAAAAAGACAACCTCTGAATCAAATGGAATCAAAATAGAATAACAAGAATATATTTGGCAAACGCCTCCAATGTTTGGAAATTAAAGAAGATAGTTCTAAATAGCCCATAGGTTAAAAGACAAGGGAAACACAGCATGGGGAAATTTGGGTGGGGGTGCAGGTAAAGCAGCATTTGTAAGGAAATTTATAACCTGTAAATAAAAAGATCTAAAAATAAATGATTATTTTAACATCAAAAGGTTAAAAAAAATTAAGCAAGATCATTATAAATGATGCCTGCGTAGCTGGGGGACAATGGCAAGAGTCTAGGCTCCCCCCTCACCCCGAAAAATTTTCTCCAGAAGTAATGGAGAACAGGAATAACTGAAAAATAAACGTACACAAACCCACACCCTCAGCATATCAGAAAACGCCCAAACTTCAAAATAACTACTTCATCAAGGGAGGGAATGCTAAATTGTGGGGCCCCGCCTCCCCTGCTCCTTTCCCACTCACACTCTGAGTCTGCTTTTTGAAAAGCAAACAGACCCATAAGGGCAGGGAAGAGAAAAAAGGGAGCTAGCCTGGACCCGGGTTCATACAAATCCACTGCCAGAAAGACTGAGGCTACCCTAAAGCTGAGACTCCCGAAGAGAGTCTGGGTCACTGGGCAGGCCTTACACACATGCACGGGTGGAAGGGGCAGTCTTCAAAATGAGGACCTTTCGGGGCAGGAAAGAAAATGCAAAACAAGTAAGGAAGTCATGACTTTGGCAATTCAGTGGTAGAGGGACAAGAGCAAAGGGGGAAATCTGAAGATCCTGCAAGAAAAAAGAATACCCGAAAATCAGAAGAAATGCCACCCTTGGCCCTCACCACACGTACTCACACAAAAACAAAACAAAACAAAACAAACAAACAAACAAAAACCCCACTATAGTATCTGAACTTGGCTTTACTAAAAGAAGTGGGCATTGTTACACTAGGAGTTTTGTAAACCACTCCAATCCCACAATGATGAACAATACAATTTTATCACGTCCCTGCAAGTTATTGCAAAAAACCCCCTCCAAATTAAATCCAGCTCATTCTAACTGAGGTGAATCCCCAATCTGGACAAGTAATCATGAAGCAGAAGAAAACGATAGGCAACACTCAAATATGGCAGACGCTCAGGCAAGCATCTGAGGATGTGACAAAGGACCTTCAATGAGAAATCCAAAAACTATGAACAGAAACAAACAAAAACACCAGGAAGAATGGAAAGGAGAGTTCATTGAAATTAGGAAAGGAATGAAAGAAAAGACAAAATTATCTTAGGCTTTAATAATAAATTACAAGGTGTAGATTCAAATGGAAATTTAATGGGAATCATTGAAGAAAGGCAAGAAAATAATCAAAATAATTTAAAAATGAGGTTAAAAAAGTAAAAGTATCAAAAAAGAAATGCTGGAAATGAGAGACAGGCAAAGCAGGAATAACATTTATGTTTTGGAGGCCCCCAAGGAAGGAAAACAGAACAATAGAACTAATTTTTAAAACTATAGCCCAAGAAAACTTTCAGAAAAAAGAAAAAAAAGATTAATCTATACCTTGAAAGGACTTACCAGATATCTGGGCGCATTGACTCAGAATGATCAAGCCTGAAACCCATCCTAGTAAAACTCCTTGATTTTACAGATGAGCAAGAATTCCTCAAGGCCTCAAGCAAAAGATCAAATAATTTACAAAGATAAAAGCATTCGAGTGTCATCCGATTCTTCAGAAAGAAACATAAAGGAAGATAAAAATGAAGTAGCATTTTCAAGAAAAGTATCAGGACTACTGGAAAACAGTTTTCGACATATAAGAGGTAAAGAGAATCTATACCCATAAACCCTTCCTGAAAAATGTGTTAGAGAAGGAACGTCATCTATCACAGAGAGCTACTCTGGGACAATCTGAGGACGAAAGTAAATAAGGATGGTAAAGAAGAATAAGCTATAGGACGAAATAAGTATCTATGATTCTGTATAAATATAAATAAGTGGAGGAGAAGAACCAGCTTTTGGTTACACTAGAATTCTAACGAATGCATGTATATGGGGATGATGGAAAAGAAACTCACTTAGGGAAAATGCCACAGCAAAAATTGTGACAGCCGAGAATGATGGAGAGACACTGAAGTGAGAGGACAGCATATGATGAGACACTGGATACCTGCATAGATTTAATGCATCTCCCTATGAGATAGCCATTAATTCAAAGAGAAAAAAGAGTGACTTTACTGTGGAGAAATCTGGCAAAAAGTACATTAATGATGTGACCAAAGTTAACCCCTCCAATAATAAGACATATTGATACTGATACTAAGAAAACAATGACTTTTATGTTAGACTCAAACAATGAAACGCTTAAAACACATTTAACGAAATACACGCACAACCTACCCGTTGAAAAGTACGTATCTTTTAGATACATTGGAGATTACATAAGTAAATAAAGACATATACCATGTTTCTGGAATGGAAGACTCAAAATTGCGTACACAACAATTCCCCACAAAATCGATATAGGATTCAAGGCAATCCTAATCAGAATTCTATCTGGCTCTTTTATGAATCTGGTAAGTGGATTCTAAATGTATACAAATATGCAAAGAACCCTCAATTGTCAAAACAATCTTAAAAGGGAAGAACCAAGTTGGAGGAGTTACAGTAGCTGACTTCAAAGCTACAGTAATCAAGAGAGTGTAGTATCGTCATGCAGACACACCCAGGTCAATGGAACAGAGTAGATGGACCAGAGAAACAACCAAACCTAAATAGTGAGCTAATTTTCAATGAAGCTGCCAAGGTAATTAAATGGAGGGAAAACAAGAGACTTTTCAACATATAATGCTGGAACTGAATACCCAAATAGAAAACAATACACCTCAACTAGAAAACGAAAACTATAAAATTTCTAGAAGAAAATACTGGAGAAATTCTTGTGACGTTAGAGTAGGCAGGGCACAAACTACAGAAAAGGAAAGTAGATAACCTCTGCTCATTGAAAGTTACCTTTCAATATATGAAAAGGAAAGCTATAGAATGGGTGAGAAAAAAATATATGGGCTGGTATTCCAAACATATAATGAATGCGTACAACTTAATGCTAAGAAGCAAAGCAACTCTGGTAAAAATGGTAGAGCTGCAGGAGCTATTCGTTTTTCCTAACTGAACCCTTGGACCAACACCTCCCCATATTTTCCACCTTCCCAGCCCTTGGGAACCAACATTTGACTGTCTGAGTCTGACCGTTTCAGATCCCTCACACACGTGGAATTATGGTGACAGAGCTGTGAAGCAAGTGAAAACGAAGGCATGTAGCAGCTAGTGGAGATGTCAAAGGGTACATCTACTTTGGAAAGCACTTGAAAGTTTTTTGGGACAGTTTCTCTTCTTCGAGATCCAGCGTAGCCAATGGAGTTCACCAGAGAAGTCCATTCACTCACGACCAAGCTGCACCTCAGCCCTGAGGTACAGGGCCAGGGGTCCAGTGCTGAGGCAGGGAGGGCCACTCCATCCTAGAGGGGGTCACAGGTGCAAAAATATGACACAGGAGCAAAGGCATTCCTCCATGATGTAATGGGGGTGGGTGGGCTGATCTTAGAGCTGGGGTGCAAGTCTGAGCTCGCCTCGCTACAGTGATCGCATGGCCCTGAGAACATGCTTTCCCCTTGATTCTGAGCCCCTTTTAGAAGACTCCCAGATGCCAGGGTAGAGCTGGTCCTTGCTTAGAGGTCAGGTTGGCGTGCAGGGACCCCGGCAGGGCCGACAGCCTCGCTGCGGGAGAGAGCAGCCCCTGCACATACACGATGATCAGTTTCTCTCTCTCTGGCCTGCGGACACTTTTCCCCTCCCCCCACATAGACGGGGTGGTGGGGGTAATCAATTCCTCATTACCGCTCAGACAGGAACGGGTCCAGCCCGGGTGATCACTCCGGGGCTCCGCCTCTTAACTCACCAGTTCACCACCTCCAACCTGCACTGTGGCTTTCCCCCTGTCTCGCCTCCTTTCCTTAAATCTTTACAAAACAGGTTCTAAGATTATCAACTAGGCACTTCTGAGTCGGCACTTTCATTTTTTTGAAAGTTGGAAGTTGGTTTCTTTTCTATAGAAGTAAAATTGTGTGTGTGTGTGTGTGTGTGTGTGTGTGTGTGTTTGTGTGTGTGTGTGTGTGTGTACATATATACACACGGCGGTAAGTTTTCTTCAAAGCAATGCACATAGAGATTTATAAAAAATACGGACAAGTGAAAAGAAGTGAAATAAAAATCAGTTTCCATGCTTCACCCTGACATAATCACTATGTATATCTTTATGAATTTCCTTGTAGTATGCACTCAATGTATTTGCTCTCTGCTTATTTCAAGGAGGACTCAAGGTGGCTCACCGCGGACACCTCACTGCGGACACCTCACACCAGCCCTGGTTTCCATGGTATCATCTGTGCGGACTGGGTACCTGAGCCTGCGAAGCACCCCAGAATACTTGCTGGACAGGTAAGTGAATGAATGTCATTATAAGACTGACGCTCCCCTTCCAGGCCTGTGCTCCTTTTCCAGGAGCATGCTGGGACTTTGGCTGCTGGCACAGAGGTCGGTTTTGTTTGGAAAGAGGAAGGTAGTGCATGAAGGGATTGATGGCTCAGGCTCCTGACACACGATCCTATAGGAGTGTTCCATGGTTCCAATTGTCCCTGACCCCCGGGTCTGATCATAAGAGCTCATATTTATAAATAATGTATCATATGCTTGGCACTCCTCCAAATCATGTATATTAACTTATTTCTTATTATCACTCCTTGCAATGGGGGCAATGGTTACCTTTAATATGTAAACGAGGAAACTGAAGATCAGAGAGGTTAAGTAACTCACTTAAGGTGCCACAGCAGAGCCAGACATGAGCCCAGGGAGCCTGGTTCCAGGGCTTGAACTCTTGTCCGCTGCACCCTGATGGGTGGTCCCCAAGCCAGACAATGTTCATGACACTGCGTAGGCAGTCGTCAGAAGTGCACACTCTTAGGTCAAATGTGTCTGAAAGTCCCTTGGCCACTCTGCCTTAGCAGATGTGCATAAGACTGGGAGTAACAAGACCTGGGAGGGAGAGGTGTGAGCAGGTCACCTGTGTGTGGTTGGGGAGTTAGTTGGTTGCCCTGTGGTGTACCTGAGACACACTGCTCTCCTGATTGGTCATTGGTGGCCATTCATGCTTTATAAAACCTGGTTTTCAGTGATTTGTAGTCACTCCTTTTCAGAAAGGATGCCTTGCTCTACTGAGCCCTTGCCAGCTTCCCGAATTTGCTCAAATGCGGTGAGCCCCGATGTCACCCTGCAATGTCCATGGTAGAGGACTTGCCAAACTAGCTGATGTTTCTTCTCCCTTACCTCCTGACAAGGCGCCCAGTTTAATCCTGAGATTGTAGGTGGTGGGCAGAGAACAGGCGAACATAGATTTTGTGGCCTTAGACAATACCCTCTAACCCAGGAGACAAATAGGGCATCAAGCAAATACCAGGGAAAAACTTCCAGCAGCCCCGCGACCCATCTACTGAACCCACTGTGGTAGAATCCACAGACGGTCTGAGGGCAAAACTCCACCCATAATGTCAGTCCGTGATGCTATCCCAGGTCACGTGTCTTGTACCATCTATAGCCCGGTAGAAGGTCAGTATTGATTTGAATGTCCTACAGAATACGCAGAAGGCCTGGATATTCCAGAATGTCAAGGAATTTACCTGAGTAACAATGACCATGTGCCATTTCCAGACTCTTAGTGTGCCTTGGTGCTGCCTTCGTGTTTAGATGCATTAGCTCAGAGAGACAGAATGATTTGTTCAAGGTCACCAAGATACGTATTAAGTTGTGTGGCTAAAATTGGCTCTAGCTGCACCCTTAATCATGGAAGGACGTGCAGAAGCCCAGGCGTGGAGTCACGCCACCCATGGCCGGCGCCTTGCTCCCGCACATTCACTCTGCTCCCCGCGTTCGGGGCTGCATGCTCATGTCACCATTAGGTGACACCACAACTAGGATGATGACCTTCACCTTACACCCCTCCTTGCTCTGTCTTAAGAAAAACTGTAAAATCGCTCTTACAAAAATCAGTCATAAACCAACATAGTACAAACAAAAAACAGTAACGCGAAACCGAAGGCTCATTGCAGGGCAGAAGCTGCCTGGATTGGGCCACGGAGGTGGCTCTGGACTTGCAAAGTCCTCGTGCGTTGTTCATGCCTGTCCGTGCTATTTCCTCTCTTACCTCTGCACACACCTGGCTGACGAGCGCACGATGGTTTCTCTTCTTACTGGATAAGGTATAATGCTTCATCGTGAGCACACCTGGGCCGTTCTGACTTACACAGAGTGGCGGTTTCTGCAGAATATAGTACAGTGCTTCCTCCAGCTCATCACGTAGCAGCAGTGAAAACCATGCTGCCATTCTCACCATCATTGTCATGGGCACCAGCTTAGCTCCCTACCAGGATGTGCTCAGTCCGTGTGTGTAGACAGCCTGAGAAAACCAGCAGTCATCGATGAGGCATTGGTGGGGATGGACGATCTTTAATTACGTAACCATGTGTCTGTTCTCCGAGAGTCTTGGTGGGTTGATTGGGAGCTCTACATGCATGGCGGGCTAGTATTTGGAATTGCTGGTTTCCACCAGGGCTCATGTTGAAACTTCGGTGAACAATAAATTATTTATTCCGGGAAGCTCTCATCGAGCAGTAAATTGGCTGCCTGTTTTGTAGATTTTTTTTTCTTCTTGTAGAAGGGTGCAAGACCATGCTATGTGCTCAGGAGTTTAGAATAGGATGCTTTTTGATGACTTTATACCCTTTGTATTTAAGAGTTCGGCAGTTCTTATCTACAGCCAATCTTGTTAAGATATCATTTTGCTTCCAAGAGCCATGGTGGTGTATCCATGGACTGTTTAGGATGTGTACTCACAGAAGTAAATGAACTATCAAGAGAAAAATGAAAGAGTAACTTCATTGCTTCCAAGAGACAATATATCATCAGCTTTTCCAATCTAATGTATTTGTCTCGGTCTTCTATCTACAGAATATTTAAAAAAATGAACATACAGTCACATATTATCTGGCATCATGAAATGAGTGAAATCATCAGTAATAACATTATTTTTCCTAATTACAAGAACAACCTATAATCATTTTTTTGACATGTGATAAATGTAAAAAAAAAAGAACAATTATAAAAATCATCTACAATGCTATAATTCTAGCAACTGAGGAAATAGTCTTTAGCCATCCTAATATAAATTATTTTAGTGTTTTTCCTATGCAGTCTATACCTGTGCATTAAATTTACCCAAAGACTTCCTGTGCAGTCTATTTTTTGGCATAGTTTGTGATTTAATAAACCATAACCACTTTTCTATGCCATTCAACATTTTTTTTTGTACCTTACCATGTTAAGGGATGCATGGAATTCTATCTTTGGAGCTATTCTAACTCACTGAATCAATGTCATAGTGATAAATACTTAGATGGTTTTTAATTTTAGATCATGTTTAATTATACAATTGTAAGCAGTTACCACTGAGCTTTGTATTTCTACACATAGACCTGATTATTTCTTCAGACAAAATTCTTATAAGTAGAACTGCTGTGTTAAGGAAAAAGTACATTTTATGTCTTTTAATACATGTTACAAAATTTCTTTTCCAAAGATTGTACAGATTTACACTCAAACCAGCAGTGCCAGTCCCTCGAGCCCTCCCCAAAGCTGGTTATATAACCTATTATGCCTTTCCTAGCCAATTTAAAGTATCTCTGTATCTTAATGTCAGTTTATTGCTATTTTTTATTACTAGTGATATTAATTGCACTTCTAATGAGCATTCCCTTTGCTTTAAGACTTTTTTTGGAGGGAGCCTTCCTAAAAAGTATTGTATATGTATTATTTACCAGTTTCCGCATAACAAATGACCGCAAGCTTCATGGCTTAGAATGACACACCTTCACTAGCGCAGTTTCTGTGGATCAGATCTGGCATGGATTAGCTGGGGGCCCGCCTCAGGGGCTGCAGTCAACGTTTCAGCCAGGGCTGAGGTCTCATGTGGTGGCTAAGCTGGCAAAGGAGCCTGTCCCAACTCAGTGAGGTGGTTTTTTGCCAGTTCCCTTCAGGCTGCTGGATGGAGGGCTTCTGTCCCTAACTGACTGTCAGCCAGGGGCCACCTTCAGTTCTCCCTCACTGGGCCTTCTCAACATGGCAGTTTCCTTTATCAAAGCCAGTAAGGGAGAGAGTCTGCCAGCAAGATGGAAGTTAGACTTCGGTAATCTAATCACAAGAGCGAGATCCCCTCAACACTGACTCGCTTTATTGGTTGGAAGAAAGTTGTTCTACGGGAGAGGCCGCCTAAGGCCATGCATACAGAGCAGAGATCGTCGGGGACCATTGTGGAAGTTCCTACCACGACGTACTGCTCGGTCTTCTAGGAGATACACGCGAAAACATAACTGACCTTTCATGGAGGGCTCATACCTCTATGTCTCAACTTCCTCATCTGCACAACTGGGGTGAAAATAGGAATCAACTCATGGAGTTATTATAAAGATCAAATGAAATAACTTAAAAAGATGTTTAAGACAATCACTGGCACTTTGCAATACTGCATCAGTATTTGTCGTTATTTTCATCATCATCACCATCATCATCATCACATCATCACCACTATCATTAGATTATCATCACATCACCATCATTACATCATCATCACATCATCACCATCATCACATCATCGCCACCATCACCATCATTATCATCACCATCACCATCATCATCATCATCATAATCACATCACCATCATTACATCATCATCATATCATCACCATCATCACATCACTATCATCATCATTACATCACCACCACCACTATCATTACATCATCATCACATCATCATCATCACATCACCATCATTACATCATCATTACATCATCACCATCATCACATCGCTATCATCATCATCACATCATCACCACTATCATTACATCATCATCACATCACCATCATTACATCATCATAACATCATCACCACCATCACTATCATTATCATCATCATCATCACATCACCATCATTACATCATCACATCCATCATTACATCATCATCCCCAGTGTATTATAACATCTTCAAGGACAAAAGTTTTTGTAGGGTTATTAACATCTCCAGAAATACTTGTCCAATATATGAAATAATAAGTGAATAAATAAATGAAAGTTGTCATATGGGATTATCTGGTGGATTCAGTGTTTGCGTTTTCTAGTTTTTTTGGGCTCTCCTCTGCCTTTTAGTTCTTTGTCTGTTGTCACCTCTTGATAGTCAGCTTTTCTGCCTCTACTAGTAATTTTTCTTAACTGAGTAACAATCAAAACTTGTTATCCAGTAATTACAACTCTTTTTACAAATTACCTAGGTTGGCATGTTTGCTGAATAAGAAATTAAATTTTGTCTTGTTTCCTGATGCTACCGACTCTTCAGAAAAGAACCAAGAGTAGCTTATCTCTTTTCATCTCCTTCCTTCTACTCTCCTGGAGTACCCCATGCCTCCATTCCCAAGGTCTAAAATGATCTTTGTTCCTTTGGAGGCGTTGGCTGGTGTGTGTGTGTGTGTGTGTGTGTGTGTGTGTGTGTGTGTGTGTGTGCGTGTGTGTGCGTGCGCATGTGTGTGTGCGTGTGTGTGTGTGTTTTCATAATTTCCCTTTTTGAATAGATTTAATTCTTAGCATAAAACCTCATTCAATTAGGTTCTACTAATTAAATTGTGTGATAAGTTGGATAAATTCTGGACTAAAGATTGCTTTGATTCTTTATGAGGGGAAAAAAATGATTCCCCAAATAAATCAACACTAAATAAGGCAATTTATCTTTGCTTAGGAGAACAAACTGTTCTCAATTACTATGGAAAATATATGTACATAGAATTAATTAATGTGTTAATTAGAAATCATTCTTACCCAGCTCATTACATTTTGCTCATTGGCAAAATTTGGGGAGAGGTTCTCCATTTAATGTTGGAATAGAGCTGGAAGTACTAAAACTTCATGACTTCTGAACTATTATGGAACTGAGACCATTTTACCCAGTTTATCTTAATGGAGTTTGCTCTTGGTTAATTTATACCTCTCTCTCCCAGACACAGAAGCAGAAAGATTAAGTGCCATTCCTTTTCTCTTAAATTATTAATATTTCAGAGTTTTTATCTTCTGCAGGTTATAATACTCCAAGGGTCTCTTGGAAAATGGCTTGAGGGTAAGAAACCAAGAGTTATACTAAAAAGATAATAGAGGCCCAGACTTCTTAAGATAAATGATTTTCTTTCTCTTTCTCCGTTGCTTCCAGGAGAAAGTTAGAACTGATGGGAATACTGAAATACCAAGGAGGACTTGTGAGCAGCTCAAGTTTCTTCTCAGACACAGGAATCCATTTAGGACAGACACACACCGAGATGGCGCTTTGTAAGCCCGTCTCTTGATTGTGCGTGACTCTGGGCGTATCCCCCCAGAGTGAGAAACAAGCTTTTAATTGACCCGAAAAACACCACAAAATCGTGGGTTATTTTTTGCTTTAAACTCTATATAGAAGAAACCATACAACTCAATAGCAAAATAACAAAACCAAACCCAAATAACCCAATTAAGAAAAATAGCAAAGGACCTGAATAGACTTTTTTTTTTTTCAAATAAGATGTAAGAAAGGCCAACCGTTACATGAAAAGGTACTCAACATCACTAGTCATTAGGGAAATGCAAATCAAAACCACAATGAGGTTTCACCTCTCGCCCATTAAAATGCCCATCACCAAAAAACAAGAGGTAACAAGTGCTGGTGAGGATGTAGAGGAAAGGGAAACCTTGGGCACTGTTGGTGGGACTGCAAATTGGTGCAGCCTCCGTGGAAAACAGTATGGAGGGTCCTCAGAAAATTAAAAATAGAGCTACCATATGAGCCAGCATTTCCACTCCTGGCTATTTATCCAAAGGAAATGAAATCAGAATCTCAGAGATGCCTGCACCCCCATATTCACTGCAGCCTTATTCATTGTAGCCAAGACATGGAAACCACCTAAGTGTCCTTTGATGGACAAATAAATAAAGACAATTTGGTATATATAGTCAATAGAAAATTATTCAGCCATGTATCCATGGTGACAGCATGGATACACCTTGAAGGCATTAGGCTAAGTGAAATAAGTCAGACAGAGAAAGACAAACACTGTATGATCTCACTTATATGTGGAATAAAAAAAAAACAACCAAAAAGCAAACAACCAAACTCATAGAAAAAGAGATCTGACTTGGTAACCACAGGCGGGGCGTGGGGGGTGGCGGGGGGGGGGTTTGGAGAAGGGGAATTGGAGGAAGATGATGAAAAGGTACAAACTTCTGGTGATGAGATAAACAGTGCTGGGATGTCATGTCCCACATGACGCCTTCAGCTGACACGGACGTGTGGATGCAGCCAAGGTGTTAAGAGAGAAGGTCCTAAGAGTTCTCATCACAGGGGGAAACTTGTTTCTTTTTTCTTTTCTTTTTATCTCCATGAGATGATGGATGTGAACGTAACGTATTGTGGTGATCATTTCACCGTATGTGTAAACCATCATGCTGTACGCCTTAAACTTAGACAGTGACATATGTCAATGACTTCTCAATAATACCGGGAAAAATAAGCTGAAGAGATCCCATTCCGTAGAAATTGGTGGGGAGATAGTCGGGAGGGCGGTGGGAATTCTGCCATTTTTTGGATCCATCTGTGTGTTCTGTAGAGGGCGCACCTGCGCTGACTGGCCTGTGGCCCCTTCACACATGCGCTGCTGCAGAAGTTCAGCCTTAAAAATCCTCGGGGCAGTGGAAAGCAAAGCCAGGCAGCCTGCTGCCCACCTAACCTTGTGTCCTAGACCTTTTGGGGAGTAAAGTCTTAAAGCCAAGCATCTGTCTCAATGGCTATTGGTCTCTCCTGTCCCTCCCCTTCTGAGACTTTCATGTGATTGGTTAGTCATCCTCGAAGGTCTCAGTAGGCCAAACCCTTCTTCTTGCCATCTTTCCAACAATGCTTTCTTCCCTTTGGCGACCAGTGCCCTTTTCCTTGTCACAATGCCCACTGAGGTCTGCCTGTCGCACCTTCAGAGGACAGCACGTCCCCCTCTGGCCCCGTGTTTCCAGTTCTGTACTCTACCCACCCAGGCAAATTCAACAAATTCTTACTAAGCTATTGGTGGCCGATAAGGTCTTGTCTACCTTTCTCAGATAATTCATTTACATTTTAACAGGGCCCTCCAGGGCTACAGTGGAATGACGAACTACAGAATTTGAGGCAGGTTGTGTAGATGCTTTTCAGTGTGAGTGGATACCTCTTTGCTTCTTAGTGCTCATCTGAGATGACTGTGTCCCCTTCCTTTGCTTCTTACCAGTACTGATAACAGAGCAAAATAGTTGATGGATATTGGGGCAACCGGGGCCTCACAGATAACGGCATCCCACCTTCCCATTCTTGAAATGAGTAGAGGGGGCTTACTGTGTCCATAAGCAGATGGCCCTGTGAGGACAACGGCTCCCAGGCCCTTGAGCCCCTGTTCTTGTGGGTCTGGTGATACTTCTGCCCTGGCAGAGAGAGTAATAAGCTCATTCTCTTTTAATTTTTTTGCTGCATTGGAAAAAAATCTATAAACCAAAGATGGTCCCTGACTCTTCAGAAACAGATCCAACCCCCTCTCTCGGGCCTAATTTACATCTCCCTTCCTCCCACGCACGCTTCCTAGTTACTCCTTGCTTCAGCGACCCTTTTCCCTCTGCGGCATCTTTGAAACACTTGTGTGTAAAGTCACTTCCACATAAGACACAACCTAAGAGTGAGAAAGTGTCCGACTCGTTGTTAGACTCGTCAGTTAGACCGTACGCCTAAGGGCAGAGCGCTGTGATGTGTGTGCTGGGCTCAGGGCGGGGGGACCCAGCCGTCACCCAGACAGCGCCTTCGAAGCATCCTGAGCTTAGCCATGGACAGACGCACTCCCTGCCCTCAGAGGAAGTCCTCGGAATACGGCTGACAGGGGTTTCCCTCCTTCTGCTGGCTCTTGGCAGTTCCTCAGACGAGAACTGAGGACGCTTCTGGAACTGCTGGGGGAAGGACATACGGCGGAGGGACTGCTTTGTACAAGAGGGGGAGGAACAGAGGGAGCCAGAGGGTTTCTTCCTCCAGCTCAGCTCAGATGCCTTGGGAGCCAAGGGCAAGGGTTGGGGACTATTCCCATCCCAGGAAGCAGGCTTAAAAAGCTAAATAAAGAATGGACCACTTAAAATTACTTAAACCATTGGTTCTTAACCTCTTTTGAATACTGGGTCCCTTTGAAAATCTGATGAAAGTTGCAGGCTCTATCTTGAAATAAGTGAACACACACACACACACACACACACACACACACACACACACACACCACATTTTTGTGAATGAATTGGGGAGACCCCACAGCCCACCGATGACCAATGACCGATGACTGATGACCATGGGCAGGCCCCAGGCCTTGCTGGCATCACATGGAGGCTCACTTGCACCCTCGACAGTACTCCCAGCAGTAGATTTGGAATTAAGCCACTCAATCCCATGGCCAGAGCTAATGCATAAATAGACGCTGACTCAGAGACCCTCAGCGGTTTGTCGTGTAGAGATGCTGTTGCTGTTTACAGGCAGTGGCCTGCATTTCAGGCGTTAAAGGGCCCCTATGGTGATCCAAGAGCTGGCTGATTTCTCTCTGGGGCGACAGCAAGTCAAACAAAACCAGTGGAAGCCAGCTGGGGACACATTTACACGTGTCCCAGGTTTTTCTTGCTCTGGGGAGTCAGGCTCCGTAGGATTGTGTGATTGCAACCTCACAACCCGGTTACCCTCTCTCCCTGCACGTGTCTGGTTTCCAGTTAACAAAGGAATAAGAGCTTTTTATTATTATTATTTTTTTCACTATGGGGAGATGGAAAGGGCCTGGAAAACGACGTCAAGGACGTCACTGGACTGAGGAGTGAGATAGAAATCATCCAAAATGAACCATCGATAAAAGACCCAAAAGGAAAAAGTCCTGTCAGTGAGCTGTGGGATGACTTCCTGTTGCCGAATATGCATGACATGAGGGCGCCTGAAGAAAGGGGAGCGGGGAGACTAGAAAAGCTGTGGGAAGTAGAAGCAGCAGTGACAAGAAGGTACTGGTAATGATGGAGGCGTCAGCCGGCTTGGGCAGCACAGTGAGTGCTCAGCGTCACCTCTAGGGGGCTCTAGACTCCACCTGGGCCAGGAGCTCGGTCCAGCCGCTTCCTGTACAGACGTTCCCTTCCTGTCCTGGAGGTTGGTTTCCTCATCTCTCCATCGCTGTTTTATAGGCGTTCCAGCCAGGCCCCGACCTCCTCGGATCATCAGTAAGGCCCTGAGCATTCACGTTTGTTTCCTTTCTGGGGTACTTTTCCTTGTGCTGTGTCTCTCCGACTCCTGCTTTTTCAGTCTGGCCTGCTCTCGGGCCACTTGGCAAATGGACCCCACTCCTCTGCGTCTCCCAGATCTGCCCAGACGCCACCATCCCTTGAGCCACATCCTTGTCCATTCTCTCTGCTTCTTTTGTAGGGCTCAGTGTTCAGTGAGCGTGTGTCTGTTTCCCTCCGGCAGCCAGGGGTCCCTTATTCCACCGACAGCCCAGGGGCCTTCCTCAGCCCGAGCCCTGTCCCCAGCCACTCTCCACCACCCCTTATTGTCAGACATGTGCCTGTGGCCTCAGTTTCTGTGGGATGATGGCAGCCCAGGACCCACCATTTTCAGCTCCCATTCTGGCTGTGGGCCCCTCTGCTTGGGAATGGCAGCTTCTCCTCTCAGCAAGTGATTAATAGTCAAGAGCTTGTTAATAAGAAATTCAGCACAATGATGACGTGTTAGAGGAAGCACAGGATGTGGGCGGAGCTTGTGCCTGAGTGATGTGACCTCATCTGAAGGGTCACAAAGGTTTCCCTGGGAACAGAATGAGTAAATGGAAGGGGGGGATTAGGAAAGGAAATGTTTCAGGCAGAGGAAATCTAAGCGTGAGAAGCTTGATTCGGAGGAACTGAGGGAGGCTTGTGTGGCTGGAGGGGGAAAAACAAAGGGGTGATGCTGAGAAGCCAGATTATGCAGGACCCCTGGAGGCCAGACCAGAATGCTTGGATTTTGTTCTAGAACAGGGGTTGGCAAACTGCGGCTTGTGAGCCACATGCGGCTCTTTGGGTACGTACATGTGGCTCTGTAGTAAAATTGAAAATGAAAATAGAACTATCATAGTTTTAGTTATAAAATTTTTAAAGGATATTATTTACGTAATGGTGATTTCATTTGTTTTATGGCTCTCGAATAATTTTTAAATTGATGTGGGGGACAGGATTGGCGCTTCCGTCTCAAAAGTTTGCCAACCTCTGTTCCAGGGCAATGGGATAAACCTTTGAAAAGTTTTAATCAGGGAAAAGAATGACTTGGCCTGAATCGTAATAGGATAACAAGAGACTGGGCTAGAGGTGGGTAGAACCATTTAGTGGACGGTGATGGGATTCTACGTGGTTTGGACTGGACACATGAGAAGCTAGTTAGGGTACCATCCACAAGGTGGCCCCTGTGTTTTTTCATCCTCACGATCAGGAATTCAACAAATACTGCAACTTCCACGTGTAATGATGGAGAAGGACAAATGAGGTATGGAAGAGGACAGGCGCCATGAGTGGTGCTATAAAGGTGAAACCATTTCCAGAACTTTCCTACATGCTTGGAATTACTAAAATGTGAGAAATGTTGGAGAAACTGAACACTGTTACAAATCAAGTGTCAAGGAAAGGGGCTCAGACCCCCCGTTCTAGAAGAGTTGACCATCATCCGTGGCCTCCAGTTGGGAGGTGGTTCTTGGAAGAAGACGCGAGCTTGGCCTTGAAGGAGACAAGAATTTGGATTATCTTGGGCAAGTAAAGCCCACAGAATTTTATAGGACTACGGCCATCATCTTGTCCCAGGAAAACCAGTATAGACAGAAGAGATTCTCATTAAAATAAACATCATTTCTCACCCAGGAGGGGTGATTAAACTTAGGAGGTGGGTGAAAAAGGAGCTTAATGAAGCTGTAAGTATTTAAAAACTCATAAAATAGCCATTTCCGCTTCCCCCTTCATGGGTGAGCTCTTCTTCAGCTCACAGGAGTACGTGTCGTCCCCAGGTCCCCGTTGGGGCCAGTTACCCAGGTGTGCACCCCCCTGCTCCGTGGGTGGGGTGTGGGGACCTGAAAGACACCCCCCCCCCCGGGAGCATGACAGCTCCACTCACTCAAGCACAGAGCAATAAGAATCTTTACTTTTCCTTTCCTCCCTGTGTACAATCTATACATAGAGCTGGAGAATGTTAAAGTTAATTAAATTCTTACTTTAAGAGTTTAATCCCATTTCAGAATATATGGTCAGTACCCATGACCCAAAAACACCTGTGTGCTTATTTTATGTGTCAATTGGACTAGGCCATGGGGTGGCCCGGTATTTGGTCAATTATTATAGCTGGTGTATGAGTTTTGCATGAGAGGAACACCTGGTCAGGTAGACTGAGTAAATAAGTTGCTCATTCAATCAGTTGAAGGCCTGAATAGAACAAAAAGGATGACACCGTTTCAACCCCCACCCACACCCACTGAGGAAGAGAGAATTCTTTTTGTCTGACTGCCTTTGAACAGGGATGTCCGTTTTCTCCTGCCTTTACACACGAACTGTCCTTGGCTGTTCCTGGATCTCAAGCCTGCTAGTCCCCCAGGCAGCTTCCTGCTGGCCCCCGAGTGACACCAGCCTGGCTCTAAACGAAGCAGCCTGACTGGGGGTGTAGCAAGGACCCCTCGCCTACTATGGTGCAGGACAGGAAATTAGACCCCAGGGCGGGGTTCCTCTATTTCTACTTCTCTCTTGCCTTTTTCCTTTGCAAATTATTCCCCTGGGGAGGGTTTTTGGAGCTGGTGTACTCTGTGTCCTCTGAGAAGTGAAGATTCTATTAGGGGAAATGCGTGTGACAAAATGGGGGGGGGCTCCTTCTCACAGCTGCCACAGAGCGATTGAAAAATCACATTTACGAGTGGGTGGGAATCGTCAGAGAAACCCGCAGACTGTCGGTGAAGCACCTCACACCCAATCACGGATTCTTTTTTTTAAAAGAAATTTTAATGGGGAACAGTGTGTTTTTCCAGGAGCCATCAGCTCCAGGTCAAGTAGTTGTCTTCAGTCTAGTTGTGGAGGATGCAGCTCCTTGGCCCACGTGGGAATCGAACTGGCAACCTAGGTGTTATGAGCACTGTGCTCTAACCACCTGAGCTAACTGGCCGTCCCCCAATCAGGGATTCTTTATACCTGGGCCGAGCTGCTTCCCTTGTCGCTCCTTGAAGATGCCCTGACTGCCGTCCCCCGTGCAGAAGGCTCCCGTTGGAATCGCCTGCCTCCCCTGTCGTCTCCATTGGTTGTGCTGGCATCTTGGTTGAAGATCTGTTGGCCTTACGCGAGGGGTCTATTTCTAGTCTCTCTGTTTGGCTCCATTGATCTCTCTGTGTATCCTTCACGCCAATTCCACACACTCTCAACAGCACAGCTTTACAGTAAGCTTACAAATCCCTCTTTCCTTCTCCAAAATTATTTTGGCAATTTCTGTATTTCCCTGTATTTCCAGATACATTTTAAAAAGAGTTTGCCAATTCTTTCCAATAAGCCTGCAGGGACGTGGAGTGGAATTGCATTGTAGCTATAGGTTGGTTTGGGTAGAGCTGATGTCTTAACAGTATTGAGTCTTTCAGTTCATGAGCAGTGGATTTCTCTTCATTTATTTAATATTTCTAGGCAGTGCTTTGTGATTTAGATTGTACAGCTCTCCCCCACACTCTGTTCATTCATCTCTGGTTATTTCATGGTTTTAATGCTACTGCAAATATTATAGCATTTACGCCATCCAACTGTTCGTTGGTATAAAATACAACAGATTTTTGACTATTGACATTGCGCTCTGCCGCCTTACTAAAGACATTCGTTAGTTCTAAGAGGAGTTTGTAACTTCCTGGGGATTTTGTAGAGTTGATCATGTCGTCTGCAAAGAACAATACTTTTACTTCTTTCTAATCAGCTGTGTGAATGACTTCTATTTCTTTAGCTGCCTTAAAGAAAACTTGGTGTAACTGAAAGGCTCATTATTCGAAGCTTACACGTAGAACTATTGGTGACTTGCTCAAAGCTAAGCTATTAGTCTCCCATGTGCCTGGCCAGGCTTTATCTAACTAAGGTCACATTTATTTTGGATGCTGTTACTGCACCAGTAACAGACGGTAGCAATACAATTCCAAACAAGCATCATGACCTCATTGCAGACACATCAGCTTGTTGAGATCGCCAGTACCTTTTCACCTCTCCCACCATACACACCAGGTGCGCAGAGCTGAACGGCTGCTATGAAAAACCAACCTCCTTCATAAATCAGTTTTTATTTCTGCACCAGTGCTGCAGGAAGGCTATTATTAACTTTTATAAAACAGGTAGGAGTAGCTGAACACAGTGATTGGTCCGTGATAGCACTAAGCCTGCTGTATAAATCTTTATGAGCCCAGGTAGGCATGCATGAGTCACATTACTTTCCTGCCCACTTTTTCCCATTAAAAAGACAGAAAAGGTACTTGGGGGAAAGCTTGAACACGATTCCTCTAACCTCTTTCCCTCTTCTTTAGCCCAATGTAAATATACTGCAGGTTGTCAGACCCCTATTGGGGGAAAAAAAAGGGTTTAATGGCAATGGCAACTTCGGGAAAAATAAAGCACTGAATCGCACACTTCCATGTCAGCATCTATTTGGAGACAGAATCAGGGTAGGAATTGGTGTGGGGCCAAACTGAAAACCTTTAGCCTTAAGTATGGATCAGACATGGGACAATAGTTTATTTGTGAGCAGGAGTTTAAGGTCAAATGGGGATTTGCAGTTTCTAATTTTCACTGTGGGGAGCCTCCTAAGTTGCCTCCTCGGGCAGTCCTGAAGTTTGCCACCAGGAAAGCCCCAAGAAACCAAGCACTGTGGAGCCATTTCATACTCCCGACTGCACAGAGAAAGAGCCAACCCCCTAATTATTAAAATATCATACTACAAACCAGAGGTTTGGAAGGGGCCTTAAAGCGGGGTCCAAATTCCCAATCAGGGCAAAACCAACGGAATGGCCCCACCAGACTTGCTGCTGTCAGGACATTCCCGCTCACGGCTAGCGCTCTGCCCCACACCCTCTGACCCAAAATGGGCTCCCTGCTCACACACCCATGGCTTTTCCTTTTCCTTTTTGGGCCTCGACAGGATGTTTAATTCCTATTCCATGTCCAGCGTTTAAGTAGAAAAGGGCTGTGAGCAAATCTGCCCTCCTTTCTGTGGATTTCTTTTCTAGGTGAAGTGTCTCCCATTTCTTCAAGCATATGATGAGAAACCCATGCTTTAAAAATCGGTTTGGGGATCAGAAATCCAAGTGCTTTGTCAGCTCAAAATTCTTCCTGTTCTCAGGAAACAACGGGAGTTGAGCAGCTTGGAATGCTACCATGTGCTATTTTCTGTTTCCTATTCTTGTTGGCAGCTGGAGAATCAAGCCCTTCTTCATCCTCCCTTCTCCCCACTCTGTCCTGTGCCCGCTTTCCTAAGCTGGTAAGGAAGACATACTTCATTTAAATGGAGGTGCTGATGGGTGGTTAGCTGATGCCTCACCCTTGGTGGAAAACCCCGCCTTCGCCTGTGACATTTACGCCTTGCGTTCAAGGGGGGACTAATGTCCACTTTAGTCGCTGACCACAGCCTGACCCTTCATTTCCAGCCCCAAAGTCTTTGCATTTGAAAAAGGAACTCTTATTTATTTTACATTCTCATTTTTAGTTTTTTCCACTCACAGTTGACATTCAATATTATTTTATATTAGTTTCAAGTGTATGACATAGTGGTTAGACATCTATATAATTTATAAAGTGACCCCCCCCTAATAAGTCTAGTCCCCACATGCCACTATACACAGTTATTACCGTATTACTGACTATATTCCCTGGGTTGTACTTGATGTCCCCGTGACTGCTTTGTAACTACCAATTTGTGCCTCTTAATCCTTTCTGTTTTTCTACCCAGCCCCCCACCCCCTGGCCCCTCTGGTGAACATCAGTTTGTTTTCTGTATCTGTGCTTGTTTCTGTTTTGTTTGTTCATTTATTTTGTCCTGTAGATCCCACATGTAAGTGAGGTCATATGGTGTCTATCTTTCTCTGTCTGACTCTTTTCACCTAGCTGGGCATTTGACCAAAACTGATGCATGGCTCTGCCATAAGAAACATCCAAATGGAAGGGAGGGACCCACTCCGTCACCACTTCTCTTGGCCGAGAACAAACTTCACTGGCTGCCCCTGCCCTCATGGGCTGGCTGGAGCAGGCAGCACCCCAACACACACCTTCCTGCCCAGAGGTGCCTCGCACCCCCGTGAGGGTGCACATGGCAGAAACCAGCGGTGACGTCGCCCATTGTAGACAGCTATGAAAGCTAAGGATCAGAACTCACTGGGGAGCCTCGTGTAATGTGCCAGCACTCTCATTTCATCACTGTCCTCTGAGAAAGTCCCCTGATGTGATATGCCTGTGGTATTTCAAACAGGGACAGTGAAATGGCAGGACCAAAGGGCAAGCGCAACGTGGCTGTCAGGGAGGGACGCGCCTCCGCCTTCTCACTGTAGTCTCACCAGGAGATTAAACATCTAAGAGAAAGTGCTGGGGCACTGAAAAGCAGATGGGAACCCCCCCGCCCCAGGGAAGCAGGTCCTAGAGTACAGGGTGTGAGCGTGTGAGCACGCGAGTGTAAGTGTGTGTGTGTGACTGAGTGTGCTTGCATGAGCGTGTGAGCGTGTGAGCGAGTGTGTGCGTGTTTCTATGGGTCTCTGCCTCCGGGCGCTTGCATGCCCGTGTGCTGGGAGAGTGCTTGAGTCTTTGTGAAGCGTGTCCTAGGAGACGGAAGAGCACTGGCGAAGAGCCTGTGATAAAGGAAGGACGGTCCCGAGGACCTGAAAGCAGGTGGTGTTACTGAGGGCTGAGAATATGAGCATGTGAGACAGAATGGGAACCCCTGAATAGGGGTCTCTGTGCTCTGAAGGGTCTGTTCTTATTCTACGTGTCGAAAGAGGACAGTCACTGACCTCTGCCTTCTTCGTCCTCTCAGTTTTTGTAAGTTATTACTCTTAGCATGAGGCAGTGGTTCTCAAAGTGTGGTGTAGGAACCCCTGGGTTCCCTAAGACCCTTGATTCATGGGGGTCCATGAAATCATTATCTTCCTAAAAGCACTATGATGTCACTAGTCCTTTTTGCTCTCCCTGTCTCCTGAGTATACAGTTGAAATGTCATTAATATGATTTGTTTCCACATTGCAACCAACCTTTACGAAATTACCACTTGTCCCTTTTTGGTATAATATTAAGGAAAAATATCCACAGTTTTCTTAGAAACTTATTAAAATACTCCCTCCTTCTCTAATTTCATGTCTGTAGGAGGCCATGTTTTCTTCATATTCTTCAACCCAAACAACAGATTGCAAGAGATTGAATTCAAGAGCAAACATGAAAAACTGGCCATCTTCTATTAAGCCAGATAGTAAAGATATTTGCAAAAATATAAGACAATACCGCTTCTCTCACTATTTTCCTTTGTTTTAGAAAATATAAAATTATTGATAGTGACATGGAATGGCTTTATTATTTTTTAAATGAATTAAACACTTTTACTCTAATATGGTAAGTAACAATCAATGTGGCCTTATTAATCAAAAGGTCTCTTTTGTCTTCAGTAATTTTTACGAGGGTAAAGGGTCATGAGACCCAAATGTTTGAGAACCGCTGATGTAAGAGAAACACAACGTAATGTTTCTTGGCGCGAGAGGAGGGGTCGCTGGTGGTAAAGGATTTGAGAGGCTTTGAAAGCGTGTCCACCAGACCACCTCTCAGTTGGACCTGTTGCTTTGAACCACATCCCTTGATCCTCAATGCCCTTACTGAGATGAGAACGGCTTCTCTGATTAAAATTCACATTCAGCTGGGTCGGTAGAATATCATCGTCCTTCAGCTTTTTTGATTTTTCACCTCAGAGTATATAAATGCATAAAACTCTGCCAACAGTGAAAACCACCTGTGAGCTCCTCTCATTAGCAAGACAGGGAGAGAGTTCAACAGCCTCTGCCCGGTGGCAGCGGGGAAGCTGGAGGACAGGCAGGCAGCGACGTCTCATTAGCCTGTCTGTCTCACGGTGGCATTAGCTGATCGGAGGGCTCCTGCATCAAATACAATATGCCCCGTTAAATCTGAATTTCAACAAACAGCACACATTCTATTTAATATAACTATGTCTAAAATTGTGCATGGGCCATATGTTTACTCAAATATGATCTGTTATTCTTCTGAAACTCAATTTTATATTTTACTTCCTAAATCTGACAACGCAAGCTGCTTGAGAATGGACATGTTACAGCTCAACAAGTCATTTTTTTGCTTTATTCCATTGTTTTACAAAGTATCATTTTCATTGAGTGCTTTCTACCCTGTAAGAAAATACAGAAACCAGTTTAATTTTAAGAGCTCTTGCAAATGCATACTTTTATAAGGGTCACAGATGAAAACTTTTGGAATTCCTTTTTTTAAAAAAAATTCTAGTCGAATTTGTTGTCAGGTGGCTTGTCCCATATACTTGATTGTTCTGCCCTTAAGAATATAGTTCATACTCTGGCTTGTCTGTCTGTCTCTGTGTCTCTACCTTTGATTTCTTTCGGTGTTTCCACATCCTCAGCCGTGAATACAGCACTTGTATGGGTTGCGTCCTTGACAGTCTCCAGCTGCTGTGTCATCATGGTCCAATGCACAGCGTTTCCTAAAAGGTCCCTCTCCTTGTCCACAGCGGTGATAAGTGTCTCTTCCGTAGGTTGTATCTTGATTAGATTTAGAACATGGAGCAAAGCTAGGCAGGTGATGGGCTGAGCAACCGCAATATGGAGAAACGCTTTCATGTGCCATTATAACCCTGTGAGCTTCCTGTCACACCTGGGGAAGGTTCCACCTTTCTTCAGAGACAAAGAAAATGCAAAGGAATCAGTGCTGTGGGCATGAACGGTGCTCAGATCTGTTTCTCAGCGCATGCCCACAGACGGACTCTTCGTTCTGACATTGTGACACACAACGTTAGTTAGAAATATATCAGTGATGATGACATAATTACACTAGCAGAGGTTAGCAAAAGCTTAACTAATGAGAATGGTTAGAACTCTCGGATAAGAGGTATTAGTTTTCTGGGGCTGCCCTAACAAAGCGCCACACACGGGGCGGCTTAAACTACAGAAATTATTTTCTCACAGTCCTGGGGGCTGGAAGCCTGACGTCAAGGTGTCGGCAGGGCCAGTTCCTCCTGAGGCCTCTCTCCTTGGTGTGTAGATGGTCGTTTTCTCCCTGTGTCCTCACATGGGCATCTCTGCGTGCCTGTGACCTCATCTCCTCCAGCTCCTCTTCTTATGAGGACACCAGTCCAAGTCCTAGTGGATCAGGGCCCGTGTTTCCCTCACTTTTTTAAAGGCCCCATCTCCAAACACAGTCACATTCTAAGGTGCTGGGTTATTCGGGCTTCAACATACGAATGTGGGGGGTGGGAGGGACACACTTCAGCTCATAAGTAGAACTTGCTTGCCTTTGGGTTTTCGGAGAAACCAGGAAAATTTGTCTTATATCATTTTAAGTAGACATCAAAAATGTAATTTTTTAGCACTTTACAATGTAGGCTATTGTGTCAAGACAGCATCACCAACATTTCACACACACTTGGCTTGCTGGAGTTTTGTCTGATTCCCTAGAACCCGGGGAGATTAGGGTAGGGCACGGAAGATGAGCTTTTGTGAGAGGCAGACGAATGAGCTGCAGACCCTTTCTGGAGCAGAAAACACTGATCTCTACGCCAAAGGAAGGAGCAGCTAAGGCCACTCAGAGAGAGGAGAGGTGACAGGACGGACCCCTGGCATCACGTCCCCCAAGGCTGGCAGGTCCCCTTTTTATACTCAGTTCCTGAAGCGGGGGCCATCGCCCCTTGCTCCCACCTTCCATGCCTCCGCTGAGTTGTTCAATCAGGAAAACCAACTGAAAAATGAAAGGTTTTAAACAACATAAGCCCGTTTTCCCATCATAGCCTTTCATCCCTTTGTCCTATGTCCGGTATTGACTTAAACCCTCTAGAGGATTCTGCCATTCCTCCACCATCAGGAGGGATGGCCCTATAATATAATCTCTGGCAGGGAACCCAGGTCACAGTGCAGTGGAAGCAGACTCCCCAAGAACGAAAAAGTTGGCTCTGGTACCTGCAAGGAAGCCCAGCTACCTGTGTGGCATGTAGCACCTGTTTACGCGAGTTGTCCTTCATCATGAGGACCTGTGGTTAGAGCTAAAACAGTGCAGCTAAGAAGATTCCAAAAGCAGGTGGGCCATACGTCCTTCCACCCGCCAGCGACTTCAATTAAAGCTCAGAATTGTGGGCATTTTTCTCAGTGGCAAATCTAATTGTAAACAACAGCACTTAATGGTTATGCAAAGATATTTCCACAATACACTTGCTCGGTATAAGTTCAAATGTCATTGGGTGTTCGTTGAGCCCTTGGCCAGGCATAAGCCCATGATCTCTAGGCCAAATTCAAATGATTTCTGACTTTGACAGAAGAACCTATGTTAAAAAGTTAAGCTTCTATAGAGCACAAACTAATGTAGTTATTTTAAACATTTAAGATGTAAATTCAGGACTGAGAGAATTTCCTCCCATATTTTTTTCCCATCAATTAAGAGTGGGTTTCAGGCATATGATCACATATGTTGTATAGATGTATTTAAATTAAGAGAGCAACATGCTTGATGAACACCAGCTAGATGAAGATAAATTGCCAATTGAATAATCAATAGCTATATATTTGGAATCCGATATGTACTTTCCACTATGCTGGGCACTACTGCAGATACAATTGGGATGTATAAAATTCCTGTCATTCAGGAAACTTAAATCTAGTTCAGGAAGACACACACACACACACACACACAGATGCACAGCGATACACACACACATACACAGAGACACAGACACACAGACATACACAGAGACATATACAGATACACACAGAAGCACACACACATAGACACACACACAAACACATATACATCTATTTTTTTTTGTATAATAATCTATTTCTCACACATCAGCTAATACATCAACCATGGGAATGCTTTAAGGGTTCCAGAAGACATGGGCCCCAAAACAGAACCTGCTCTGTCTGCGTGATGCGATGGAGTTCTCTGGAACACAATCTCAGCCAGGACGCTTTCCTGTAGGAAGGGTTTTACTGGCAGCACTAAGGGGTGGAATTTCCCCAGTGACCAACTGGGCCCCAGCTCTGGACTTACTGGCCGGTCTTGACCTCATCAGGGAACCTCTGTCAGGAAATGGTGAACGTGACAGCCCACTGTGAGAAGCAAAGGATAAGTTACTCTGCACTGATGGTGTTAATGAGAATGTCCTTCGGGAAAGAAACGGAAACCATTTTCATTATGCCTTGGCCAAAGCCTGGACAGAGTGGTTTGGATTTTGTAGTTAAAAAAAGTAAATAAATGGAGAGAGGAGTCCGCTGGAGGGGAAGAGGAAGGAGGTAGGAGAAGCAGAGAAAAGATGGAGACGCGTCTCCTTGACAAGCGATAGCATGCCTTGCGTTTCCTAAACTGCAGGGCCAGCCTGGGACGACCTCCAGAATTAGACCCCAATAGCGTCCTGTGGCTGGATTGCTTATATTTCAGTCTACACGGGTCATAAAGTTTCGAGAAGGTTTACATACAATGATGCCTATGGTGGGAGACTGTGACATGCCACAGGGGGCCAGCCCCAGGAGACGAGACCTCTAGTATTCTGTCTTGGAATAGAGTTCTAAGAACAATGATGAAGAAAGAGGCAATCATCTTTGTTGTGTAGCTCAGATATTAACTTCCTTCTCACTTATGAAGAGAACTTTTAGTGACATCGGCGTCAGACTTTGGGGTGTGCTTGACTTCATCACCCCATCACTGTGCTTCTTAGCTCAGCTCCTTGAGTCCCTGCATTCTTCCCCAGATGTAGGAGTCTCCCTGGGGGACGTTACCCAAATTGACCTGTCTTTGGCTGGGTGAAGGTTCTAGGGACCTCCCCTCCCCCCTCCAACATTAAATCTCGAAGAAACCCAAAGAACACCATAGTCTAACTGCCAAAATGAGGAGTTACATCAAATTGAGTCTTAGATGGCAGAAAGCCAAGTTACTATTGCCGCGAAGAATCAGAATATTGAAACACGATAATAACAGTAGCTGTCTTATTATAACATATTTACTCCACGCCTGGCACTTTCTGTATGTCTGTTTTTTAACACCTGCTTGATGTAGGTGTTAAATCTTGATTTGTTTCACACATGGAGGTGACTGAGACATAATTCAATGCCGAAGCGGATATTCTCAATCACTCAAACACATTTTACCAGGGTAATCGCTCCTCATTAGAGAGAGACCTGAAGTCAAGAGCTAAGTGAAGAAATGACGGCCTCCTCCTGGGAGGGAATCCCCTCCTCTTTGTCCCAATCAGGAGTGCCCTGTGAAAAAAGTGACACCAACTGTTTCAGCAATTTGCAGGAAGATGGCAACCGATAAGGTGACACTCAAGTGCAACCGTTATCTGGGAAAGACTACTTCCATAGGGACCACAAATTACTGTTTCTGTTTTTAAGTGATACTGAGAATTTTAGGCCTCGGACAGACCTTGTTTGTAATGCAATCTTTATACACTTTGAATCATCCCCCAAGCCTCCTGCCCACACAGCAACAGCTTGGAAAAGGAGGGTCTGTGATGCCAGGGACTCAGAGGGGGATGAAAAGGCACAACAGGATTTTCTTTCAGAATCTGACACACGAATCCCCTTCGCTCTCTCACCCACCCACTCAGCCACCTGAAGGGTGCTTTTCAGATTTTTCTACTGGAATAATATTCCTCCCCCTTTCATTAGAATGGAGAAAATGAAGGCCAAATTGCAAAGGGATGCCGGCTTGTCTGCCGCGGAGGCATAATTTAGGTTTCAGAATAATTTTAGAAAGGGCTGGAAAGGAAACGGTGGCTCCAGCAAGGGTAGTCTGAGAAGCCATAAACTCCCACAAATAATATTAATCACATAACTTGCCTAACTGAAGTCTGATTAAATTAAACGACAAAAAAATAACAATTGCCAGCAGGGTTCTGCGATTTCCAGGAGATCCATGTAGGAATTTAATAGTTATCTGCAAATCTATGTCAGGAACAGGGAAGAATTACTGCTTTTCTTCTAGAGCAATATTAATAGTGTGGCCCCTCGGTAAGACATGTTTGAGTCCGCAACCGCCATTCATGTTTGTGCATTTATTGAAAAAAAAATGTATGTGTGATCCTGTCCATGGAAGTTTACAACAAAGAGCCTGGAGCCAGGCTGTCTGGGTTTGTGTCCCAGTTCTGCTGCTTATTTGGTGTAGACCTTGGCAGTCTTATTCACCCAGCGGTGCTTTAGCATCGTCGTCATCTGTGAGAAGGGTAATGACAATGGAAGGAGATGAGATGAATGAAATGGGAACATGATAACAATGACACTAATGGTTGGTGTGAAAATTAAATTAGTTGGTTTTCATATGAATCATTTTGAACAGTGCCTGGCACAGAATAAGTGCTATAGAATTTTAGCAATTATTGTAACTGTGTTATATGATTAATTATAACACAGTTACAGTAACTGCTGCATATATAATTAATTATAATATGTTAATATATATGAATACATTTATAATAATTGCTAAAATTCTACAACACAACACTTACTCTGTGTTAGACTCAAATTATATAATAATTTGTGTGTGTGTGTGTGTGTGTGTTTGTGTGTGTGTATCTCTATATATATACACATGAAGGCAACCTACCTAATGGGAGAAACATTTGTAAATCATATATATGATAAGGGCTCAATATTCAAAATATATAAAGTGCTTATACAACCCAACAGTAAAAAAAGATCTGATCAAAAAATGGGAAAATTATCCAAGTAGACATTTTCCAAGGAAGAAGGCCTACAGACACATGAAAAGGTGCTTGATGTCACTAATCATCAGGGAAATGCAAATCGGAACCACAATGAGGTGTCACCTCACACCTTTTAGGATGGCTTTTATCAAGAAGACTCAACAGAACAAGTGTTGGCGAGGATGTGGATAAAAGTGGACCCTTGGGCACTGTTGGTGGGATTGTAAATTGGTGCAGCCACTATGGAAAACAGTATGGAGGTTCCTCAAAAAATTGAAAATGGAATTAACATGTGATGCAGCAATTCCACTTCTGGGTATTTATCCAAAAAAAAAAAAAAAAAGAAAAACAAAAAAAGAGCACTAACTTGAAAAGATAGAAGCACCCTTGTATTCCTCTGTTTGTTGCAGCATTATTTACAATAGCCAAGACATGGAGGCAGCCTAAGCGTCCACTGACGAATGAAGGGTTAGAGAAGAAGTGGTGCATATATACAGTGGAGTATTACTCGGCCATAAAAAAGAAGGCACTCTCGCCATCTGTGACAACATGGATGGACCTTGAGGGCACTAGGCTAAGTGAAATGTCAGGTAAAGGAAGATAAAAACTGTATGACCTCATTTATATGTAGAATCTAAAAATACCAAAAACCAAAACAAATAAAAAAAGCCAAACAAAAACCAAGCTCACAGATGCAGAGAACAGATGGTTGGTTGCCAGAGGTGGGGATAGGTGGGTAAAATGGGTGAAGGGGTCAAAAGATACAAACTTTTGGTTCTAACTAAATCAGTCTTGGAAATGTGATGTACAGCATGTGACTATAGGTAATAACATTGTATTATATATTTGAAAGTTGCTAAGAGAGTAAAACTTCTCATTAGAAGGAAGAAATTATAGCTGTGTGTAGTGATGGATGGTAACTAAACTTATTGTGATCATTTCACAATATATACAAAGGTCAAGTCATTTTGTGGTACATACACCAGAAACTAATAATTGTGTATCAGTTACCTCCCAATTAAAAAAAAATAAGGAGAAACCAGCTCTCCTTGTTGTCTGCTCCATCGAGACAGGCCTATGCACGCTTGCCACACTTTCAATGTCTGCTTTCTTACCCTTGCCTGTCCCCTCAGAATTCCACCTGTGGGGTCAGGAACCAGTGTTTACCCCCAAAGTTGGACCCGTGGCGATAAGAGTGTGGGGCTTCTCTCTCCGTATCCTCAGAAGACGCCTCTCATTTCTCTGTATCTGACTATCTGGGCGTCATTCGGTCTGGTCTGAAGCAGTTTTAAGTGTTTCCATGGAGAATGAGGACACCCTTCAATGGCTGTGTTTTTTCTGAACTGTAGGTGCTGGTACCCATCAAGCTGCAGGTCTCTCTCCCCCAACCTCCACCTCCAATACGACTTTTGAGAAATAACCGTGTTTCCTTGCCTCATAGTGTCTGGATGATACCCGTACTGTGAGCCCCCTCTGATGAGAGGCTTTTATATTATTATTTATATTATTCATATTTAAAATATAATTTATAATAATTATTCATGTTATTTATATTATTACTGGGGCAAAGTAAAAGGACAACTCAGATGTCCTTTGACAAATAGTAACCACCAACATTCCACTTCGCCTCCCACTGAAAACATCACTTGCAATTTATTAATTGCCAAACAGTCATGGGTTTTTGTTTGCCCAACCATATTTCAAGGAACGTGTTTGAGTCCCTGACTTATGGATGAGGAAATTGAGGGTGAGGGGAGAAAGCGATGTGTCCAAGGTTCCATGCTGGTAAAGGGCAGGGCCACACTTTTTGCTGTCATGCCTGAAAGTTCTGTCTTATTAAATCTTCAATCCAGAGAGACGGGAGGAAGGCAGAAAGCAGAGGCAGAGGAAATCCATTCTGGCTGCTGTGGGAGCAAAGGCACAGTGTGGGGGTGCCACGGATTCTCTTCCCTCCTGCCTTCGCCTCCCCCTTCACTTCCAGCGCCGAGCATAACAGCTTACCATAGTCAGGAAGTGATGGTACATAGAATTTCCTCTTATTGAAAGCTGACAACTACTGTCCCAACATCTCCATTAGGGAAAAGGATATTTAAAGGGATGAAGTAGTTGTTCGAAATGCAGAATACTTGTAAATCACAGACTCAGGGTTGGAAACTGAAAGTAGAGTCCTAGGCAACCTCAGTGGGTTTCAGTTTCCTTCAGTTATAATAATTCTTTAAAGGGCTTTATCTGAGTTTGCAGGTAGAGGTCCTAAACCCCGAAAAGATGATGCTATGCCACCCCTACCCATATTCCTTTAGATTAAAAACATTGCTAAAATAGAGAGAGACCAATACGGTTCTGATTTCACATGCATTTTCTGGAAGCTCTAAATACTTTTTCTCCCTTTGTTTTTGTTTTACCAATTCCATCGGTTTTTCTGTAGTCAGTCTCTTCAGAAGCCCAACTCCGTCTCTAAGTTCCTACATCTAAATGGATCACGTCACGGAGTCCAGGCCGCTGTGGGAAGATTTGCAAACCCCAGGTCAAGTAGAGGCAACCCCACCGAAGAGGACATCTGCTGGTCCCTACCATGTGTGGCTTCCTGTCAGACTTGTCAGTCTCCTGTAGGGGGCGCACGAGTGTGCAGCGGCTCTGCTGACCTTTCCTTGTGGTTTCTGCTCTCCTGCCTTTGACCTTCACTTCTTATGACTTGTTTGCCCATTTCCTCTGCCATACGCACTAGGCTGGCTCCCCCAAATCTACCTCATTTGTGTCTCAATATTTACCATCCGCACATACAGCCCTTCATCTGCTCTCTGCCTCTCCTGTCACCTCCTGTCACCTCCTGCATTGCGAGTGTCTGCTCCAGGTCTGCAGTCACACAGCAGCCACACACACACACACACACACACACACACACACACACATTTCATCCTTGTATGGTTATATCTATATCTCTGTGAGTATATGTCTTATGTCTACGCCTGTTCAGCAAAGCAATGAATGTCATCTTTTGCACTGAGCATTCTCTTTCTATTAGCAATGCCACCATCGAGTATCATTTATATCGTTCCTACCACAAGTTTTCAATCATATTGTCTTCCAATTGCAAACCACGAGAAGGACCATGTGATCAAAATCCCTTATTTTGTAGACGAAAACAGAGGCCTCAGCTGGTCGTGTCTCATCCACGGTCTTCATGGCTATTGTGAGGTGTGGCTGAGCAGGTGGCAAGTTCAGATTTGACAGAGACATAGAGAAATAGAACCAGGGATAGACGTCTCTGAGAATCACCTGCCTCTCAAGGGCTGTGCTTCTGTAACTAGTCAAATAAATCCTGGGCTGTCATCTCATGGGGGAGTCTTCATAGCATCCAGCTGGCCAGACTTTATCCAGCCCTTGACCCCCAGACACCGGTTTCCCGAATGTTTAAACAGCCAGTGCCGACGGGGTTATTTCTGCTATCATGCCAAACCAGACCCCTCCAGAAAGAGGGGGAGGCTATTATCTCTTCTGCAACCCAGCTCAGTGCCCCTCCTACCATGACAAGCTCTCTTATACCCAGTACCCCCTAACGTCTGCGTTCGTTCCCCAGGGCTGCCATAGCACGCTACCACAAACCGGGGGGAAAAGCAATAGAAATGGATTGTTCCACAGTTCTGAAGGCCAGAAGTTTAAAATTAAGGAATAGTCAGGGCCACGAAACCTGTAAGGGAGGACCCTGCCTGCCTCCTGTAAGTTTTGGTGTTTGCCAGCGATCCTTTGCATTCTTTGGCTGGTACACGAAACACTCCAACCTCTGCCCCTGTCATCTCATCCTGTGTGTTGCTCTCCTCTTATAAGCACATTGGTCATATTGGAGTAAGGACTTACCTTACTCCAATATGATCTCATCTTAATTGGTTACGTCTGCAATGACCCGCTCTGCAAATAATGCTGCATTCTGAGGTCCTGGAGGTTAGGACTTCCACGCTTCTTTCTGGGGACACAATTCAGCCCATAACAGTGCCACACCTCTCAGGTGCCTCTTACGCCATGGCTGGGTCTGGCCATGCTGAACTGCTCCATCTCTGCACATTCCTGTCTTCTTAAGACAGCCCGATTACTAGCTCGTCAACACCTTTTTGTTAGTCCCCAGGAGACCTTTGCCTTGAAAAGTTGGTCTAGTCTGGAAATGTCACCTCAAGAGGGCAGCACAGAGAAGGGTCCTGACAAACTGCAAATCCGCAGCACAGGGAACAGTGGCTCTTTTCAGAGCCATGCTCAAGCCTGCCAATGTCCTGTTATCCAGGTGACAGAGTCATGAGCTTTCTGGAAGTAAAGTCATCCCTGACCATCAATTTCTTCCTGCTGTGCAGCGCACATGCCCAGGGAACTCTTTCATTTCCGCTCCATACAACATGGTTTACATTTATGGGCCACGTATTATGTGCCACGGGCTGTGCTGGGGGCAGAAATTGAGAAGTCAGTTTGACTTGGCCATCACCCTCAGTGAGCTCACAGCCTAGAAGATAAGTTACATAACCATATGGAATGTGACATATTTATACATACAAGGCAATAGCATTTATAGATAAAGTACCATGGGACTCAGCATGTGGAAGGATTAACTCTGCATTCAGGAATAAGAAGTTAAAATAGTGAAATGCCATTTGATCTGGATCAGAAAGGCAGAAGGAGGCAGGCAAACAATGCCAGCCTGGCTATGATGGTGAAGCCAGTGTCCAACTGGACTGGATGAAATGCATAAGACGGCTCTTTTCAGGACTTGGTCCACACCCAACACCCAGTTACAGTCCTTGAGAGAAAGGGAGCCCAAGAAGTGAGCCCCGTTTTCAGCTACCTAGTGAAGGGAACTGTGGCTGAGAGGGAAAAGGCAGTTTTGCTGAGTTGAGGGACCATCGGTGTTTGAGGCTGCTAAGATGGCTGGACTTGGCGGGAAGGGCCCTGGTGCAGAGGCAATGGCAGACACCTGAAACCATATTCCCGGACATCCCTGGTGATTTGCAAGCTATGTTTTCACAGGGCGGTCTCCAGAAAGAAGAGCAGAGTTAAATGGAACCTAAATGCAGAATTTATTTATTTATTTATTTATTTATTTATTTATTTTATTTTATTTTTTTTTAGCTGAGCCATCCTGCTACCTATTGGTAGCTTAGCGGCTGCTCAGCTCGGGCTGGCATCGAACCGCTGTTGCTCAGAGCTCAAACTCTTGAGCGAGCTCTTAACCAACTGAGCCACTCAGCCGGCCCTAAATGCAGAATTTAGAAGTCACACAACGTGGGGAGAAGTTGCATTGTCTTCAGGGCGCCCCTCCTTTCACCCTCGGTCCACGCTCCTTCTCAGGGGCCGAACGGTGCTGCCTCTCTCTCTCACCTCTTACTCCCACACCAGCCAAGTTTATCATAAAAGTTGTAACCTCGAAAGATGGAATGTCTGCATTGCACACAAATTTAGCTGTTTTAGCAGAAGCTGGGTCGTTACACCCAGCGGCACTCACATGCACACACCTATATCTTCCTGAACTGTTTAGACTCCAAACCTTCACCACCTACTGATTAATTCATTTCTTTAACAACTTACCTCCAAGAACACTAGAGATGTGTTTGTAAAACACTGGGTGCAGTAGCAGATGCATCCTTTAATGATGTCATGTTTCATTCAACAAATATTTGTCGAGCCCTAGCGGGGTGCAGGCATTTGTCCTAGTTAGTAGGAGGACAGAGAGGGACAGGACAAACCGTCCTTGGCTTCATGGGACTTGTGTTCCTGTGTGTGTGTGTGTGTGTGTGTGTGTGTGTGTGTGTGTGTCAGGGCGGTCATAAAGATAAATATCACTATGTCATGAGATAATGGTAAATACTATGAAGAAAAATACAAGCCGTTAAGGAGATCGAGAATGACACTGGCCTCTATTATTTAGATGTTCAAGGGAGGTATCCCTGAAAGGCGACATCTGAGCAAAGACCTAAAAGCAGCAAAGAGAGTGTTTAAGGACATGATGTTCTAGGAAGAGAGAAGTGAGTGTAGAAGTCCCAGGATGGGGTATGATGTGCCTGGTGTGTTTGAAGAACTTCATGGAGGCCAGTGTGTGGCTGTAGCTCAGTGTGTACACACACACACACACGCACAGGCTCACACACAAGCACACACCATGTTGATAATTTCAGCGAATGTGAAATAGTTGATAATGTTTTCTTGCACTGAATGGAGTCTATGGAGTCTATTACTTGGTTTCTTTTAACTCTCCAATTTCTTTAAAAATTACAGTTGATGTACAATATATTAGCTTCAGGTGTGCAGCATAGTGATGCAACGTGTATATTCCTCCTGGAGTAAGCCTGGTAAGCTCTTGTCACCGTACATCGTTATGACAATATTATTGGCTACACTCTCTATGCCGTATAGCACATCCCTGTGGCTACTTTATAACTGGAAGTTTGTACTTCCTAATCTCCAGTTCCCTTTTAGGTCTCAGAATAGGAATTCTCCTAGTTGACTGTAAGAACTTCTTATACACATGGGAGACTATGTGAAAATTCAATGCCAGGTCATATGTACCCCTGTAATTTTCATCTTCCACTTGTATACACTCGCCTACTTTTGAAAATCCCAAATTTGCTTTGAGAAGTTTCTTTCCCCTTGTTTAATTATGTAGTCATAGAATTTATGAGTTCTCCATGAGCCTCCTGGCTTCCATCTCCTAAAAGATAATCTGATGTGTAATGTGTACTTTTAGCCACGCCCAAGTCATTCTTGTCCCTTCAGGAAAGGGACAGACTATTTCCTGGAATGATGACAATGAGCTGTGTCAATTATAGTTGAGATCAAGTGCACAGCCCAATACTAGTTGCATTACATCTGCCATTTTATTAATGATCATAATTCGAACCCTAGGCATTTGTTCTTATCATTTACACATGACAATCACCAGAATGTTAGCTAACTTTCCAAGGTCAAGGACCCAGTGGGTGGCAGAGCTAGGGTGGTCAGTGTTGGGCTCTGCCTCACATCTGTGCACTTTCTGTGCTTCTAGGGCGTGAAGCCTCCATGGGGGGGGCGGGTAAGAGATGAGATGTGTGAAGACAAGTGTCACCTCCATCTCAGTGCCCACAGTCCCGTCCCCCCCCCCCCCCCCCGTCCCCCATGCTGGTGATAAGCACAGGCAGATACCTTTGACCTTGGGCATTTTCTCAAGGCTGAGCAGGGGCAGGCTAAGCCCAGAGAGATGGGCGTGGGGCTGTGTTTGCTGCAGCTACAGGCCCCAGAAGGCCAGATGGTCCACGCTGCACACGGTCTGCTCGTAAAGCTCTGCAAATAAATATTCTTTGACTTCAATTGTACCTGACAGACAGGGACAAATGTATCTGTTTTTGCTTTTAAGCATACTTCTTCTGTGGTTTCTGGAGCATGTTCAAACATGGAAGATAAAGGAGCCTCCTTCTATAATTAAAATACAAGAGGTACTAATTAAATGTAAGAGTCCCATGTGCTTTGCATAGAGCTCTGTAATCATCAAAACAACATGTAAAATGAGACCCTTTATCACCCTTTCTGGTCAAATCTCCCTCAGCTCCTAGAAGCGACCACTGTCCAATGTCCATCATCACACCAAGTTTTTGCTGGTTCTTAAGGTACAACATGAGTAGAATCATGCAATTTTGTGTCTGGCTGCCTGGTTTTGAGCTTTATCCCTAGTGTTGCCTACACCCATCGCCTGATCCTTTTATTTGCTGTAATATATTTTATTGCAGAAAGAGTCAACTTTAAAAAAAAATCCATTTTCCTGTTAATGGGCATTTGAGTCGCTTCCCGTTTGAGGCTCTTTTGACGAAAACTACTATAAATGTTTTTATACGTGTGGTGTTTGAGGACATATGTTTTGAAGAGCTTCATCTAGAAATAATGGACCTGAAATAAAACGCAGTATTTAAGGTGCACAGTTAGGTCGATTTGGACAAAGAAAGCCATCGTCACCCCAATGAAAACTGTGAACATACCCATCACTTAAAAATTCTCTGTGTCCTTGGTAATCTCATCTTCCAGTTTTGCCCCTTGCCACCCACAGGCAAACACTGCCTGGCTTTCTGCTGTGATAGATTAGTTTGAACCCATCCAGAGTGCAAAAAGGGAATCATAGATTATTATTTTATAATTATCGATAATGGTCAAATAGTTACCAATAGGGACAAGGCTCTATCTTTTCTTTAATTCCACATCTGGCCGTTCAAGAGTGTTAACTGCTAAGCTGTCCTTAGAGACTGGCCTTCCCGGCACCACACTGAACACGGAATCAGCTGGACCTGGACACTGAGAGATTTCATCTTCTATTACTGCCTTGTCTTGGGGGCAGGGGGCGGGAAGAGACAAACGTTTGCTCTTGGTCTCTGGGTACTTCCTGGCCAAACATTAAAAATGCAAAATGAAATTGCTACAGTCATATCATTCCCTTCCCCGTCACTTACTAAATGGATTTTAGAATGAGACAACATTATGCATTTATCTCCTGGCAATTGTTTGAAAATGCTTCCTCTCACCTCACTCCCTCTGCTCTCCATCATGGGACATCTGCAGCTTGAGGGGCCCTCTGTCCTTCACACTACACAACCTCACGGTCAAATTCCCCAGATGCTTCCTAGAGAACAGCTCGGTGGCTGGTCACAGCAGAGGGTGACGGGAGTGTGAGGAAGGGAACCAAGTACAGAAGGAAGCCGTCTACGCGACCTCCCCTCTGCCTTTCAGTAAGCCTCCTCATCGCCCTGCCCACGGGGCCCAGGTTTCTTGCACTTCACCTGCCGGCTAGCCCGAGGTTACAGGCGGTCCACTAGCTGTATAATTCCCACGAGGTTTTGTGCATGGAAAGGGAACACCAGGAGAACTAAAACAAAACATAATGATTCGCTAATGACTTAATTTCAACTTCATAAAGAGGGGCACGCAGGCTGAGCACTCACTACGTACAGTCAGGCTGTAGCTCCAATCTCGGCCTAGAAGCCTTTCAAGGTAACGCTGGATTTTCCTAATTGACTGTAAATTAATGTTCCAGTTTAGCTCCTAGGAGGCATTTATAGCAGCCACCATATAGTCCCAGGCCCTGGATGTGGTTTCCGAATTAAAAGGAACTAAGCGCGAGCTGATTCTGACTGTATGACATAGCAGACTTTTTAGCTTTTAGTTTTTTTCCTTTCCTCCTTTTGGTTTTTAGTCTTTCTTCTACCTAACTGGTGAGAATCGAGTCACTCCTAGATTTCCTCTGCCTGGCACAAGATCCCAGGACCATTTACAAAGGGTCTGAGGCATCACTGGGCAAAGCAAGCTGGCTCCTAGCCCCAGGGCTTACTAGAGAGTCAAGCCCATTAAAAACGTCTCTGATGAGGGAGTCCCCGGGAAACAGAAATTTGTGCTTCTTTGAAGGGGGAGGAGCAGTCCCCTGCTCAGAGTGCTTTGGGGTCTTCCCACGTGGACGTTTGTGCGGGAGGCTATGCTTGTCCTTGCAGGCTGCAGAGTAACTGAGAAAAAACCCTGCCGAGGCCTGAATTCTTTCTAGGGCAGTGCCACTGTTCACGGGGTGAGGCCATCATACAATTGACAAGTGGGGGACATCGTCTGTCCCATGAACATGTATCTCCACGTGGCAGCCTGACCGTGCTGTCTGCAAATTTCGCATTTAGACTTGGTTTTTAACCTTTTTACGGGGAAGGATCCCCTTGAGAACCTGGGAACAGTTACAGGCTGTCTCGCTATAAAATGCTCGTGTGCATATAAACCACACAGGTGCACAGGGCACTGGATACAAACCCGGGTTTTGCACCCTGCGGGGAGAACCTGGTGATGGAGCTATAGTCCCTTGGTTAACATGTTACTGGTTCTAGAAGCTGGCTCTTAAAATTAACCCCCGCCATGAGTAATACCAAAAGGAAGGCTTTATATGCACGACTTTATCAGAGAATAGCAAAGCAGATCCCGCTTGATATTGATGGAGGGAGAGTCACTTTTGGACGGAGGAGAAGGCTTTGAAGAAGGAAGAATAGAAAAGGGGGTGCCACCTGGAGTCAGACCTAGGTTTTTTGGAGAGGTCATGGCGCATGGTCGTGGCTCTTAGAGCAGAGAGTCATCTAAACCAGACCATCTCATTTTCCTACTAACCTTTGACCTCACTGAGGTCAGAAGCTGTGTTCTTAGTTCACATACAGAACATAACCAAATATGAGGTACAGGCCACATAATACACAGAGTCAGAGTACTAATTTTCAGACTGTGATGTGTGGCTTCTGCGATGGGCCTTGACATTTTACACAACTCTGGAAATGTTACCTAGAATCACCAGAAAAACACACGCAGTTCTAGAGACTTCCATGTTTACATATGACTAAGAGCTTTTTACACGTTACTTAATAAGCGGATCGTTAAGGATTATTAAAGTTAACATCCATAAATGAAACTGAACACGGCAGCATCTCCTGACACCCTTACTCGGTGTTCTGTGAGAAGGTCTGGCTGCCATGAAATGTCTAGCGCTGTCTGCAAAGCTTCTAGAAAAAGCAGAGACACCTAGAGATGCTTACATTTCTGTTTTCAGGGAGGACTCCGTCATCACTGTAACATCAACACTGAGTTAATTGCTGTTATTTTTGCTTTGAAGTTATGAATTCCTGTTAATGTATGTTCGTTATCAGCTCAGTTTTTGTGGACTTTTTGATTCACATGAAATGAATAGAGATGACCAGCTGCATTAGCAGTATTTGTGCCGGGGATCTTACGATATATTAACTGTAAGTGCATCCGTTTTATAACTCCAACATTAATCACCATCTCCGCGTCGCCACCAACAAGCAGTCCACTGAAACGTTCCGGGACAGTGGCCTGTCATCACCTTTATGCTTTTTCCACATACAGTTGGATCTAGACTGGCTGGTCATCTGTGAGACCCTCTCGTCCCCATTAAATTGCATGAGTAAAAACTATTTGGTAAGCATTGCACTGGCAAATATAAGACAATGCATAGACACTCATTAAATGAGGATGGACCAAATGAAATTTAGGATGAGATTAGCGGAGGTTAGATTCTCTGAGATGGCTCCATCGGGGCATTTATCCACACGCAGTTGGATTGACTGACTGGCTGATGATTGATTGATGGGCTCAACCTGGACCTTGCTGGAAGGACAGACATGACCCAGGTCCAGTGCAGAGAGGAAGCAGGTCCAGCCGGGGCCGGGCACAAGCCAAGGCTTTGGGGGGAAACGTGAGGTGTCCGCCTGACGTCAGCGGACGCGCCCGATGGGAACAGAGTGTAGATACTGGAGGGCCATGGAGATAAGATCAGATGGGGCAGGGGGCGGGGCCATCACGTAAAGGTTGATAGGAAGAACAATCTAGAAGGCGTGGGAACAGACCAAACTCCCCTTTTGTCACTTTGTGCCATTCCTGGTTCTCTTTGGACCTACCTGAACCTCTCCTGGGCCTGCGTTTATGACGGGGACACCTGGGATCTTCAAAGACGTGTGTTAGGAGAACATTCTGGATGGAGTGAGCAGGAGAGCTAATCTGAGAACTCAGCAGACATTCAGTCGAGCTCCTGAGCACGAGTCTGAGCGCCAGGTGTCAGGTCTGCAATGCTTGTCTCTTCCGGGGCTGACCTCAATCTGAAAAGGGTCACTTCTGAGGAAACTGCTGGAAGTCCTGTTTTTCATTGGAATTCTGGAAATCGGTTTCTCTGTGGACTGCAAACCCCACTGTGGATTTAAATGCGACATGTTTAATTCATCTGAATGAACAAATTGTGACTAAGGCCGGGAACCACTGATTTTTATGAATGACTTTTGAAATTTCATAAAATACAAAGGAATATGAGCTATAAAAGATAAAAGCCCAGGAAATAGAATATTAGTAACAAAACCAATGAAAAACCATTTGAGCCCCTCCTCAACTGCCTCTCTTTCTCCTGCAAAATGAAGATTATTATAAATTTTGTGTTTATGATTTCCTTGTTTTTCTTTGTTGGTTTACCAAATATGTATGTATACCCCCCCCCAGATACACCACTTAGCTTTGTTTGTCTTAAAGCTTTTAAGTTGATTTCATATTCAATTCAGGGAGGATTTCTGAAGAGGAAAAGAAACAGAAACACAGGGAAAAGGCTTCCGAGTGAAACATATTTTAGCTGGATTCTGAATACTTACTAGGAGTTTGTCACTAAGAAGATTATCGTGATTGGGTAGAATTGAACCCGCAAAAACACAGACGTATAAGAATATTTGAAGCTAGAGTACCAGGTGTCAGGAGAGACTCAGCCCTCAACAATTGCGATATACGGGAGCCTGGAGTACACGATTCTGCAATTCCCCAGCTTTTAACTGGGTCAGGTGTACAAGGAACAGAAAGAATAGGTTTGGAGGGTTGGGAGACAAACGGCCCAAGAGGACCGATGAGAAAAGTTGTGACTTCTGCCACGATTCATCCGATTTTTTAAACTATGCAAATTAAAGATCTGTCAGATTATCATACATTAAACGTCAAGGTTTCCTGATTTCTGAATAAGAATGCTGTATCTTAACATTCCCGGTCAATGCGTGTTTCGTGAACTAGCATACAGTGAAGGAAAGCAGTTCTCTTCTTAGAACCTCTGGCTCTTCACAGACCACCTCTGCGTCCCGCCTGAATGTCACCTCGTCTTCACGGGTGCTGCTTTAATCGCCCTGCGTCCTCACCCGCTGCTGCTCTCCTCTCCAGCTGCCTTCCTCCACTCAGGGGAGTGCTGTGGTCTGTTCTCCCCGGTTAGCTTTCGACGCCCTCGCCCACTGTCTCTCCCTCTCTCACTTGCCCATGCTCTCCATGTAGGAACTTTCACTATGTTTCTGTCTGTTCAACCTTCAGCACCTCCCAGAGGTTAGGTATTCAATAAATACTTGTTGAATAGATTTTAAAATTCTGGCTGTAGGAACTCTCAAAGATAAGGGGCCTCTGTTTTTAAATAATTATTATCCTGGGTTTTGGAGCAGCAGGCCACATCTACTGTGTGCTTCACCCAAACACGGAAGTAAGACTAGGAAAGGGGGAGAAAGCGGGGTTACTCTTGTTTTTCTAGAAAACAAGATGATATAACGCTTTAGTCTTGTGCTGTACTTTGTATTACATTTTTAGCCTAAGCTCTTATACCATGCAGATCAAGTTGGCATTATATCAATAAAGAGCATTCTATTCTCTTCCAACTAGTTGGAAACGACTTAGATACTAATGGGGACCCAGTTAGGCACACCAAGTATAGCCAAGAGAATTCCATGCCCAGGAACGAACGTTAGCAATATCATTAAGAAACATGCTTAAATATTTATGCAGTTTCTTATTTTCAACAGAGGCAAAAGAATTCACCATAACCAAAATGGTTTTCCTTTCCTGATGTGGATAAATTTGTGGGCTTCTATATTGGAATGATGTAAAAACCCTTTTTTATACTTATTTTTATTCATGTGACTCCGATGTTTATCCATATTTGTCCAGCTTCTAGAGATTCCTGTGTTGTGCACATTGTGCATGGTCTCTAAATAGTCTGCTTTGGATAACATCATCAGCCCTGATTACGCCCCAGTTTATGCAGAGGGGTCCAGTCTTCCTAGAGCCAGTTTCATGAGTGAACAAAGCAGGTGACTTCCTGTGGGTTCCTAAACAGATATTGTCCCCAGGTATCATCCCACGAGCTGCGCCCCAATTCTGCTAACAGGAAATGAAGAGAATAGGGGGAAAAAAATCACCCTTTAAGAACTGTTTCCCTCCAAAAGCATTGCTTCCAGTGGCGCGGTGGACATGTCTGAGCCCTAGCTCCCTGAGAATAATCTCGGATAAGTGATGAGTCTTTTAGCATCTTCTCTCTCTGTGTTCTTTTGGGGAGTTTGATGTGGAAGTACATGTTGTACTTTTTGTTTTTAATATGCCAAAGCAAAATGAGTTCCTTTTCGTCTGATTTGCTTGTCTTTAGTGAAATGCTATGCTCATTCAATGTAGACAAAAAGAAATTCAGATGAAGAGCAACTGGGTTTTCCTGAAAGTGTGGAGTTTTGTGAGTCAAGGATGAAGCAACTAGCAAATTCATTATGAAGGTGCTGTTTCAGGAAAGCCTGAGATCCAGTGGTCACACTGAACGGAGTGGGACTTATTTAAGGGTTAATGAAGCGGTGACAAGCGTCTCCCTCATTCAGGGAGAAGAGGCTGTGGTTTATCTGGAAGCTACAGCGGCCACCAACACTGAGAGCAATCATTCATATTCGCTTAAAAGGTCCATCACCACCCTCCCCACACAGAAGACAATTTGTGGTTTCCAAAGGACAAAGCCTTTAGGAATTAATTACCTAAATCTGTGACCCCAGAGAATAACAAAACAAACATTTTTGGGCAGCTGGAGGGAGTTGGTTGTCAGAACTTAGGACATTTCTAGGATTGGTGGCTTTTCCAGGTGTTCATCTCAGTGTCCGTTCCTCCATCAACCAGGTGGACCTAGGTGTCCTTGAGATGATGTCACACCTGAGAGAAGTGTGGTCACTGAACTCAATGTCCTAATCTTCCGGCACCCAACAGATCAGCAGTACACAAGATGTCTAGACAAGACTGATGGAAGAACTTCATAACTACAAGGTTGCTGGGAAGTCTAAGCCCCACTTCAGCTGTAAAACAACAGCCATAATAGCAAAGGGAAAAATGTTCTATCTACACTGTGCAAGAGATAAATATCCTCAAGGAATGAACCTCACTTACCCATTTAGATCTGCTATTTCCATTGAGAAAATATCCCAGGCAGTTAAATGTGAGCCTATGGCTAGGTTCTCCTCCTTGTATCTAGAAGCACTTTTCCCTCATAAAAAAAAAAGTGATTTTTACACAAAAAACAGGAAAGGTATTGAATTGTACACACTCTGTAATTACAGCCAATATCATTATGAAATGCTTATGATGCAGTTTGTATGACCATTACTGGAATGACTGCACTATGTTTTATCGAATAGATATACCATGCTCACTCAGTTTAGCTATTGCAGAAAATCTAAACTGATCTTGAATGAGTTCAGCTGACATCATAAATTTCCTATATTAAATATGTAGCTATCCTATTTATGCTGCATATTAAGCTTGTCTGTAATTATGCAGCATTTCCGTACATACATACTGATAATTTTTCATTAATCATGAAGTTAGCAGCAATATAACGCTAACAGTAAACTCTCAAAGAATTTGCTTTTCCAGTATTGTCTACATCAATTCCTAAGTATATGTCTCTATACCTCTGTAGTCATTACTACTTTTCTAAAAAAAAAAAAACCCCAAAAAAAAGAAAACTGAAGTGAGTCACATTTTTCTTAGACTCTAAGTCCACTCTTTTTTTTTTTTAACCTCTTTTTTCATCTGCCTCCCCACTACGCTCCCCATCCACACGCTGTCCCAAGGCTCCCAGCATCCACCGGGCCCCATCCTTCCCCTCGCTGATTAAAAACCACAGTTAACTTACTCAGTAACCTGCTGTATTTCAGAAGAATGTCAACCAACAAACACTGAGCTCCTTGTTATTATGTTGGAACATACTTACTATTGAAAGATAACGAACTAATCGGGGAGATACGGAAAAGAACAGCTACACAGGACTCAGGCACATTCTCTCTTTGCCTGTTGGACAGCCGACTGACCGCATGGGGCCCAACACCAGAGCCTGAGGCCCGGGAGCCCGGGCATCGCACGACTGAAGGAGCCTGGACCCCTGACACCACTCCGAGTAGACTAAAAAGGAACATCAGCATGAATGAAAAATACGGAGGGTGCCAAAAAAAATGTACGCACATTTTAGGAAAGGAAAAAGCTGTGTTAAAATTACACTGATGGGAACCACTCTGAGCACTTCTTGTCATTGCAGCAGTCGAACGTGGCTTGTATTCATCTTTTGTTATCAGTATATATTGCATATTACAATTTGAATACAGTTTTTTCCTTTTTAAAAATGTGTATGCATTTTTCTGGCACCCTCTGTATGCTTTTACGGTAATAAGACACTGAGATCTAGGATGGTTGGTTACAGCAGTAATTCTATCCTAATGCATAAATGTGAACGAGGAAGGGGGGGGGGAGAGAGAGAGAGAGAGAGAGAGAAGGAGGGACAACATAAAAACTTAAAATCTGAGACAGAGGCTTTTTGCTGGGCTGCATGAGGGGACAAAACCCATAGAGGACATGTTGTGCTGTGACAAACATTTAATGACACTGCTGGCTGCCATGGCCTGGGGAGCAGATCAGGCATCGACTGAGTCAGCAGCCTCAGGGGAGGTGAGTGGGAAGAGCCCTGATGTGTGGGACTGTTATTGGATACATTTATCAAATTGTTACCCAAAACAGTTTAGTTCAAGAGAAAATAAGCACAGCAGAGTCCAGGACGTTGAGGCCTGGAAGGATTGTGTTGCTTCTAAACACAAACAGTAAGAATGGGGTTGAGCAGGTCTTTGGGCGACGCCGACGGTCAAGCCCGGCCTTCCCGCAAAGGGCAGATCAGGGTGGTCTCCTTCCTGAAGCCTAATTGTCTCAGGGTAGCAGTAGCTATGCTGAGAGAGCGAACACGGGGCAACGGGGCCAAGAAATTTGGAATATTTGAAAACAAGGCAGTAACTTTGGGTACAGTTACTGGTTTGAGGGACTGACTAAAGCAAACAGGAAGTCTGACTAAGTGTAATTGAACTGTAGTGTCAAAACGAATGGACAGTTAAGGACTTTGACAGTTAAGACATAAAACAAACAGCTGCATCTCCAGCTTTGCATGACATCAGATGTAACTCAGAGGAAAAGAAAGAACTCTACAGGGGACAGCGAGAATGACAATGGAGAAAATGGAAGGAAGCAGGACCAAGGAATAATCAGAGGGGGTCCCTACCCTCAGGGCAGGTGGCTTTCAAAGTGCCATCCTCAGCATCCCAGCACTGGCTGGGCCAGTGACTGCCGCCAGCCTCATCCTCCATCAGCCCCCACTTATAATCATAAGAATGCCTGAAGACGGCCATTTTTAACTCCAAAGAGAGAATTATTAAATTCCTCTGTGAGCTGTGAAGCCCCCATCTGGGACACCCCCATGGCAGGACTTGGCTGGGTCAAGGACTAGAAGAGTAGGGCGTTGGTTGTTTGGACAGCTAAGGACGGTCAACACAGAGATGTCAAAACGGAGAGAGAAAGAGGGAGGGGCTGAGCGTTGGCATTTCCAGAAATAACCTTCAGTTCGGTGTAAGAGGCCTCCCTTCCCTGGCCACACCCCACCTCCCCGGGGACGAAGCTGGTGGGTGGCCCAGCCCAGTTTTCTTCGGCTTGGCAGTCAGTGTACGGCTGTGTGTGTGATACCAGCTGCAGGCAGTGCAGTTGTGGGTTGACATTTCTGTGTTGTGACTTAGTTAAAAATACGTCCCTATAAACGTGACTATGCGTGGCTCCAAGGTAGTGCTGATTTACACCTAGAGGGGGTTACTGGGCACGCGAAGGGTTCTGATTGGGAATCACCTCTTCAGACTATGTCCTTCCCCGCGGCCAAGCGTGGCTTTGGTTTATAGTAACCTCCACGGTCAGGTTGTCAGGCAAAGATCGTTGATAGGAAAACAAAAGAAGCTTTGTGATTTTTGAATCATCTTTTCTCTCTCCACAAAATCTGGCTTTCAAAATTACCTTCTCACTATAGACAAAACCACTCAGCCCTGAGACGCCCAAATCTCATTCTGGATGTTAAAACCTGGACACGGTCTTTTTCTTTCTCTGCATTTGGGGTGTAGAAATCCTCAATCTCCATGAGGCAAATGGGCTCCCTGGCCCCAACCGAGGAGGTTACAAACCAGGAAATGCAAAAGAGAAAGCACCCGAAATTATTTCAGGAACGTCATCCCTGTCACACAGCTGCTGCTCGAATCTTCCCTTCCTCCGCAGTTAAGCTTCTTTGGGTACTTTTTCTAGTTGATTGGCACCCCGACCTGGCCTCACCATCACTCTGAAATTGCTGTGCCCACGTGTCACCAGTGGATTGCTTACTGTAAAGCCAGGATGTGCCCATTTCCACACAGACAGTCCTCGAATCTTAGTGGCTTAAGGCATTTGAAGGCTTTTCTGTTTTTGTTTTTTTTTCTATCACAGCCTCAGGCTCCGCACTGTCACTCAGGGACCCAGGCACCTTCCATTTTGTGCAGCTGCCATCTTTTATCTCAACCTCCGAGGTCACCACAGACCGGGACCCAGAGAGTAGAGGAGGCACGGAAGAATGTTGAAACCATAGTCGCCAGTGAACGTGTCCAGGTGTTCGATCTCAGAGTCTGGAGATGTAGGGATAGGTTTTAACCAAATGTTTCAATTGCTTTGCTTGTCATGTAGCTCATAGTCAAAGATCAAGAAATCTTAACCTTAGTCGTGTCCTGCTCATGGCAGGGGTACAGCAGTGCCCGTAAGAGTGACCCGGAAGAAAGAGCAAATTGGAGGAAGAACGGAAGACAGGGAGGAGAAAGAGCTTGGGTATTTAATAACTGGGGATACATACAGGTATCTAAGTCCTGACGATACTAAGAGTCAACATGGTACTGAGCTACAAATCCTTCGGTAAGCACATTTACAAATAAATTGTGTGTAATTAGCATCACAGAGCTTTGTCAGATAGTCGTGGGGATGCTCTGAAAGTGTATCTAAGCTGTAAATTCATTATTTCTGGATTATCTTTACCTGAAGAGACCCTCCAAAATTCAGGAACAAAAGCCTGTACGAATAACTGCTCCAAATTGGTATTTGACTCTTCCACTGAGGCTGTTTTCCTAACACATGATTAGCTGTTTCATTAGTATTTGAACGGTAATCATTTTTTAAGCAATTTTTTTTAATCCTAAGAAATGATCTAGAATAAAAAAAAATCTAAAAACTCATTTTCTTTTGTTCTTTAAGTGAGCTTAGTGGTAACAATCTGGCTTTTCTGTCTGAACTTATTCTGCCTGGTAGGCCTGTATCACTAGAGAAATGCTGATGATACTGCCGGCATTTTAATCACCAGATACATCAGGACTGGCAATGAGCAGCTCCGAGACGGCTAAGCGATGCTTCCACGCGTGGGCAGGAGGGCACGTGGGTTCTCTCTGGTCACTGGAATGAATATGTCACCACTGTTACTCCTCACCCTTGGTCTGGGCGATGGTGGGAACTGACCCAAGGTGTAGTGAGCGTTCAGTGGTCACACAGCCACCTTTCATGATGGCAGGGGGCTCCTGGAGGGGACCTGAGGCCGATCCCTGATATCGGGAGAAGGGGCACCCAGAGACAAGCCACGGGAGGTGAATACAGCACAGATCCTGGGGTCACAGGGTTAAAGAATACAGGAGAGAGAGAGAGAGAGAGAGAGAGAGAGAGAGAGAGAGAGAGAGAGAATAGATGATTGATAGATGATAAGTTGATAGATAATAGATACATAGATAATAGATGATAGATAATACGTAATGGGTAGATGATGGATAGATGATTGATAGATAAATAAATAATAGATAGACAGACATAGAGAGACAGATGTTGGTGAGGAGTAGCTGATTCTGTGGTGCTCCAGGTCCTGGACCAGCTGTGTGTGGCTAACTCAAAGGTCACAGGTCAAAGTTCATAGTAGGTGTAATTGACTAACAAGAGCTTGGGCACCTGTGAGGATGAGGGGACTATGAGACATTAGCACCTAGGAGCGGCTGAGAAAAAGTGAGTGGATACTGAAATAATTTTATCATATTTATATGGAGCTGCCTTGGTGTTCTTGAGAGGCTGAATTATGCCCTCGATTCTTTTCCTCCAGGAGTGGTTCTAAACTAGATCTCAAGGCCGGTGGTATATTATTATTGTTTCCCATGTCAACGGGTCCTGATGAGCTCATTTATAGTTTATTGCAGTGATAGCTGTGAAGCTCTATTAGGCTGTAGCTAAGAGACATTTTTCTTATTGTTTGTTCCTTCTGTTCATCTAATTGACAAATTGTAGTTTGTTCTGTATTATTTTTTGGTGCTTTATGGCAAGATGTCCACATCTCTCACGGAGCTACCCCAAGGTGTTTCTTGCGAGCAAAAGACAAACATGATGCTCTTTTTCATGAGACGAGAAACGGCTTCCCAAACCTTCCCAAATCGGTGTTCATTTCAGTACACCCGGGTCACTTGCAGAAGGGACTTCAAAGCTGATTGTGACGATGACTTACAAAACTAAATAAGCTGGGAGGGCTGGGAACAAATCTATTCTCACGAAGTTAGTAATGGATCTTACCTGGGAGCAGTGAATAAACAGACTATTTCCCCAAGACGGAAACACTGTATAACTCAGAAGGCATCTTGGAGTTAAAGAAATAGCTATAGCATTAATTACATTATTTTAAAATCAATTTCAAAATTCGCCTGTTTGAAATTCCCATCTTTTGTCATAAAAATCATTGAATTTCCATGCTACAGGAATCCAAGAGATACGATCTCATTTATTTTGGGTCTCCATCAATCCAACTGGGAATTGACCAACCAGCATCTTCCCCCTGTGGGTGCTCTAAGGGAAGTATTAAACAGGGATCTTGTCCTGAAACTTGGACCCAAGATTAAAACTTTGGAAGCTGGGAGGGGAGACCACAATGCCATGCATGCACATTTTGAGGACTAAGAATGGTATGTAGATTCAGCAAATGGAGAAATATATTTGAGTGGGAGGGCTGCAGGGAAGAAGTGGACTTTGACATTGGCTTTGAAAATGGCATAACATTTGAAAAGGTAGAAAGAAACGGGGGTGAGGATTTAAGGCACCATGGCCACGGAGACAGGAATAAGTGCAGTTAACGTCTGGGGCAAATACATGGCGGCCGCGTGTAGGATGGAGCTGACACCTGACTGCAGCTGCCTGCTACACGATGGTAATGAACTTTAATTATTCAAATATTGGCAAAAGACTTGATTACTTTAAGACAGAATCTAAGGGAAGGAAAAAAATTCACCTCTATAAGTTTTTGGTAAAATACGAGGAGTGCCCCAGTGGCCATGAGTGACTCCCTAGTTCCAAAGGGCTGGGCGTCCTCCCGTCCCCCGTCTCCGGCTCCTTGTTCCCGCCATGCTGGCTGGAAGCTGCCTACCCTGCATGTGCTGCCCTCAACAGGTTACCCATTCCTGCCCATCTGTGGGTGTCTGGTGCTGTCTCGATAACAAACCATTCCCAGCAGGAGCTGACGATTACATGTTGAATGGCACCGTAGGAATTCAGATATGGGCACAGCGATGCGGGTGAGGAAACGTGGGGGTGTGGAAGCCGCCCCCCAGGGCCTGCTGTGCATACATGTGAGATGACCATCCTCAGGGATCGAACCCTGGGAAGACAAGAATGAGGCTTTCGCTTCTGTGCCTCCAATCCTGGATCCTTCTTTTCGGAACAGGAAAGAGCAGCTGCCTCTGATTTCCTCGCTGTAGCTGTCACCTCCCCTGGGTTCCTTCCCCGGGGGACTTAATGTACATTTGGTGTGTGTACTCAGCCGGCGTGCAAGCACGTGGACAAACACACTTTGTCCATCCATTACCAGGTGTTGGCGTACCTCAGTGTAAGGGTGGGTTTGTCATTAACCTTTTAGTGCTTTGAAATTTTATATCTTTAGATATTTATGTTTTCTATATTTTGAAGTCACAGGGTTAGGTGGATACACATTTGAAATTGCTGTATCTTCTCAGCAAAGCAATCTGTCAATCTATAATTAATATCTTTTTTAAAAGGCCTTCCCCCCTTCAAGTATGTGTCTCTCTGGTGTTAGTGTAGCTTCACCACATGTATATATTATTATTTTATTAGCTTTTTAAAAATAAAAGTAAATTAGTGTTTGCTTGATATATCTTTTCCCATCTTTTGACTTCAGGTCTTTTGTGTTTTTATGTTTTATGTCTCTTAACTAGAGAGTCTGGGTTAACATTGCGATCACCAAAATGTCTGAATTCGTTTCTTCCGTATTGTTTTTTTTCTTTTGTCTTCTACTTTTTCTGCATTTCTCTATTTTCCTCCCATTTTTCCTGATTTGGAGTAAGGTCTGCTTCTGTTGTTTGCCTTTCTACATTCCTTTGTCTCCCCAACTAGTATGGATATTATTCTTTCTATATCTTTTTGTAGCCCTAAGAATTTTAACGTGCATATTTACTTTGAAAAATTTAAAGGGCAACCAACATATTTACAAATTAAGCCAAAGATAATGCTTTAACTCTGCCCACAGCTGACTCCTGTCCTAGTAAGTGCTTAATGTCTAAGATTAGGTTTTTTCAAAATATACTTGTTATTCTTTTTAGATTTATTTGTCTGCCATATTCTTTCTTCACTATTATTTTTACATGTCAAACCTTTATTTTTTCTTTTTTCCCTTTGAATACTGCCCTTCAGTGTGTGGTGTGCAGGATAGCACTGGTCTTATTTACTGTTCATGGCCTGAGAAGGAGCTTGATCCAAAATGCAAATTAAGTACATCATTAAATACTCTGTTGCTTGCGGCCAGCATGCTATTCCCAGCAAGACTCTTAATGAAAGATGCAGCCTGTTGATTTAAATCCTGGAGCAAACTCCTCACCTTGTCCGGGACCCACCTGTGCTTTAAGTAATTGCTCCTTCAGGAATTCCTTTAGTACGTGTCTGTTAGCGTAAGTGTTTTGTTTGTTACTAAGTTATTTGGTCCTCATTCTGGTAAAGTACTTTTGTTGTATAAAAAGTGACCAAGTGAGAAATTTTCTCCGTTTACTGGTTTGGCTGAGAAACTAGCTCTCAGCCTTGTTATCATTCCTTTGTAGATCATGTCTTTTCTCTCTGAAAAGTGGACTTTTAGTCCACATTTTTCTGGTTGTTCCCTGTTGACATATCTAGATGCAGATTTCTCCTTGCTTCTCCTGCTCAGGATTTGTCGGCCCTTCTGTATCTGAAGATGGGCCTTCCACCATTACAGAGCGGTCCCTCCCATTCTGTCTTCAAGTGCTATCTCTTCTCCTTGGTCTTCTTGTCTCCTTCTGGTACTTTGATGGGGTGAATTTTAGACCTCCTTCCTTAATCCTCTCTGTCCCTAAGTCGTCTTGCTGTTTGATAACAGCTCCCTGTGAATCTACAGCTTTCTTTAGATTCAGCTTCCAGGGCAATCATTCTCAGTTCACATCATTTCAGGTAATGCTGTTGTTAAGTTCATAGGAGGAGAGAGAGAGAGAGAGAGAGAGAGAGAGAGAGAGAGAGAATGAGATCTCCGGTTCAGAGAACAGAGCAATCACACTTACAGAGCATCTTAGCCCTGCCCCCCATGGCACGATACGGTGAGAGACACATGTTCACTAGCACACTTTTTAGATGACCCTGACCACTTGAAGCAACTTGTCATTTCTTGAAGGCGTCTCATCTCATGCACCTTTCTGCCATTCTCTCTACATGGAAACCCCTCTGCCTCTCCTCATTGGGGTGGAGCCTTCTAGTTCATGGTACGTCACCTGCGGAACCCCACGCTCCAGCCCTCTGTAAACATTCTCTTTGAGGCTTTGGCACCCGTACTTAGCTCTCTCAAATCCCTCATCACAGTGTCCAATACACAGATTCTTGTTTGTCTGTCTCACGAGCTTTAAACTCCTGCGGGCAGGAGAAGTCGTTTCCTCTTTGCTGCCCTGATGCCTCGGGAAAGCCCAGCTGGGTGATTCCAGGGTTTCGCCGGCCCTCATTAAACATTGCTACCCAAGGTTCCGTTCTGTATTTTGTCAGATTGCAGTAGAATCGTAAAATTGAGGTTGCAGAAGGGTGCCTATGTTGTGTTCTATGAATTTGTTACATTTAGAGTTCATTTTGTTTTGGCTTTTAGGATTAATATCATCAGGACACTCTCAGCCCCACGTCCTCTTCACATCGCAGACCAGTACAAGTGTAAGCGCCTGAAATCTCATTTCGTGGGAGGAAGGAAAGGCAAGAATCTGCCAGCAAGAAAGAAAAGAGGGGAAAATGGCCACTGGGTAAGTGAAACACAGGATTTGCAAATGTATGAGTAATTCTGCTGTCACAGGAATGGCTCGGTGCAGAGAAGGAAAATACTACAGACATGGCTTTCCTTCCATGTTAAACGCTTTCCCTAACTATGCGGAAGTTGGCAGAGGAGTCACGTGGCTCAGGTCTTCCCGTGCGCTGTGATCTGCATAGTTTCATAACCTGTTAGCGCCCGCTCATTGCTAATTCTGAACTTGTGCTCTCCTGCTGATTTTTACAGCAGAGGTGGAAAAGCGGTAAGTGGCAATTGGTTCCTTTAATTTTCCTGTGCAAACCGCGTCAGGGGACAAGGAGTGATGCCCAGGGACTGCAAAATGTCATTATGATTTTATCAACAACAATAATACGATACTTCATTAGGACAACTTCTTAGCAATAAGTGTACCTAATGGGCGAGTGGCACATTCCCGTAATGCTATATTGTACATTGAATGGCTTCGCACAGGGCTGCCAGCTGCAGCCTACCAGGCTAATTGCAAATTTTGCAACTCTGCATCTATCTCATCAGCTTTCAGGATATGCACTAGCTCTGGCCAAACTGCAGACTAATTGTTGGCATAGGAGCCACTAAGATTTCAGGGGCTACCACAAAAATGTCTTTAAAAAGAAAATAAGGTCTCCCTTGTGACTGAGAGGTATTGTTGAACAGGTGCCTCTTTCTGGGTGATAAAACGTGTGGGCTTAAATTCACCCAAAGGTAAACTGAGGCATACTTTCTGAGCGAAGGAGCAGGCTGGAGAAGGTACACGGACATTTCATGGAGGCGGGAAGGGATGGGGGGTCCGTGGAAGAATATGGAAGAAAAATTGTACCTTTATTTCCTTTCATTGTTGACGGAAATGTAGCCTCTCCTTCAATTAACAAATGTAGTCAGCAACCATCATGGCCTTGGCTTCGTTACCATTAGAAATCACTGATATTTTATATCACATTGTAGTTATGGCAAACACCTTGAAGTGTCATTTACCCTCAGCAGGACTTTGAAACTATCTGAAAGGTTTTAATTTAAAAATCACACGTTACTATGTCAGTTTTTTAAAGTTTAGATCACTGCAACTTCAATTGTAAGTTGATTTCCTTTGTAACTCCATGGTTTTCTTTTTCTTCTTTTTCTTTCATTTAAAAACGTCATTCTTAAGGTGGGTGTGTAGACCTTACCAGACTGTCAAGGGGTCCGTATCTCAACATGGGGCCAGGATCCTGCCTTAAAGGTCCAAGGAGACGGGGAAAGCCAGGGGCCCTGGTGACGAAGCTCGCCTGCTTCACAATTTCGCATTTTGCACCCAAAACGCAGGTGCTCCCTCAGGAATACACTAATTCAAAAGTCAAGTTCATGACAGTGAGCACAATTTCCAAACAGAGCCCTTTCGAGGTTGCTAGGCAACAGTCACCCAGACCCCAAGCCTTAGGAGAGGCCAGAGGCCTGGGCCTGTGTGCCAGGAAACTCACCTTTTACACAATCTAAGAACCCCATTTCCTAAGTAGGGAGAACTGTGTGATTGGTGTTAATTGAAGCTTGAAAAAGGAGCAGAGAAATTAAGTGGGTGACAAGCAGACCAGGCAATGGCCTTTCCCAGTCACTCCCTTTTCTCTACAAGAAAATGATGAAGGTACAGGAACCTGCCACTCGTTTCCACTTGGAATCTTAGCAAATCACTCATGGTCCATTTGGGTGTTTTCCTCTGTACGTTTCTACGGGTTTGGTTCTCTGATCTGGCCACACTCACTTTCCCTCTGTTGAGAAAACCCGATGGACAATTTGGTTTAAACATTTACGCAAACATTTGAAGTCTACACATCAATGTTGTAGAGCCACTTGCCAGCCCCGCGCCCTGCTCCAAAAAGGCAGGAAAGGCGGTGGGCTCCATCTACATCTTCCGGGAAATAACTTTATCCCTAAGGACTACAGACACCACGTTACGCACTTTATCCATGATTTGGGAAGATGTTGTTATGTGTTTGTCTTTCTGATTATACCACAGGGTCAGGGTTTCAGTGGTGGACTAGACTAAACATGTCACGCCACACAGCTCCCTGATTGGTCAAGCCATCTCATCACGATGGGGTGTTCCCGAGGAGGAGTGGCCCGTTCCTCTCTCTCCAACACCCAACACACACCCTGTATTCTCAGGTTTGGGGGAAGGGACAGCTAGCTCTTCACCATGAAAGTGTCGCTTTCCGGTAGCTCAGCTGGGCCACTTCTGGTGTAAATGGGAGGGTGGGGACATTAGGTGGGACACAGTTATGGGTGCATTGAAATTCCCTCTCCAGGTTTGAAGCTCACACCTCCATGGACCTTACTGCCTCTGAATCTGTAGACAAAGATACCCGTGAAAATGCCGAGAGAGAAAAACCCCCCAGCAGCCCGGCAATGGCAAATCAAGGTTCATTGTACAGGAATGTCATCTGGCAGCCGTACGCTTCATTACACCTTGCAGAGTCTGAGCTAACTGTGTGGCATATTGTTTCAATTATTATTAATAGCCAGTGCTAGATGGCAGCTTGCCTTTAAAGGGTATCGACATGTAATTTAGAAAAATCGCACAGACTGTAAGTACAACTGTATCCTATTTATTACAGCCCAAATGGCTGGTTTCCACTTCTGGATATTATAGTTGATATTTGGTGGCTGCAAGTTACTTGCTGCTGTGGACAGAATTGTGTCCCCTCCCACCTCCGACTGACATTCATATGTTGAAGACCTAACCCCCGATGCAGTGGCATTTGGAGATGGGGCCTTTGGGAGATAATCAGGGCCAGATGAGGTCATAAGGGGGGCCCTCATGATGGGGTTAGTGCCCTTATAAAAGGAGACACCTCCTCTCCCTTCCTCTGCCACTTGGGGACACAGTGAGGAGGTGGCTGTCTGTAAGCCAGGAAGAGAGCCCTCCCCAGGGACCGGAATCAACCTGCACCTCGATCTTGGACTTCTAGCCTCCAGAGCTGTGAGAAATACATTCCTGCTGTTGAAGCCATCCCAGCTAGAGTATTTTGTTACGGCAGCCTGAGCTAATAAACGTGGAATAAAAAATATCCTCCGAGTGTTAAACTGCAAAAATCAACCTCTAAAGGACCAAAATATATTATGCAAAGTCGCCGTGGAAATAAAAGAAATCTCAGGCCAGAGCAGGCTTGACTATAATTACGTGAAAGGTACGCATGCCCGAAGCTGTGCCTGGCCTGCAGGAAAATGCTGGAATGGAGGACAAAAAACGCTTCCGTGGGAATCAGGAGACCAGGAGGCCAGTCTGGTCTCTGAGTTTAAAGAGCTGTGCCAACTTAGAAAGGTAACTTGAAATTAAATCGTGGAGTGCACAGTAGTACAAAATAGTTTCCTCCATCCCAGCAAAAGTACACTATTTATGTATCTCAAAGCTCATCAGAGAACAATGGCACGCAGCCTTTTTCTTCCCGTGTGGCGTCAGGGGGCTGGGGGGGTGGCTGGCTCTACACAGCATGGCTGACTTACAAGCTCACCATCCCGTCTCCTGCGGGCACACGCCATTGAGCTGTGACGCTGTGTGGGTGGCATGCGCGTTATGAAATCAGCCCAGCCGAGAGGCAGCGTTTCATCCACAACAGGCAGGAAAGAGCCCAGAAGGGCTCCCCACCCCCCAGAGCTTGCAGAGTTTTCTCTTTTTTAAAGTTTGCTTTTATATAAATATCACCCTCAATCGAGACAGCTGCTAGGCCCAGCTTTCACACAATATGTCACATTAATAGTAACAGTAAATACGCAGTCATTGTCTTACCTAGACACAATTGAAAACCAATTTAATGCTAGGGCACCTCTTGTTCCTAGTATATTATTTTAAAAATACTATTAGATGTCCATAGCCATCTTAATATAAAGGTATTTCAACTTACTGATTAGCTGTGAAGACATCAGATACTGTTTTATGAAAAGCTTTTAAATTACAATAAAATAGTTATGAAATGGCGATAACTTAGTAGCCTTTCCCCATTAGCTTTAAATTGTGTCACATTACTCTAAATCTGCCATATATTACAAGTCTGTGTTCTCCTTATTTACTTGCTCTGATGTTTACGGTGTACCGATTACTGTGTATTCTTTCCGAAATAGGCCGCACTCCTTGGCATCTGTCCAAACCCTGATAATTTGTGGCCGCCACATCCTCCAAAAAGCCCCTCATTTGACCAGGGCAAAGCTAATAATTCCTGTAACCCTTCTTAGCTGTGTTTCAATGTCATATTCTCTAGATTTTTGTGTGTCATGTGCCTAGTGTCAGAAGACACTTTTTGGAGTCAGAGTAATGAATACTTTACATACCCACAGTCTCCAATGAACTTAAAATGCCGACACAAAGTAGGAGCTTTACAAACATGTGTTGATTAAATCACCCACAGCAATTTGGGAGAAGAAGCGGCTATTTTTTTTTTTAATTGCAAACACACACACATACAGACACGCAAAGGGAACTGAATATTTAAGCCAAACTAAACTGTAGACTTTAAACCACTCAAAGAGAGGCACAATCAACACTTGTTACTCGTAATAATTATATTCTATAAAAGTCTCTGCAAACACTGCATGAGCGAATACTGAACCAAAAATACAAGATTAGGGCCCTGTGAGCCTCTGCGCATAATCTTCTTTAATGTGTGTTTAAAAAAACCTTATTCAATACGTATTCTGGCTTCGTGAACAATGAACTCACACCCCACAGCACTACAGCTCAGCACGAATGCAGTTCGTCACAAACACACACACTTCCTCCGTATGGCATGTCACAGCCTCCTTGAGCTTGGAAACAAGAAAGCATTTTCCGGCACTACACCTGGGGGCCATTTTAAACAACAAAGCCACCAACAAAAAGCACGGAAATGCAGAAAACATATCCCTGAACAGACCACGAAAAAGACCCTTGTCACTGGGTGAGAGCTGAAACCAGGGGGCAGAGTGTCAAGGTATTTGGCCTCACCTGGCACCCTCCCAGATCGCCCTCCCCCTGCAGCCCCCTGACTATTGCAGGTGGCTTTGGCCCAGGAAGTCGGGCTCAGAATATAGGAATATGACCCCCTCTACATAACCTACACTGGTGGCAGGATGCCCCCTTCATCCTGCCCAGCCCTGTTCCAAGGCAGGTGAGTATATATCAGGTACGGGAGATGTGCAGACATCCCGCCAGCTGCCCTCACTCATGTTTTCATCTGAACACGTGACGTGTACTTTCCGATGTGGGAGCTGGTCTGCAATGCTGACTGTCATCGTTCATGAAAACTGTGTGATAGACCAAGTCAGGAGCTCTCATTCTTTTCCCATGAACAGCTTTGTATCTCCTGATGAGCCCCTTTTCTGCCCATGATCAGGAAACTGGGTACCCCTATGTTTTCCCCTGATCCTTCACTTGTTTATACATTTGCAACGTGAGAAAAAGAATCAATGGAGCCACGAGATGGGCACATACAGTTATAATATGACATCTTTCCTGGAAAGGATTTCGCTTTGGATTGTGTCACCTTTTAGACTTTGTATAAAGGACTACATCTCTAATGGAGAAATTTCAGGCCACAGAGGAGAGTGGGACTCGGGCAGAGAGCTCCAGGCATCACATCACAGCTGCTTGGAACCGTCTTAGCATCATCTACTGGTGGGGCTCATTGTTCACCTCGCTGGACAGACACATCCCAGCAGGGCTCCCCTTACTGGTGTCTCCTGTCCGAGGAAACGAACTGACACACCTACAGTGTCCCTGGATGTGTTGACGTGCTCCAAGGCAAGTGTAAGTAGTATGGTGGAGTGGTTTTGAGGAAAAGCTCCTGTTTCTGTAGTCCCCCCTCTCCCTACCAAAAAAAAAGAGAAAACAGTAGGAATTCCAGGGGGCGGGTAGATAAGGGACAGAGAAGTGAGAAGGATGCTTCTGGCTTACACGGACAAAAGCCAGAATGAGTATAATAAAGCAAAGGCGAACGGCATTTATATTTTAGTAATACTGAGTGTACGTAAGTAACTCAGCCCGTATGGGAGAAAAGCATCCCTCTAAGTTAGTGCTGATAAACAGATTCATTCAGAATTAATACAATCTTAAATCTAATTTAGCCTATATTTAAGAAAACACACAGTACATTACCAATACATCCCCTATATTTACTATTCCTTTTTATTATAAAATTTATCTGACACAAACCATGATGGATCTTTTTTTGCATGTGTGTGTTTTTTTTAGGCTTTTAACCATCTAATACAGCATGTAATCTCTTATAATGTAGAGAAAATCTATAACAACCAGATTAAAAAAGGGTTGAATATTGTTGTAATTCAATGAAATGGGTAAGAATCATTTTTATTACACTAAAAAAATTCTTACTCTGGCTTTTTAAATTTGATTCATCAAGAAAATGATTCCGCGTCTTCCTTTTCTCTTTTAAAATAGAAAAAAAAATGCAGGTAATTTTAGTTTTAAAGGCATTGTAAGTTTAATAAAAAATTAATGAAAAATAAAAACTTAGCCAAATGGCAATATAATAAAGGAATTAGAAAAGAAACGTGAAACCCATCAGTGTTTATTGTGAGTAAAATAAAGAGAATTAAATCTGGGGAGAGAGTGAAGGACAGTAGCAGACTGGTGGATTAGAAATAAGGCCATTTCACTTCTTCCCCTCGATGTAATGCTGACCAGGTCATGGTGGACAGGTCTCGTAAATCATTGCTTGTTCAGCAAACATTGTTGAGCACCTGTTATGTGACAGGAAATGTACGAAGAACTGGGGGCCATCCGTGAAAAATAGAAACAGAACCCCACATTCTTAGGAGCTTATGCCACCGCTATTTCAGGCTCACATTTTTATCTTCAGGCCACCTTTGAAAACTATCACTCTAGGTAATTGGGGTTTTCACTTTATTTATAACGCCCATATGTCTGACATATGTCATCTGGAAATCTACTTAGCATCACAGGGGGACTGCTGATGACACTGACCGACTCTCCCTGCCCTGCTGGTCACCAAGAAGATGACCCATTTGAAGGACCTGGGCCAGGCTTGGCCTTGTCAAATATTCATTTGGTCACTCATTCAGTAAATACACCCTGACCTACTGTGTGCCAGACAGTACTGCAGGCACCAAGGATACAACATTTAAGTTTAAAAAAAGCTCATCCTGTTAACTGTTGTCAAGGAAACACACGTGTGTTAGCGTGATGGAGCACAATGGGTGGGGATGAACCAACTGTATGTAAGTTGGTCGGAGAAGGCCTCTTTGAGGAGGCTCGGTTACTATAGGAAAGTGAGGAAGGCCCAGCTCTGGGGAGAGCAAAGAAAGAGCATTCCTGCTGGAGAGCAGAGCACACACCAAGTCCTTCCGGCAGGAGCGTGTCTGGGACACGCAAGGAACTGAACAGTGACACTGGGCTTGGACAGCGTTTCATCTTTGTCTTCAGATGAGAAGGGGGCCCTCACGATCAAACATTTAATTGTTTTCTGTGCGTTTCCTTTCTCTCTTGTTCCTCCACTTCTCTTTTCTTACCTTCCTGTGGGTGATACAGACATTTTTGAAGATCACATCTTGGTGTGTCTGCAGTCCATTTGAGTATGTCACTTCTGAGGGTTTCCTGAGTGGTGGTTCTGAGTGTTTGCAGTGTAGACACAGCTTACCACCATCACTAGAATTGAAGTCTTTCCGCGTGGAGGAAAATGTGTAGGAATCTTTCTTCCCTTCAGTTCCCTTATCCTCCTCCACGTTTTCAGTGTCTTAAGTATTTCCCCTACATGCATTGAGCACTGCATCACATGCTGTCATAAACTTAGCTGTAACCATCAAGTATGGCTGCTAAGAGCTCCGCAGCACAAAGAGAGTCCGTTCTGTTTACCCTGATCTGTGCGTCTCCCGCCGTCTCCTCCTCCTCTGTTTGAAGTGATTAGCTGTCTTCTGTAATCACTTCCTTTCTGTTTAGACCACTTCCGCTAGAAGTTCTTTAAGCTTCCCAACAGCAAAGTCCTTTGGTTTTCTTTCTCTGACAATGTCATTATTTCCTTTCATTCTTGAAGGATATCTTCTGTGGCTATAGAATTTGCAGTTAGCAATTTTTTTTTGTTTTTGTTTTGTTTTTGTTTTCCAGCCATCGAAAGGTGTGTCATTTCCTTCTGGCTTCCACAGCTTGAGGTGAAAAACGAGTGACCATTTGGATTGGTGTCGTCCTGTAAGTAATGCGTCATTTCTCTCTCGTCACTTTCAAGGCATCGTGTTTTTTTTTTTGTCTTGGACTCTAGTGATATAAATGTCGGTTCCTTTGTTATGTGCCTATAGATGCCTCCATGCTATTTTTTTTTTCAGATGAGACAAATTCTATTGGTCTCTCCACAAGCTCATTGATTCTATCCTGTCATCTCTTGATTGAACCCATCTAGTGAGAGGTTGTTTGTTTTCGTTTTCCCCCAAGAGGATATTATATTTTCCAGTTCCATAATTTTCATGTGCTTGTTTTCACTCTAACTTCTGTTTCCTTGCTGAGATTTTGGGTCAGCATTTTGGATATTATATTATGAGACCCTGAATCCTATTTCATCTTTTTTTTTTTTTTTTTTAGCAGACGGTCTGTCTGCTGAGATGTACCCAGGGCCAAAGAGCCTGTTTCCACTTCTTTCCTGTTTCCGGGCTGTTTTTCGGAGGCTCAGAGCCTTCAGTGCCATCTTCCTCTTCCTTTCCCACTACAAAAAAATCCATCCTGAAGGAAACCGCTGCCCGTTGTTTACCTTTCATGGTGACTAAGACACTGAAAGACCTTCTCCCTGGAAAGCTGGTGGCCAGCCCTGTAGGGAACTACAGACCACGTCTGTCAGCCCATGGGGAACAGCAAGCTTGGGTGAAAATGCACCTGTTCCTGGCAAAGGCAGGACTGATACGAACCCATGGGCACATCCGGTCGTCGAGTCTATTAACTCTCACCCATGTAAACCTCACCCAGAGAAAGAGAGGCAAAGGTTGTGCCGGGAAAAAGGGCACCCAAGTGGTCATTATTTTACTGTTTTCTTTAGGACTAGCCAGGGGAACAGCAAACAAATGCTTGCCCTTTTATAACTTAGTTGTGACCCCTATTCGATTATGAACAATTCCAGTGTGAAGTGCAAACAATTGGATGGTGTCGTCATCCAGCTAATGTGCTTGAATTGAACCCCTTCTGGTTTCTAGGAGCTTTGTTTTTATTGCCATCCAAGTAAACACAGGACATTTCACTTGTGATTCCTGGGGTTCTGTTCATTTACTTGCCCTGAAAATGCATGCATAGTGTTTTGAAAGAGGAAGTTCCTTTAAATTTATTGCCCTCTGTAAACTTTCAACCTTTTCTTGTTACTGGAGAGGATAGTCCACCACTACAAATCAAAGCGATGCTGCAAGTCCCCTGTGCCGCACAAAGAGGCTGGTGGCTCAGCGACAGGCACCGCCAAGCCCTGTTCTATTAACACTGCTTTATCTCCCTCCCAGGGTCTGCGGCTCGTTGCCGCCCACAGAGACAGCCTTTGGCTTTCCTGCACCCTCCACCGTCAGCAGCGTCATTTAACAGGGGATTATGGGATTCACTGAGTGCTTGGTCTTAGAAAACCCAGGGCAGAAATGCACAGCCTCCCATCTCCAGGGGGCTTGCTTTCGAACTCGGAGAACATGAGAAAAAGATATTGAAGCTGAATCTGCAAACGCTGATCGGGGAGCGAAATGGGTCCTACAGAGACCAAGTGGCACTTCTGCCTTCCTGCCAACAACTAGTAGCCGCGGAACCAACCCCTGCCTATTAGCTGTGAGAGAAAGTCCAAGCTCCCACGAGCGTGCGGAGACCCAGCCTGCTTTTCCTCTCCAGGGCCATTTCGCTGGACTAAGACTGGCCTGCCTGGCTTACCAAGACGGGCTGTGAGAATTCTTCCCTCTCGCTTTCGCTTAAATGATGCTGATGGCTTGCAGTCACCTGGACCACTTTCCTTCTCTTCGAATCCTCCTTAGTCATCACGGCAAAGCCCAGTGCTGCCCCTCCACGCGACCTTCACTGGGCCCCCAAGGACATGCTCACCTCCCAGCCTCCCACAGGGACAGCTGGCGGGCCTGTGCCACTCACATGGCAGGGCACATGCATGCTGACATGTCACCAAACGTGGCATTACTAAACAGGACGCATCCGAGCTAAAAATTTAAGATCCGTGTTATGGAAGTCATTGCTCAAACTCACCAACATCTGGTTGCTTCCTTTCTGGGCACACAAAAATGACAATTCCCAACGCTCTCCCAACCAGCACCACATGACTGAGTCTGGCCAGTGGACTCAGCAGAGATGAAAGTGCCGCTCTCTGAGGAAGCAGAGGTCCTGTACGGCTCCAGGCTTTCTGTTCCCCAGCCATGCTGACCTGGAAGCCACACGTTGAGATGACAGAGCAGCAAACGGAAAACTGGCTGAATCTCTGAGTCACTGTGTGGCCCACAGAAGACTTAGAGGGAATTCAAATAAAAGTCATTGTTGTGCTAAACTCCTATTGTGGCCATAGGTAAACACAGTAATGGCTCAGGGCCTGCTCCTGCACCAGCCATGAAACATCTCTCTTGGATGGACTATCTCTACAACCTCTGGCTAGGGAGGGATTTCTGAGTGAGATGGTGAGCTGGGGTCCAGATCCCTCTAGGAGTCGAGCATTTGTCGAGTCGCTCGCCGCATGGCTCCCCACCTGCATCCACACATCTCCTTATCTGCCTTCCCAGTAAACACTGCACAGGTTGCTCCTAGCTCCTCGTCGTCTCAGGCGATGCTGCTGTGAGCATTCCTGGGACTTTGCAATGATGAGCTTATGATTAGAAGGACAGGATTTCCCACTGGTGGAAAAGTCCTGGGACAAACAGCTGTGATGCTGCTCTACGTTGTGGATGCACCTTGTGCCCCTGACCTGTTTCAAGTGCTGCATTTCATGCCCTGTGTTGTTTGCCACGATCAGTGAGGTAACGGATATGCTAAATTGCTTGAAAACGATTTTTTTTTCCTCTTCAGGAGTTTGGTTTTGTTTGCACTATCGATTTGCCTAGTCAACTCCTTCATCACAGAGAATAGAAAAAGAAGCCAGCCCAGATTTATGCCAAATTAGTAAAGCTCCACCTAAAAAAGCTTTACAATATAATTCAAAAATCATTAACTGGCCTAGGAGTGTAGCCAGATCCCACGAAAGTAAAAAAAAAAGGGGGGGGCCCTCTGATGTTTTTTAATGAAATAATTCATTGATTTTCCTGCAAAGTACATATGATGTAGAGCAGCTCTTTATGTCTCTGCACTGAAATATTTCAGTTCTCACAACGGGTAGAGTGGCAATTATTTTAAGAGAAGTAGATTCTTTAAATTTGAAGTCACACTTGCCCTAGGTATGTGTGGATGTGTATACGTGTGGTATTGATGCATAAATACCATCCATATCATAGTTTGATATAAATTCCTGAGGAGTTAATGTATTGGCCTCAGGAGGCCCCCTTTGAGGGACTGAGTATGCATCTGCATTTTAAAGGAGTGAGGGCAGTGTGTGGTTGCCGGAATGTTCCAAGTGCGGGGGCAGCGTGCCAGAAATGCCAAACCAGGCACCGAGAAGGCACGCAGGGCACGTCAGAAAGAACATTCGAGATGGCAGCGACAAGGGGTAGAGAAGGATGGCGGATGAAGACAAACCCGTAAAGAAGAAGAAGGAGAAAAAAAAAAGCTGCAAAACTCAATGTCACTCCGTTGACTTCACCCAGCGTGATGTTAACATCAAATTAAAAGAGTGAAACCTGGAGAGTGGACTGCGCCTTATGAATATTTGATAGAGTTTAAGAAATAATTACGTGGGGCCCTGAGCTGACGACACAGCATCCATCAAGAAGGCACCCGTCTATTGTCAGGAGTACCACAGAATCAGAGAAGGGCCACGGAATTACGACTTGGGATGCTGTCAGTGCAGGTGACAGGCAGCTGAGAGGGATGCACTTTATCGCAATCACACGGTTTATTTCAGGCAGGGAGAGGAAACAGGTTACATCGCACAAAATTTATTCACATCAGATTCCCTCTGCAAATGTCAAAACCAGTCATATAACCTGACTGGATAGCACACAAGCTTGTGGCACATCCTGGTCCAGAAAATACGGACCAGTCCCATGACCAGTGTCTTCACAGCAGCTTCTGAGCACGTTTGAAAACAGGTGGTCCTGGGTGGGCACGCTATTTTACCTCTGCAGACTCCAGACCCTGCCTGGCACACCTACTGCAAAGAGTCTGCACCTCCATAGCTCTCAGGGCCCCGGGGACGGGCAGCCTGGGTGGTGTGCAAAGAGCGGCATACGAGAGCTGTTAGCTCGAATCATTGTGTCGGTTGTTTGGAAGGGTTCTGTTCATGACACAGAGCTCCGGCCTGTAACGCTGAAGTTCACAGGAAGCGTCTGACGTCGTCTCCCACTCTCGCCTCATTTCTCTCCTCCTTCCTACGAAACGTGCGTGTGCATCCATCCGAGGCCTCTTCTAGCCCTAATTGTTCTGTGATTTTGCAGCATGATAAAACGAAGGCTGTGCTGGTTAGGTTGTGCCTCTTACTGTTCTCGGTTCGGGGTTTCCCCTAGAAATAGACTGTAAATCCAGGCCTATTGTGTACACGTGGTGGTTAGCAGGTGACACTGGAAACACCATTGTGAGATGGGGACTTGACACACGTTAGCCCCCATCCTCAGGAAACAGACCCCATGTTGGTAATAGACAGGAAGGGCCTTGATCAGGGGAAAATACCTGCGTGGGGGAAAACAGAGAGGGTGTCCTGGAAGTGTCCAGACCACAGTGCAAGTCTGAGCCCAGCGAAGGAGCAAGGCAGAGAGGCCTGGGTTTCTTGTCGGGCGTAAGGACGTTCTTCAGGGAGCCCTTGAATGAACGCTGGCCATCAGCGAGACCCCGCATCTCCCACGAGCAGACCTTAATTACCACCCCTGCCACAGCCCCTCACTGGCTGGGAGGAGGGACGCGTGCTCTCTGTACAAATGCAGGGACGGACCCATAGCACAGCAGCTGGGGCTTCGGCCAGTGTGGCTCCCGGTGGTTGGCCGGCGGCCAAAGCTTCTCATGGCTACCCCAAGGCATATGGAAGAGAAGGCAGGCCAACCGGGGTGCACTGCTAGTCTAGGTACCAGGTGGGCACTGGGGTCTCTGAGAGAAAGGGTACCCTGTATCTCCAAGTGATCTGAGCCCAGGTTTAGGGCTGGGGCCTTTGTCTACAAGTCCCATCCATCAGCACGGGCACTTCCATCCTGCCACGCACCCCAAGTGCAATCAAGCAGGTGCTTGCCGTGGGAAGTCGGCTGGAAGGGGCGGGAATGGCCAAGCGGGCAGGGGCATGACGCCGGCAGAGCCTGCTGCCGTTGCTGGGTAGACAGAGCAGTGGAGCTGTGCCCGCCCCACTCCAGCTCCCTCCCTTCAGCGTCAAGGCCACTCGGAACCACTTTGAGAAGACGGGGTACCGTCAGGGTTTGCTACGTGTGGGGGCTTTAACCAACTGGAAATGCCGGGGCTTCCCCCCACCCCGTGCTGCATTTTCAACAAGATACAGAAACCTTGGGACAGCCTCCTTTCTTTTCAGCCGAGAGCCTCTTTATTCCTATCGCTGTCCACCACAAGGTTCTAATAGCCCTTTTCTCTTTCTTTAGGAAATGCATCGAGGAGGCCATTTATGAGTTAAGTCATCAGGCTGTCATTGGGAATACCTGAAGTCAGGGAAACAGGTACAAGGACCCTCAGTTCACACAAGAGCTAGCACTGCCATCAGCCTCGGGAGCCAGCATGGGACACCCGCCAGATACAGGGAGTGGGTGTGGCGAGGAAGGTCAGACCCTGGAGAGCAGGGTGCTTAGCACAGACTTAATTGTGGGCATTGTTTGCCGGAAGCAGCCTCGGACCACTTCCCAGCTAGCCCGGGGTTATGTCATCAACTGCCTTGATAACGGCTGCAAGTGCCAAGGCAATCAAAGTAACAAGTTTGGCTGGACAGACTTGCAAGGAGTACACGGTGTTCCTGCAGGTATGCGAGGATTAGTCACAGTTCTAGAAGCTTCCTCACTCGGTGTCGAGAGTTGTGGAGATTGTCTCGTGATTTTATTGAATTTAGGAGTGTTCTGGAATTGTCCTAGGTGCCAGAGTGACAACTGTGTGCCCGGTAGGAGGGATCTGCGGGAACATGGGCTCCAGAGTGCCACGGAAAACCCCGCCGTGTTCAATGAATATGAACGAAAGCTAATGCCAAGTTCATCACGGTGGTGGTGGTGGTGGTGGTCATCCCAGGAGAACCCTTGTCGCCCCAAACGCACGTCTCTCAGTCCTGCTTCTACGCTGAGGAGAAAGAATGATGGACAACAAACCCAGTTCACTCTGCTCTCAGGACCCGGGCTGAAGGTGACAGCCAGCATTGGAGTCACACAGTAACAGGGTCCCTGAGTGTTGCTTCTGCCTCCCACTGCTGTAAAGCCTGGATGAGACTTTGCGTCACAGCTGGTGAAACTAAAATGATCCTACTTTTCTGGAAGACAGTGGGAGAGAGGAGTTTTCATCAATAAAAGTACAATGCCCCAAATGGCACCTCTTTTTGTGGCTGTTGTGTGGCCTGCTGAGGATGGTGTGGAAAGAGAGATTAGTAAACTAAATCTCACTGTCAGGAGCATGGAGTCGCCACTCAAATCCGATTTAATAACTTACAGTGTTGGCTGCCTGGTGTCATTATAGTTCGTTACTGGAGCAAGTTAGTGGAAACCCAGGTGCTCCTCTCAGATACCCACTCTTTCCTTGGATACGGAGCAGCAGCGCTGTGTGTTTTTACATTCCTAATTACAGTTATTAAAAAAAAAACCCAAACGCATGACCGTTAAGCCAGGAAACCATAGCTGAGTGAGGCCAAGCATGTGAGGCCATGTTGAACTTGGTAAAACCAACGTCATATTCGAGTCATTCTGTGCTCTGACTTCCTGACTCCTGGTAGAGAGGAAGCGGCAAGTATAGACTAATGGTCTGGGTTTTCCCTTTAAGAACGCCACTACCACGCTAATCTTGGGGGTGGGGGTCAGTGTTTGCTCCAACTTCAGGGCCACTGAGGAGATGTTTGGGCCACCTGAAGACAGTGCTACACTGAAGAGTAGCAAGGACATGGCCCACTGGTGTCCAGGAAGAAAAAGTCATGGGTGGGGGGACAGCGGTGGAGGAATGGGGAGAAAGAGGACACAGCTGCTCATGGCCCTCTCACTTGCTTCTTCAAGCCTGACAGCATGGGGTGCTGCTCCTCCAGGACTCCGAAATGGACGAGTACTGCCAAATCTGCAAGCTCCAACGTTCCTCTAAAAAAGTATGACTTAGTAAAGCTGGCCATACCACAGTGAATGTTCTAGCCTTCCTATTAATTATTAAAAACCGTGGCGTGGGTTAGAGTAGGCTGCTCTGAAATGGCTCCCCGTGATCCCATTGGAAGTGCCACGTGTATTATGAAATGCAGAACGTTCAGCGCTCGTGTAGCCTGCAGAGGTGCCCCAAACAGGAGAGGTTTACCAACGTTACCCAATAAACTTGCTGATTTAGCTAATAGAGTTTCTGAGCAGCGTGGAAGGCACCCCTTGGGGTTTTCTGCTGCTTATGGTATAATTTGAGAGAAGAGAGATTAGTCGAGAGAAGAATTATCAAACAAACAAACAAACAAAAACCAGGACACCCCAAGAATAAAAATATACACTTGGAGATTTCTGGTTTCAGCTCTAACCTGTAAAGAGCTTAGAAGCCATCGCTCCCACGCTTACAACAAGAAAAACCTGCATAAACTAAAACTCAATGATGTTTCCTGGACCCAGAGGGAAGCGAGGTCCCCTGGAGTTTGCAGAGATGGGTGACTCAGGGGTCACTGCTGAGATCTGCTGACCTGGAGCAGAAGGGACCAGAGACGCCATCGGGGAGGAACAGTTCAGTGGTGATGCTGACGAGTGGCTAGAGGCTGAGAGTGGAGTAGTGTGTGAGCCACACACTCCGTGGCGCCACTTTTCATAAGGGGCCACACACGTGTGCACTTTACCTCCAGAAAAGAGTGGAACTGAGCAGCAGTGTCACCAAGTAAATGTGAAGCGCTCCCAAGAGGTTCGGGCAGTCCCCTCTGGTCTCCTCCTGCTGTGCTCAGCACTGTGCACATCAGCCTTTTGGAGCCTGGGTCCCTTTACCAGGAAAACAGCACTGGAACACCCACCTCCCAGCTGTAAAACAAATGCGGGAGCCACCTGCCCAAAAGCGTCCACTGGGGAGAGCAAAGCCAAGACTCCAGCCGGCACCGCGCGGGCCACTGCGTCACGCCCAGGCCCCGAACACTGCTCCGCCGTCACAGAACGTCACAGAACAGAAATGTGACGACTGGCTCTTGAACTTTCTCGGTGGGCAAATCCACCCAACACAGTCGCTTATTTTACAAAACGGAGATGATTCCTGTTTGGATTTGGGACCATGAAGGAAAGACCACGCGATGGCCATCAGGCACCTGAGGATGAAACCTGTTACCAGCCAGGTGTGGGGAAGGGCTGGGTGCAGCGCTGGCTCCCACACGTGAACCCAACTGCTGTCTTCACTGTATAGATGATGAAGGTGGGGATGTGGGGCTGGGACGCGGAAACCCAACCGCTTGGCCTGCGTCTCCATCCAGAACATTGAGACTCAACTCTCTCTACCTGGATCCGTCTAGAAGAAACTTCACTTTTGGCTCAACAACATGGCTGCACCTTAAGGAGCTCCTGGGCCCCTGTTCAGACTCGGGATGCCAAATGTTGCAATGCAGCCTTCACGGAGCGGGGGCCCTTTCCTCGATGTGTTCGTCTCAGTTCCCCGGGGTCAGCCTCCCATTTCTACCTGAAAGCTGACCAGGTCACGACCTGACCGGCGCCAAAAAAGAAGAAAGGGGAACAAAAGCGAAAGCCTCGCGGCGCTGCCCGCACTTGTGCTGCGGCCCGAGCAGGTGCGCTCCGACCTCGCCCCGCGCGGCCCGGCCCCTGGACTGCGCCCCGCACCCCCGCCACGCGCGCGGCGCCCGCCCGGGAGCAGCGGGGGGCTGCTGGGGACTCTGCCAGGCAGCCCGGGCGCCGTCCCGGCTCCTCCTCCGCCCCCTCCGCCCCTCGCCGCCCGGGTGCGGCGGCGGCGCCTGGAAGGGCCTCGCGTGCCACCTCCCGACCGTCCCGGGAAGCCTGGGGACCCGAGCCGGGCGCGGGAGCCGCCCTGAGGGAGCGCGAGCCCGGCGGGCGGGGACCCGGTCCGCACCCACCGCGGCTGCAGCCGGAGCGCCGGGCACGCAGAGCGCGAAGCCGGGGTGCGGTGCCCCGCGGCTCCGCCCGGGGGCGTCAGGGCTCCGGGTCCCCGAGCCCCCGCCCGCGTCTCCACCCCTCGCTGCGGGAAGAGCCCGGCGCGCCACCCTCGCCTCCCGGCACGGACGTCCTCGCCCGCTCCCGGCTCCGCCTGGGTTTGCCGGGGCTCCGCTCCCGAGTCCTGGGCTGGTTCCCGAGGAGGCAGCGCCGGGCCGGGCGCCCTCGGGCTCCCTGTGGGGCTCGGCCGCGGCTCCCCCCGCGGGGCTGCGGGCTTCCTGCTGTGCGGAGGGGGCCGCCCCCCTCACCCCCGGAGACGCGTCCAGAAGTTTGGCAGGTAGCGCCTCGGCCCCCAACTTCTCCGGACATGAATCAGACCGCAGGAGTCTCCAACAGCGTCAGGTGCCCCCCGGGAAAAGGCCACAAGGTAGGGGACTC
>NW_017731589.1:2027247-2052175 GCF_001890085.2 Hipposideros armiger
CGGGACGCGGGGAGCGGGTGGGGGCGAGCGGCCACGCGGTGGTTGGGGGACTCCCGAGGTTCCTCCGCGGGGGTCCCCGGGTCCGGGCGGCCCAGGGGGCGCGGGGTCTGAGGAGAGGTGCGGCTCAGTGCGCCCCAAGCCGACACCCGTCTCTGCGCCGCCCCTGCTCGGGCGACCCGGCCACCGGAGACTTTCGGGGCGGCGGTCGGCGGAGGGAGCGGGGTCCGCGGGGAGCCCACGGGTCCCTCGGGCGGGAGCGCTCGGGACGCGCTGCGGGCTCTGCGCGCTGGCTCCACGGGGCCTGGACCGGTTTCCAGGAACTCGCCGACGGCCGGGCGACGGAGAGCGGGCAGAGGCCCGAGGGAGCCGGGCAGGGCCGCCCGGCAGCCCGGAGTGTGCAGGGCCACGACTTGGGGACCGTCTGCTCCCACGTGCGAGGCCCCGGCTCCGTGGGGACCCGTGCGCGCAGCCCGGCCGGGCCGGCCGAGGCCGACTCCCCTTCCCCTTCCCGCCTGTCTGCGGCTCACCTTAGCATGTGGATGGTTCGCAAGGCAGTTCCTTACCTGGGGTACGTGGGCGGGGGTTGCGGAAGTACACGAATCAGTGCATTTTTTACGTATTTTAGGGTATTTCTGTTATTAAAAAAAACACTGAGAAAAGGCAAGTGCTTTGGATGTGAGACTTGATCCACAGCCTGAATCGATGCTCTAGTCTGAGCGTGTGTTTGCTATACTTGTTTTTTCCTTATATGTTTTTATATGTAGAGGCGTATGGGTGTAGTAGCATGTTGTTAGAATACGGTTCCCATTACTATCTATTTGTGGGGGGTGCATTATATGTGGAATTGGAGTCAGTCATGATGCTGAATTCACTTGGTGGGTGAAGGAACGCTTGGTCTGCCAAGTTGAGTTACGTGAGATAAGCGTTTAGGGCCGAATACCTTCATTTCAACTGAACGATATCCACCCATGTTTTACTCCAGGCAGGTTTGGGGGAAATAATTGACTACGCAAGTCATATCTCTGATCTCCATTCTCATTAACTATGATTCGAGTAGTTACGCTTTTCACATTTACTTAATTTAATATCCAGAGGAAATGCCTTTTTAATACATACGAGCTGATAGTATGAGATTCTAAATGAAAAGTAATAAAGGCTCACACACCAGTGAGTATTTAGTGGAGACATCTGTGGACTTCAGAAAATTCAGTAATTTCTTTCCAAAAAGTGCCTTTGGTTCCAGGGTTAAAGTGGCTTCGTGGCAGAATTGGACTGCAGGTACTGACCCCAGTAAAACCTTCCTGGGAAGTGTCAGAACACAGCACCAGGTTAGGAGGTACTGGGGCACCTGTTTGGGGGCTCCCTGGGCAACCAGCAGGCGCCAACACATGCTGGGGCCATGGGCATGTTAGTCCAATCAGCACCCATCCTCCATCATCCGTTGAACACACACTGTGAACTCCTAGTAAGTTCCAAGGACTGACACCCCAATACAGACTTAGACATTGCCCCCCTCTCTCTAGGACACAGCTCTAGTCAGGCCCACCCCTCAGGCCTTCAAACCTTTGCTGGTCCCCGTTGCCTGATGTGAGATTATTACTTTTCATCTGCTGGAAGGGAAAAACAGAAAGTCTAATCCCCTTCCTTCAAGAAGAACACATTTCAGTTGTACTTCTCCTTCAAAGTCTGTGGGTTCGTAGTTTGTCGTTTGTCTTGAAGGCTGTTTCTGCAGTGAGATGGCGTTAAGGGGAGATGTGATGTCAGTGAGGGTTCTGGGGTGAGACAGGGACAGGGACATAGCAGGGGTTAGCAGTCAGCATTGGAAAGTACCCGGCAGACCACATGAGACTTAGGCTACAGTGTTTTTTCATAAAATACTAAGCTCAGTAAGACCAGTTTATTTCATTAGAAGTTTGAAATAAGTGTGCTTCCATCTTGGTGTTTGAGAGTTCGTCTTGGAGGCCACTTGGAAGGAAAGGCCTCAGCCCCCCAGAAAAATGTCTCAGCGGGGCCCACTTTTGTGTTGTCTGCTTCTTTGCTGATGACGAACAATTTCTGTTGGGCAGATTATTATGATTTGTTCTTGTGCAGCGATTTCTTGGGAAACATTTATTCTTTTGCTTTTAGGGTGGCTACTTAATACTTGAGTTTGGCCATCTTTAGATGTGGGATTGACCGCTGGGCTCATTGTAGCTTTCCTTCTCTGGCCTGTGGAGGGGAATCGACCATCTGTGCAGATCACAGAGGCCACCCCACCCCACCGCTACTGCCCCTGAGACAATAGTGTCTGGAGTTACAGTCACATGGGATTAGAAGTAAACTGTCCCTGTGGGGTCAGGCAGCCATACCTACCCCGTGTTGGTCTGCTGCCACACCTGGTCACCTGTATCCATTAAGCACTAGTCAACAACTAGCCCTGTTCTCCAGTTAGTCACGGCCTGACTAACAGTTGATGGCTTCCTGGAGACCAACCGAGCACCCCACCTGGACCGAGGGCCTCCACAGTGGGGGCTTGCTGACGCTTGCCGGCTCCGATATGATGCCTTCTGGAAATGTCTTAAGTGTCTTTCTTTTTTCTTTTTCTTTTTTTTTTAAAACATACAAAATGATACACACTTTCTGATACTAATTGTGTAGAAATATATGTGGAGAGAGAAGATAGTAAGGAAATGTACCACACTGTTAACTGCGATTAACTCAGCATTAGAAGACAGAGTGACCTTATTTTCACTGTTTTCCACTTAATTTTCCATAGTTGTGATGTGTTGTGGGTTGTTTTCAGTGCTCCGTGAATATGTTTTGTGATACTATCACTAAACCATATGAACAACTACAATTTTGGTTTTGAAAACTTATATACTGTTATATAAGCGTTTATCAAAATCCAGTATAACCTTTATAAAAGAAGAGCTGTAGTTTTATTATTTACACAAAATGTTTGCATTGCTTTTCTTCATATTCTAAGAGATACTAATATCTTTCATGGTAAAAGGAGCTGGTTTCTGATATCTCAGTGTTCCAGAATGGGCAGCTTAAACCTCAGTATGCATTCGTTCAATTGTATTCCCAAATTATTCTTTCATTTGTTATTCTTTAAATGCGTTCCCTTCAGCTTTTTCCGTAGCTGTTAACATACTCCATCACCAGCACTTAACGCTTTCCTTCCTTGCTTTTTAAAACAGAAAAAGAGTGGCCCCTAGAAGCTACTGGGCAGGGTATCTTCAGGTTGGCAGGGTCAGCTTGGAGTTTCCTACACATTTAGAGGAAAATAAATTTTGATGTTATGGTATTTTATTTACTGGTAAACTAGGTATAATACATTTAAAGCTCAAATTTTGATTGTTTGATGTGAGGCATTTTTATAATTGTTGGAGGTGGCATTGAGGGGGCCTGACTGCAGGTTGGACCCCTCCTCAGGCTGGACCTCTCCGCTATTCTTGGAACACAGACTCCGCCCACCGTCCCACACTGGGCGCTGTCAAGGCCCCAACCCTAAGAGACACGGGCGTTACTGAGACCACTTGTAGAGGATAGACGCTGAACCCTATGCAAAGTTAAGATTGTGGCTGGAGGGGCGGAGATCTACCCCTCTTGCTGTGAGCAAGTCATGTGATTCATTGTTCCCGTACGTAATGTGCCATTTTCCTGTCTACTTTCTCTTGAGCTTTGATTTTTTTCGTATATGAGTGTTATATGCCCAGGCCTGATTTTCTTCATATTTTATCCTGCTAGGGGGGTTCATAGGTCATCTTGGGTCTTTAAATACGCCATATTTGAGAATTTTGCAACCATTATCTCTTGAAAAAAAAATTTTTTTCTGTTCTATTCTTAATCTGTTGAGATGACAGTTATTCATATATTACACACCTTATATTGTCCCACAGGTCTCTGAGACTGTTCATCTTTCCAAACGTTTTTCTCTCTCTTCCTCAGATACGGTCATTTCTATTGCTCTATTTTCATAGGCAATGGATGCCTCTTACCTCTGCCCTCTCCGGTCCATTGCTGTCACATTCCGTGGTTTATTTCACATGCTATATTTTAGAGTTTCTATGTTGTCCTTGTTTCATAGTTTCCATTTTCCTTGCTTAGATTTGCTAGCTTTTCATTCACTACGAGTACCTTTTCTTTAATTAATGGGCCTCAGTATTATCAGCCACTGTAAAAAAAAAAATCTTTGTCCTCTAATTCTAGAATCTGGGTGATCTCGAGACTGATCTGTGCTGAGTGTGCTTCTTTCTTGAGAATGGGTCATATTTTCATATTTCCTTGTAAGTTGAGTAATTTTGGATTTTATCCTATGAATGTTGCGTGGAGACTCTGGATTCTGTTGTGTTTCTCTGAAGTTCGTTTGTTTTAATTTTTAGAGAGCAGTTAAGCAGTATGGCAACTTGCACATAAGTTGTGTTCTTACATCCTTATTAGGCGACCTGGAATCTTCCAGGACTTGCTTGGCTCACTGGGCAGCCAGAGCTTTGGACAGCATTCTGTCCGGAATTCGAGGCTCGCCTACTGATCTTCTTAATTGTAGAATGACTCTCACTGCCCAGCTGTGCCAGCTGGCACAATCTCTATCCTCTCCAGAACCTGCTCACTTTGGGTGGTTCTCTAATGCCTTCGGATGGTCTGTTTTGTGTTTTGCACAGAGACATAGTTATATCTGTGATAGCTGGCTTGACATGAGCTTCACTCAGCCATTATTGGAAGTGGAACTCCACCTATCTTCTTCATTAGTCAATTGGATGCCCAGGCTGTAGAATCAATAGTTTGGAGGCTTCACCTACCGTGACCCTAGAATCAGAGGCATCAAGCTTCAATGATAACAGCTCATTAGACTTACTTCTAACTTTATTTTCCTACCTCTTTAGTTCAAAACTGAATGTGTCTCTGCACTTGGAGACTCCATGAAGGAAAGAATGGTCCACCTGCTGTCACTTGTCCCAATATTGTTTTAATCTTCTGTCTTCCCCACCAGGACTTGGTGAGCCTCTCATTGATTCTCAGTGTCTTTCACCTTCTGGTCCATCAGTTTTTCCTCTCCTTCCCTCTTTCATTCCCCCAATATGTTATGTTCTCTAAAAATGAGAGGTTGATCAGTTATAACTCATTAAACTTAAAAGCTCTCATTGGTTCCATTTTTTTTGGCCTCTCATAAAAAGCAGAAGCCATTTTAATGTTCTCCCCTCTCCAAGAATACCCCCTGACTCTTTCCCGCTCTTCACTGCCCACTCCTGTTTGGACCAGCAGGGCTTCCCCTCCTGAGGCATTTCATCCACTTTACAAACGTTTGCTCAGTCTCCACGTCCTTGGAATTAAGCAGCCTCCCCCTCCTTTTCATGGGTGAGAGGATTTCCCTCTTTGATTGCAGCGCACGGCTTGCTCACCCACTCCTTTCCTGTGGGAGCTCTCCCTGAGGATTCGAGCAGCCACTGACTCAGACCTGCCTGGTTCTTGTCCTTGCTCTGCCTGCCTCACATGTCTGCTTCCCAGCCCCAGCCCTGTGCTGGGAGCCGGTGCAGCTGAGAAGGAGATTTCCATCAAAGGGCCTGGCTGGCTGCAGGCATCACTCCCCCGTTTGGTTTTGGGGTTGAACTTCAGACCTTTCCCCCTGCTCTGGTTCCTGTACCTAACTGTCCCTGAGCTTACAGCTCTTCCTAAATGCCCAGCATCCTGACCCCACCCGTGGGCCCCTTTCATCTTCTGAGTAGTGCCTGGTTTCCCCCATCAGATAGCACCCCCATCCCTAATGTGTGGTATTTCAAAACAGGCTCTAGCATCAGAGGTGACGTTTAAACCTCATTTTGTAAAAACTGAGATCCAACAACTGGGTAACGAGAGAGCCAGGACTCTCACATTCCCGATCTCTAATTCTTGGCACATCCTGTTATACATGGCGGTTTCCTGGTCTGTCTTCTCCATTGGAGGTCAAGTCAAGGGCCACATCTGCCAGACACGTGTACACCGTGCCGGTCAGCGGGTCAGCCTGCAGCACACGTCACGAACGTGTAATGTTAGCAAGAGCACACCTGGTTCATGGCTTGTCCTGCCCACGGTAGCTCTTCATATGAAGCAGGAAGCTTACTTGTTTGGTTGGTAATTTCTGAAAGAAATAGGAAAGGGAACTCATATAGATTTTTTTTAAAAACATAAATTTATTTTACCATCCAGAATCTAAATCATCCTGAAGAATTTTAGAAAGTTTAATGTAAGCATAAAACGTAAATTACTTTAACGGCTTCCAGAATATTAGTGAAAATCTATTGATGTTATTTTGGTTTTACATTTTATGGATTAAAAAAATTTTAATTGTCCTTGCTTTCTCAGTAAAATGCATAAAATGAATATAAGCTCATGCATAAGTTAAATTTCCAGGAATAGAGGGCAGTAAAGGAGTATGAATTGTTTTTCTGGTTTAACTTGTGGAATTATTATTATTATTTTTTTAAGTCAAAAGCCATACCTCAAACACGGCATTTTAATGATCTCACATCTTGTAACTTTTGAAGGAAATAGACTGCTTGGAACTTCAGAGCCCCCAAATCTGGGCTCAGTGTTGATTATGGGCCTAGAAATCTGTGCCGAGTTGGCAGAGCGGAGGGAAGTTGTCAGACGCCTCACTCATCCTCTCACCACCTTTTTAGGGCCTTCGGAGGTTTGCTCTGTCTCCATGCCACACAGATATCATGTGTATAGTCTTCTATCACCTGCGTCTTCCATTTTTAATGAAAATTTCAAACGCAATGTTAAGAGCTCACAAGACCTGGAGACATTACATTATAATTAAAAAATCGTATCTGGCAACATGTGGACACAACAGAGCAAGTCCATATGTTTCGTAGGTTCCCACAGACCAAGGCGTGCTGGCCTTTGTTAAAACTGCCTGAGCTGCGCAGGTTCAGGCGTGGAAGCCCTGACGTGGAGGGTGAGTCGCTGAGGCAGCATGGCAGGAAGGAGGAAGCATCATAGACGGGGCCTCAGAATTAGTGGGCTGTGCCTCCTGTTTCGGCTGCTGTGTCTCGGGGAAGTGGCTGCAGCATTCTGCACCTTTTTCTTCGTTCCCTGGAAACCGAGGAAATCAGCTGAGCTTCTGGGCCCCATCAGGCGCTTCCTCGCTGATGATATTCCAACCCTAGAAAGAGCCGTAGGCAAAGTGGCCGCCAGTTTCCAGGCATTCCTGGGCAGAGAGGTCGGAGGCAATTCTACAGTAAATAGCCTTCCTGTAATCCCTAAGCCATTGGGAATCCTTCACACTTTAGTATAAAAACAAACACTGCTCCGTGTCTCTGACATGAACCTGTGGCCTGAGGACGGAAGGGCTCTGTATGACATGAAGAGAGGATCCAAAACGTCAGGTGCCTTTCCCCACGTTTTCACAAATGCTGTCTTATTTTGTCTTCACCACAGCTGCTCAGGTAGACAGGTAAGCTTGCATTTCTCCTTTTATTTGTTCACTGAGGAAATGGAGTCACGAGATGATGCACAAACCACTCGTGGGCACAGAGCTAGTAAAATCGACACAGTGGTTTCAACCTGAAAATGTGTCAACAGTGAAGGGTACTGAATCTTTTATTCAGCACGCGTTCACCCATCAATCTATTAATTTCCTCAATCCTGAGTGTTATTTATGTATTTCCTAAGCACTGGACTCTTTGCTTCCTATTCTTAAAAAAAAAAAAAAGCAGCAGCAGCGGCTACTTTTATTGGTGAGTTGGAGGGTTCACAGGTGACAAAGGAAACAGGAGGATGAGGTTCCCAGGGTGTGAAAAAAGCAGTAAGGCCGAGGGATAGGGGTGCAATCCGAGGACAGTGGTCAGGACGAGTTTAGCTGGGGAGGCTTCCCAGGAGGTGGGGCTCATTGCTTACAGTCCCAGGAAAACGCTGCCGACTAACGCTTCAGTGTAACAGACCTGTCTGCTCCCCCAAATGGTAACTGTAACCTTTGCCAACCGAGGGACCCATAGATTTTAGGGGACAGTTATTCTGGGACATTTTCTGTATTTGCTTCTGGCCGTTGTTATTTGTGACTGCTGAGAATAGATGCGAATTCCTGGCAGCCTACGGACCCTGCAGCGCGACTTCCTCTGCACAAAAGTTTGAGACATCATGAAGAGAGACAGGGTATGAAACAATAAAAATAAATTAGCCATGTTTATCGCCCTCTCCTACAGTGTATCGGTGTTTGGGGCCGTGCAGCATTTTTTCATTCATTCCGCAGCTGCCGCTTGGACGCCTGTGTAACGTGCGTGCTCGTCCTGGCCTCCTGGGCCGCTTCTGCACCCACAGCCTCTCCTCCTACCTGAGACACGGGACTCCCAGATACAGCTGATCAGACCAGGGCTGAACACCTGCTCCCAGGTGAATCAATCCACAGGTTGAGCTGAGCCCATCAGACCCTCTCTTTTGGGAATTTGAACTAAGAGACACAGAGACGGTCACCTGAGAACAGAGGGCACACAGGCTCTGACTTCCACGTGTGGTCGTGTCCAGCTAAGGATGGCTGCTGAGAGGAAAGCAAAGCCCGGGGCAGCAGAGACAGTGAATTATGGGGCCCCTGAAACAGGGGGAACGTGGCCTCGCCCTCTGACTTGCTACTTACACTTTATTTATCTCTTTCCCTTTATTTCCTTTCAGGATTCTGAGAGGTACCGACCATTATGTAAAACTGATAGAAAAGAAAACGCTTCCATTACCAGCAGGATTGCCTATTTTCTCTCCCATTCCCCATTACCACCAAATACAACTGTTTGTGTTGAACGGACATTTTGATTAGCTTCTTTGCGTTCTTACTTTGTATCCCAAGAGGCACAGTGAGGGGGGGAAAAATGTCGCTGGCTTGCTTTTCTAAGCAGCCGTGGAGGTGGCGGCTACTTTCCAGGTGATTATTGGACAGAGCTTGCTAGAGCTGATTTATCAGAAAAATAAAGGGTGTGTATGAGGCTTTGTGGCAGGAGATTAAAGGGAACAGACCAAAAAAAAAAAATGATGTTGCCAGCAGCCAGGAGATGTACTTTGGGGAATAGAATAGAAAGGTTTATTGCATCTCGCTTTTCAGAGAAGTGTCAATAAAATCCTTCTGGGTTTGCTAATGTGTCATGCGGCCAGACCTGGGTTTGAAGGGACTTTGGAATTGGATAGTTTGATGTAACACTGAATACAGGTTTAAGGTGGAGATGTGACAAGAGTCCAGACTGGAGGGCCCAGAAAATGTGGATTAGATCCATAATACATTAGTTGGTTGCTTCATTTGAGCTGCTTGTAATGGGTTTCTACCTTCTTTGCGCTTCAGCGAGCTCTGACAAAAATGACGTGTAATGTGTGAAGCCCCTGGAGGCTTCCGTGGGCGTGAGACGTGACCTCCCTCCCTCGCCCATGAATTTGCCAGGGTCACACTGAATTCCTTAGACTCACGGGACGGTCGCCAACAAGCTTACTTTTTCTGCAAACTCGGCCTTCACAACCAAGCTTTCACTGCTGCTGTTTGTACCCAGATTTGTGAAGAAATTGTAGCCTTTTCTGATCGTTTTGACTTAGAAATGGTGTGATTTCAGAAGTTAAAATGCCCAGTCCAGTCTAACGTAACATTGGAGGGTCACCCCAAATCCGTTGAAAGCCAGGCTTCTCCTTGCTGCATCCAGGGTGAGTGGGCTCTGGGCCTGGGAGCCTGCAGTGGGGAGGGGACGGGGGCTGTTCTCGCTTCCTCTTCCTCCGCCACGTTCTCCGGCTCCTCCCCTCACTCTCTAGTTCTTCCTCACGTCTCTGAGATTGGGTTCAGGCAGAGAAGAAATGGGGGACAGTTGGAGTGTATGTAACATGGTGGGTGCAGCTGTAATGTGGTGATGGGTCTCCCTGGGATTAGCGGACATTGGGTCCTGTCCACGACGTCCGCTAAGACGCTCGGTCCAAAGCAAAAGGCCATTGATATCTGGTCCCTTTGGCAACATCTGTGAGCATGTTTGGTCCTTTTGGCGTGGGCCACATGTCTCCATAGATGTTTCAGACAGAAGCAGATCTGACCAAATATCAAGGACCTTTTGGTGTGACCACATGTCTCCATGGACGTTTCGGACAGGAGCAAATGTCCTGTGGTCACCCTGTGCTAGTTACTTGGCTCTGCTGGGTGAGGGTCCTTCCTCATTGGCCCCGGGCTTCCTCCTCTCCTAGGGTCCATTTCTGGCTCAGCAGCAATGCCCGGCTGTGCCACCCTCACCATCACTGATGCAGCATCACGGTACAGCCCCCCTCTCTCATGTCCGGCTGCCTGAGAGGCTCCCTGGTTTCAGCTGGATGATTTTAACCTTTTCCAGGTGGGGTCTAGGTGCCACTGCTGTGCCCCCAAGGCACTTGTGCCCAAAAGTGCCCACCTGAGGCTCTCTGAAGCCTTCTGGGACCCCTCACCCCACCTTGTGCTGAGAGGCAAACTACCACTTCCCTTTTCCTCACCTGGCTGCACAGCCCTCCCTTCTGCCCCCCTAAGATGGAGACGCCAGAGAATTCTGCCAACTGTCTGCATCGGAGGCTCCGCTCAGGTGGATGCTGGCTGATGTATGGCGTGCAATGTCAAAGCCCTTTGTCATCTGCTTTATGAATAGTTAACAGACTCCTTTAGGCTGGACCGATACTTGGCAACCATGTTTACGGTTCTTAACTTTTGATGCCTCGGTTGAAACCAAAGTAGGAAGGGACTGTTAAACTTGGTTATCTTTCTACTTGTGCTTATGGTTATCTTGTGTCTCTACGAATATCGGGCAATTGCTGATATGTGCCAAGTGCCACCTGAGCTCAGCATGTGTGTTGGTTCCTGTGGTTTGAAAAGGACCACGGGAGGTTGGGGTCTCAGCTGGGCAGTGGAGGACATGGCATTTTGGCTGAGACCGTGTTTAACCTAAGGACACAGGTGGCCTCACCAAAGTGGCAAATCTCGTTTTCTCTACACTTCAGGAACTGCGGTTGCTTCCGTGCCCATGTGCACACAAGGAGAGAGGGAGCCCTCGGGGGACTTCTCCGCCCTCCAGACTACACTCCCTGTGGTAGCGCTTCTCAAACCATCATGGACACACTAGTCACCCAGCAGCTCTTGTTAAAACGCAGATTCTGATTGAGCCATTGGGGGTGGAGCCCAAGAGCCTGCGTTCCTTAAAGGCCCCTGATGATGCTAATGACGCTGGTCTCCAGGGCACACCTCAAGTACCAGGGCTCTGTTGCTTTTGCTGAGTAAGACACAGCATAATACCTAATACATTTTATGCCAGAATTGGGACAGATCCCTGGCAGCCTTCCATTTGGGGGAAATGGTCTTAGCCGTCATTTGCTCATAACGGTCTCTCGTTTCTTTGACCTGGGATGGGAAATGTTGGTGCCACTCCTTTGGAAAGGAAGGTTGAAATAGGAAGAAAGAGAGAGGGGTTCTCCTTGTCAGCTAGACTGCCGACTGGCTCTGCGGCCATCACCAAGCAGCCAACATCTCCAGGGTTTAGCCACGTTTATGAAGCCGTCTGTTGTGGTAGGTGGTCCCCAGGGGCCTAGCAAATACTGCTCTCATAGTTATAAATATATTTTATGCTTATCTACTCAGCTGTATTATTTTTTAAAAACCTTGGGATCTCATTCTGTATGTTTATCTCTGGTTTTATTCCGGGAGCAGAAGCTATAACATAACCTCGCCTGCAGTACGCACTCAACAAATATTCGTGAATGATGGTGATACAGGAGAGCCTGGGCAGTGGGGATGTGAGGGTGGGTCCAGACGGTGGGAATGCATGACGTTTGTTTAAGCCCCTTCAGTAGATCGCCACTGGTGAATGATGTTGACTTAACGTGAAAATAGTAAACTCCATAATATTCATGTGTGCTGACTTTGACTGGGGCTGATGGAGGCAACCCTTCCACAATCCAATAGGATCAGTAGAGTGAGAGGGTTGTCCACCTTATTATCATTATAAATATAACAATACAGGTATATGAGGAAACAGTCCAAGGAAACCTGTATTTCCTCGCTCACACCTTGCAGTCATTCTGCAGCCCTGGGACCTCCTCTCCTGAAGCGACAGGTCACTAGGACATTCCCCACACCACCTCGCCTTCCCCCAGAGCTCCGCTGGCCTCACCTCCTAAAGTATCCGTTCTGACTCTGTCCCCATCAGAATCCACTTCGTTTGCACAGCCACTGCCCTCGCTGTGAGCTGTCACTTTGTAAAGTCCACGAGGCTGTGGAGCCAAAAGGCGAGGAGGGTCAAGAGAAAGATGGATGGAAAAGGCAAAATGACCTAGTCATTGTCTATAAACGAGGTGTTATCACAAACAAGGACGGGTCGCTGTGACATTTTCTAGCTAGAAGAGAGGAGGGGGAGTGGTGAAAAGCTTGCAAGGTCCAGAAACTCCTATTGCTACATCCTAGTGATGCAGGGAGGCGGACGGCTTCCTTTATTAAGTAGAGCAGAAAAACGCCCATGTTCCTTCAACCTGTTCACTCATAGCTCTTATTTTAAGGGGTAGATTGAGTAAATTGTTTCACTAAATGCAACTTTGAAGATAGAACATTCGCGGGTAAAACCTATTTCTTACCCAACTTTCAAAAAAGAGAGACAACTTCTAAATATATGTATTAGATTTTATGGGAAAATTTGAAATCTTATTCTGGTCACATATCATCAGTAAGACCAGCGTTTAAATTTACATCACTCCATATTGAGGTTCCCTTGGCACCACTGCCTCTTAGATGGCTCCATATATCTCCATTTCTTGTAAACCGGGGACCCAGAACAGGCATGTAGCTGGGTATGTGAGGGCAGCCCCTCAATGGTGAAGAATGTGGGGGTGACAGAAAATGGAGGCCAACATGACTCTTTTAACATCATCTAAATGTATTTCAGAATCGGAAGTGGAAGGCTTAAAAGTTAAAAAAACTCACTAATAAAATTAGGGTTGCAGGAGAAAAAATATTTCAATCTGGGTGTGGTGTTATGGGAAATAAACAAGGAAGTTAATACAGTACCAATAAAACTATATCTAGACAGCAGCGAACATATGGTTTGAAGTAAATATCTTACACGTACTGTGGAACGGGCTTTTTTTTTTTTAAAACTTTGTTTGGTAAAGTTCAGCAACCTGGCAAAGGAGACAGCGTTCCTTGGAAGTCATTAGGAGAGAAAAGGGAGAAGGTTTACCCATTGACTAAAAGATGGGGTGCTATGCAGATTGTGTTTCGTGGGGCCCGCCCTCACGGGTCCTACAAGGTTCTCTTGTAAAGAGCCTTTAGAGATATTAAGTAAAGTGCATGAGGTCAAATGTCCATGAAGAGTCAGATCTGGGCTTCAGACCTCGATTCTGAATCGAACTGCTTCATTCTCACTCCACACTGGGTTGTAAAATGGTGGAAAAGAAGCCAATGAATCAAAATGGTCATTTAGCGGTTTGGTCATTTGTTGAATTGGCCATGGAGTGAATAAAGTCCTTCTACATCAGAGGAACAGTATTGTACACTAGCAGTGTCCTACGAGAAACTATGGCTCTGATTTATTTGCTGAAAGATCGTTTCTTTTCACAAATCGATCTTGGGTCCATTAACCTCACAGCTCTCTCATTAGTTCCAATAATTAGTTTTTGCAGATTCTGTGTATTTGGTCATACTGTCCGCAAATAATGACAGCTATACCCCTTTTTCTCCATGCCTATTGTTCCTGTTTATTTATCTCTTCTTGTGTTCATGGTCAGGACTTCTGGTATTGTGAAATGGAGTTCTGGTGAGACTCGATCAATATTCTGGCATGACCGGGGTACACGATGGTGTCGTTCGCTGAGATGGGGACGGTGCCGGGGGAGCAGCTTGGAGGCGAGTGTGGTCACACCACTGACATGGCCACGTCTACACACGGGTCTCTCGCCCTGGAAAGACACGTTAGGAGATTTAGACGTGGGAGTCATCAGCTTGTGGGCATTAATTTACACTGTGAGATGACTTTCCAGTTTCTGCTCAGGGATGTTATGAGCTGGCAAGTGTCACACCCACCCTAACAACAAGGAAAATGGCGGTCAACATGCATGTTCATGGCTATTTTTTTTTTTAACCCATGGGAGAGACGAAGTCAACCAACTAACCTGACTCTAGGAGAGCTAGGAGACTGCAGGCAAGTTGGATGTGAACACTAGCTTACTCGATTCATGGTCAGATGTGGGTAGGAAGAATTCAGCTGGAATAGATTGGTAAATGGGTGGAGGCCAAGCGTGGGCTGGTGGGAGAGTATGAAGTGCCTGGGGCTGCTGATGGGGGCAGGGGGAGGGTCACATCTCATGAACGAGGCTCTTATCTCACGAATGATAATTATATGGGATCTGGGATTGGATCCTGGAACAGGAAAGCACCTTTGTGGAAAAGCTGGGCATCCAAACATGTTCTCTAGTTAAGAGTGTTGGAGCGACGTAAGTTTCTGAACTTGGCTACTTGCACTATCGTTGATAAGATGGAAGCCTCAGGCAAGGTGCAGGAAGGGTGTTCAGGAATTTTCTCCTAGACCTGCAGCTTTTTTTTTGGGGGGGGGGAGTCTTAAACTATTTCTAAATGGAGAATTTAAAAAACAGGCGCTTAAGGATTACAGATAAGAGTGTACGAAGAAAAGGGTGAGGCTGGTTGTAACGAAAGAAAAAGTGCAAACGGAAAGGCATTCATGGCAACTGAGAATGCAGGTGCAGAGAAGGAAAGCAGTGAATCGAAGGAAGTGAGCGTCTTGCAAATCCCAAAACTAGTGTTGCTCGAAGTGCGTTCTTGCAAGCGTGCTCCCGTGAAACAGCCCCTCCGAATGACGAAACGGTGCCACGATTATGTAAGTTTGTGGAATGGGTAATCTTCTTGAAGTTAACAGTGCATGGGAGCCCAATAAAGAGTTGGAGAATGTCCTGACTGCTGAACTCTTTAAAAACAAAACAAAACAAAACAAAACAAAAAACAAACGAGTTCTTAACTTTAGACAATGTGTTTTCAGTTCTAAAATGTCCATTTGGCTCTTTTTCCTACATTTCAATTGTTGAAATTCTGCATCTTTTGATCCAGTTGGTCCATTTTTAAATAAAAAAAGTGACCATTATTTTGACACCCAAGGAGCTCCCTAGGTTCTCCAAGCTTTTCTTAATACTTGACGTTAAACAAACTCCCAGGGACCAGCAATATCTGAAGACTGTATCGTTACTGTTTTAACTTTCATATGCTGTCTGCATAATGTGTTCCATTTCTCATTCAATCTCTTTGTAATAAACAAAAAAATTTCAGTGTTTCCCCAAATTGCTTAGCTGGGAGTACTTTTTAATTTTCCAAGAGCCCTTTGATATCAGCTTCATGAGATCAGTTGTACAAATACAACTCACAGCACATAATAGGTGTTTAGTTATTAAACAAGTATTTATTGCAGAGCTGTTGACACCCCTTAGACCCTGGGTTCTGAGGAATACACTTGGGCTGAGCTTGAATAGGCAAAATGATGGCAGGAGGGGAGTGACCTTGGGACAAATAGGAGTGAATAACCCTGTGAGGAAGGGGGGGGGGTAGGCAAATAAGGAATGGCTTCCTCCCTGGCTGCTGATAAGAAGGATAAAGACAGGATCTGGACTGGGAGTGAGTCCAGAGCTTACGGTGCGGTGGCCAGAATGCGATGTTTAGGTCGACTAGTTGTACCTACTGGTCCCATAGGTTTGCATTTGGATTTTGATGCAAAGGTGTGGGCTGTCCACAGAGGTCTTTTCCTCATGGGGTGGATCATAACCTGATGTCTTCCCGTAACCTTGGATTTGGAGAAAAGGAGATCTGTGTAATTCCAACTGCTTGGGGAGGAATAAAGAAGAAACGAATGAAAAGTGATTGCTGTGATAAATTTCCCTGACGTATTTATTACCGTTCTTTCTTGAAACATTTGGGAGGGAGACATTGATGAGGCTGGGACCATTTTTTAGACTTGGGCCTATTATTCTCTGAATTGTTTTAGAAGAGAGTGTTTTTAGTGCCGGTTAATGGATGATCTGTGCCAGTCAGAATAATGGAGCACTGTGATTACTCCTGGGTCCATCGCTCATCTGCCTGTGCAGACTCAAGTCTTCCACTGGCTCTGGGTTGACCATCAGTGCGTTTGATTCCTGAAGTTTCAGTCCAAGATGAGGGATAGCCCAGCACTTGCCGGATCCCTCGTTAACCCTGTATCAAAGTCCCCCAGGGCTTCCGGGGACGTGGCTCAGACAGAGAGGAGGCAGATGCAGGCAGTGAGAGACTCTCCCTGGAAGAGGTTTTGGGGAGAGCTGCCCTCATGTGCTGTTTAGCTGGGCCGACCCAGCAATGAGCCACGTGACAGCTCTAGGACCAGGCTGCTGACAAAACTGCCCCCTCTCCTCAAGTCCCCTCTTCTCAATTCAGTCCATTTTAGAAAAGTCTGGCCTTGGAGCCTCGTCTGCCCCCGTGAAAGCTCTCCTGCTCTTTCCTGGGATCTCAGGGAGACAGAGGTTGGTTTGCTCCCCCACACTCTTCTGTCCCCAAAAAAGACTCATGCTTTGTGTATCTGAGATGCCTGCAGATTGGAAATGATGGGGGGCGGGGAGCGGACACGTGAAGGGGTGCATATGTGGTTTTAGGTTAGCCTCCCCAGGATCTGCCTCAGGGCCCCCTGTGGCATTCCTCTACAAAGAAATACGTGACATTTGTTGAAAATGACTTTAACTCAGGCATCTTAAGGATATTTGAATGTTAGCCTAATTGATGAGATGTTATGAATGGGTTTTTCTTATATCAAGACATGCAATCAGGTCATAAAGCAGTAATTATTAACTATTTTAGAGTCACAAACTACTATAATAATCTGAAGAAAAGCTGTAGGCTCCCCTCCCCAGAGAAGTAGACACAGGTACCTATTCAAACACATCTTACATTTAATATTGACAATTCAGCCTAAAAGGGACAGTCGGGATCCTTGTGGTGGACGCTGTAGCTTCCCCCCCAATACCCATGTCCCCTGTCTCCTCCATGGGCACTGTGCTAGTTGGGAGGGCTTAGTCCCAACCCCCTTTTTGGGGGGTAGATCATGATTCATCTACATCAATTGGAATAAAATCTCCTCTGAATCGCCCCAAAGTGACCAGTTCCAGGAACTTGTGTCTAACCGATTAGCCCGTGACAGTCCCCAGGCCACCGTAGACATATCCCAGAGATCTCCGATGGCGGGACTTTTTCTGGGAATCTGCGACACAGCTGCTCTCTCTCCTTTGTATATGGTGGTGGGCACGTGGGGAGCCTAGAATTCATTTTGCTAAAGAAACTAGCCAGGCCCTGGGACGATTAAGCTGCCAACCAGAGGCAGGCAGAACGCAGAGCATCACAGAAATAAAGCAACAGCCTTGAACAAAACGTGATGCAGTGCAGCGGAGGCGTGCGATTTCAGTAGTGGGTGAGCTCCGAGTCCCCTTGGGTCGAGGCCCTGTAAGTTGGGTTTACTGTAACTTGCAGCACAAGGAGTTCAAATGATGTCATCATCCAGGGGCCTGTTAAGTACCAGGGTGCCGGAGGGCGTGGTTCCGAGAGGCTGGGAAAGAAAGATGGCTCAGGAAAGGGAAGGGCTGCTCCGTCTGTCCAGCACGCTGTCCTGCTTTCCTGAGGGCGGGCTGTTTCCAGGTGCCATTAGCAGTGTGAGTGGAGGCAGCGCCATCTCTGGCCACATGCGCTTCTCTACCCAGTCTAGGGCCTCACCTTGCTCCATCGTCCCCCATGGTCAGGTCAAGGTCCCGAGACACAGAAGACAGAAATAACAAGTGGAGGAGACAGCTGGCCTCCCCGTAGCCTGGCTCCTTCAACACCACATCCTCACTGCACAGACACCCCACTGGTGCGCTGCTCTGCAGAACGCGCTGAAATGTGGCATGTCGCCTTCAGGTGACACGTAGGTCCATCTTCCTAGCTGTACTTTACTGGCCAAACTTCACTGAAGAAGCTGGGAAACCCACGGCACCTTCCGTGGAGCCAGTGTGAAGTGTAGCATTTTACACACCATGTTTGCTGAGCACAAAGCGAGGCAGAGTTTAACATATTCAAGGGTCTCTGACTCCAAAGCTTAGTTTTCCACTACATTTTAAACTGTAATTTGGGGCAAGTCATAGCATCTCTATTGCATGAAAAGATATGGAAGTTGACACTGTATGTTTATCCCCTTTTACTCCCCAAGCCCTGTTAAAAAGTTAGAATACCAATGGGAACTTGACGTTCTGATGACAGGAAGGCATATCAGCTAGTTTTGAAAACTGCCGTTGTTTGCTGAAGCTGAGCGTGATTGTACCACCCAGTAATTCACTCCGCACTGCGAACATGTGTATCAAAACCATGTCCAGGAGTATTCATAGCAACACTGTCACGAGAGTCTCAAATTGGAAACAGCGGGGTGAATGCATTGCGGCATTGTTTACACACTGGAATACTATGAAATAATGTAAAAGAAGGCAGCGCAGCTACCGGCAGCAACATGGAAGAGTCTCACAATCACATTTTTTAGGGCAAAGAGCCTGTAGTGTATGTGTAGACACGTGGCGCCATGCCTGGAACACTGCAGCTATCTTATTAATGTTACTTTGTCATTCCCCTTGAAGTTTAAATCAATGTAAGACGATACAATGAGTGTTCCGTAAGTAAATTAAATGGTTTCTCCAGTTCCCTCTGTACAGCTGCTGTCGCATTTATAACCAGAGTGCATCCGCAAACATAATAAATGTATAATCAGCACTTTTCAAAGAATGTTACCCTCGTGTGCTCGAGCCTGTTCTGCAATTCTTAATTCATCAATCTGGAAGCCAAAATACGCGTTCTCTGTATTTAGCATAGATTTAATAGTAGAAGAGGGCGACTCGGAATTTGGAATTACGTACACGATGCTAAAAATGATAAAAGGATGTGTTATTTTTTAATTCCCAGAATTGATTCTCCCTTGTTCATTAACATTTAGCCAGCACTCCGCCTGTCGCCTTTTATGTCATTGGGAGGAATCAAATGGTTTAAAAGGGAGATATTTGAGGATCCTGAATGTTTTAGTTCTTCTTGTTTTTGAAGAGAATTAGCTTTGGATGACACAGTGTAATAAAAATGACTTAATTCCAGGTGAAGAGATGCCTTATGACTCGCATTTAAAAATTTTAACACCCGCAGAGTTAAATGGCTGTAAAAACTCATGAATGTCACCAGCAGTAACTGATGGAACATTGGGGTCCGAATGCTTATGAAGCCTGAGACGCTATAGTGGTCCATTATTAATAGGCCACGCAAAAATGTCCGTTGTTGTTTTTTTTGTTTTTTTTTCCAGAAATGCTGAATTTTATAGGGAACGGGGCAAGTGGCGAATGGTAGGACATAGATACAAATTTTATTCATATTTACTAGGCTTGAATACGATAATGCTAAGTCCAACCTTAAACTATCAGACCAAATCGAAGACTAAATCAGCAGCCTGAAAGATATTATTTTTTGGAGCATACAGCTAATCCTCAGGGTATCGGGGTAACAATGAAGTTAGAACTACCTGCTATTCGCAGGTAATCCAGAAACCAAATAATAAATCCGTAGCAGCCACAAGTAGGCTTTAAGGGGTTTGCTTGTCACCATTGTTGCTCCTGTTTTTTATTTGGTTTTTATTTTTTTAATTAGTGGGAAATGCATGGCTGGGAGTTGCAGAGAGCTTAGATCCTCAGGAGGGTAGGAGAGGAAAGCGCAGGTTAGCCGGGGTCATCAGGAAGTCGACTCCGTCGGTTTGGGTCTGTCTGTTTCTGACCTTGCGCTCAGCTCCCTTTCTCCATCCCTTCTGTAATAGCATGATTAGCACAGGTTCGGTCACTTGCTGGACTGGAAACCCCGTGAGGGCCGTGCTGTTCGTTCTGTTCATCGATCCATCCCAACTGCCTAGGACAGGACCTGGCACGTGGGATTCAATATATATATATATATATATATATATATATATATATATATATATATATATATATATATATATATATATACATATATATGTTGATGGAATTAATTATATACAAGTTTAGTATTTTGTAGGGACATTCTCATTCCCTATTTCCCATCTATTCCATTGATTAATCTTTTCAGTTATTTACCAGGTGTCTTCCTATTTTTTCATTTTTTTCCTCCAAGTTTACTATGATCCATTCCTTTTTTTTGAAAAAGTGTCATTTTTAATGTCATGGTGGTAGTGCCCTGCAAATCAGTCTACAACTCTAATGCATTTCTAATGTTTGAGTTCTCCCACTAAAGAAGGGGTGCTGTATGTATTCAATTTTAAAAGTGTTTTTTCTACCTTTGCTAAACTTGATTGTTTTATTCACGTAGGAGTAAACAGCAAATAGGTAGGATTAAGTATGTAAATAGTGTTATTTCTAGTGTAAACTTGTATCCATTTCTTATTCTTACTGAATGCTTTTGCTCAGACAACACTGACTTTCGTATGTCTGTTTTGTGACCGGCCACGGACTGAGCTGACGTAGACGGTGGCTAACAGGGGTTCAGTTGGTTCTCTCGAGTGTTCTTGTTAGATGTTTATTATTTGTACTTCTCTCTTGCAAAATGGATACTTCAGTCTTTTTATATTAACACTTCCTTCAGTAGTATTAATAGTATATGACTGGTTAACAGTGATAATCTATGTAAGTGAGCAATTACACATCAATGGAAATAGGAACACAGTGAAAATATGTAAATAATGTCAACTAAGTCACAAAATAACATTTCAAATAACAAAAACACTACGAAAATACCCACATACCTAGTAATTAAGGTATATATACACGTATATATGTACATATGTATATGTATATCTACATCTATATCTATCTAGATATATCTAGATCTAGATAGATAAATAGATAGATATAGATATAGCGATATCGATATAGATACAAATTAGAATGAGACTACTATTTTGGTCCATCAGCTTGGGCAGATCATTCTTTTTAATCCATACCGATGTCCTCTTCAGCAAAAGAAAAGAAGTCTTGCCACTGTTCGTGGAAGTAAAAATGTGTGCAAACCCTCTAGAAATGAATTTGGCACTACAGTAATACCTTGGTTTGTGAGCATAATTCATTCCAGAAACAAACTACTCGCATTGCAAGACATCGCTCATTTACCAAGTTAAAATGTATTAGAAATGTTTGCTTGTCTTGTGGAACACTCACAAACCACGTTACTCGCAATCCAAGGTTTTACTGTACTTTGGAATAGCCTCTGGGAGGGACAAAGCTTTCTCCTTCTAAAAACATGTCTTGGATATGTTTGGATAAATATACAAACATGTTTGGAAAGAGATGTTCATTATGACAGGAGAAAAGCAGCAACATACTATTCAAACCTACGCAGCCATTTCCCAGAGATCGTGTTCTTCACACACACAACATAGGTGAGAAAAGCATTCCATTTTTGTTTTAAAATTATACATTAGTGCAGAAAAATTTTCATTAGAAAACATTGTTTACTGGGGTTATATTTAGCAATCGAGTTTAAGGGTGATTTACACTTTTTGTTTGCCTATGTGCTTATTTTGTCTAATTTTCTGTAATGATGATCTGAATTGAAAGGTGTCCATTATGGAAACCTTCAGTATAAACGCTGGGTGCTAGAGCAGGGGAGGAAGAAAAATATTTTTCACATATTCGTGGATCAGTATTGATCTTCCCCAGGCTGGCTAGCTTCACGTGGCCAACTCATGTCCATCAGATTTGCTTTATGGCAAGACTTGGAGAATAGTATCTATTCTATAGATAATAAGTTTGAAAACCCCAAAGGCTGTCTTACTACATTACAGCTCATGGGGATGGTCTGTGTGAATTTTTTTTTTCTTGCTTACATTTTGGAACCCACCCAGCAGGTTTCCAGAAAAAGCCCCTAGGAGAATTCTTTTGACTCGCCTTTAGAATTCTTTTCAGTTCTTTGGAAGCATGGATCCACTGGTTTTTGTAGCATTTAGTGAACTGTCATCGGTAGCTGCCAATTCACCGACCTGTTCAAAATTAGGAACATCACAGTGGTCTGTAGACTTCTGGACTAAACTATAAGTGCAAAAGTTTCCGTGGAAAAGGAGCCTGATGAGAAGAATTCATTAGCTGGTGGTTCCGAAGCTTATCAGGTCCAGTGTTGCCGCTGGCCGTGGGTGTGCGTGTCTGGTCAGGGGGGTTCCTGCTCCATCACTTGAGTGCTGGAGCTACTCGCGTTGGGTTCCATTCAGCTTGAAAATGCTTTCCTGTGTATTACCTGAAAATCTTCAGTTGGCATGCTGGGTAAGACCCAGAAAGCACCAGTGTCATTAGTGGTGGCCAGAAGAAGAGGTAAGTGTTGAGAGTGGAGCAACATTTTAAGAAACGCTGCATCACTCATACTAGATGGTGCGGAAGATGACACTCAGAAATCACAAGCAACATGAAGGCATCATGTCATCGTTTAGTTGCAGTGCTTTTGTGAATGTCTTCACATAACGTTGTGTCTAACAACCCTTGGTGTCTTAGATTCATTCTATCTAATAAGGAAATACTTTGTAACGTCTGCTTTATTATCCTGAAATAAAATTCACAGATCATAAAGCGATCTACATACATAACTTTCAAAACCAATATAATCATCTATGTCCAATGTGATAGGCAGACGAAAGGATATGAACATATAATCTCTAAGAATGATTTGGGACAGCCGCACCCTGATACATAATGAGGTAGTCAGATGTTTATTCCCACCTATGATGAATCATGTTGGATTTAAGGGACATGAGACCATCAGAAGCTCCTCTTTAGAAGGAGGGCATGAAAACAAGATACAGGTACAGGTGGATGCGGAGTAAGAAGTAATGCTGTGATAAGTAGTAAAGGATGATTATTTGCATTAATAAGACAGTAAAAAATAACCTTACTTGAAGTGGCAATAACACACCTTGGAAAATTATAAACTGTTGAAGTGGAAGTAGCGAGGAAGTGTTTTTCGGAGAGGAGCTGGGCCTTATTTACAAGTGTAATGTCAACACAATTGCCTTTGTTAGGACGTGGGATGAACTAGTCAAATATCTTGTCAAATATCATTGACAAGATATTTACTGTTAGGAAATCCTACTAAAAGTCCACGTGTGTGTTCAGTTGTCAAGAACTTGGCAAGATCTTGGAGACAATAGACAATGTTCTTCAAAGGTCAACTGGAAAAAAAAAAGATAGAACAGGTGTCTGCAGAGAATTTGTGTGTATACCTCTGGAGATATTATCAGAGTAGGATGGGAAAAATGACAGCTAACCACAAAAGGGATACATAGTTTCAGTAGCTAATTTTCATAGGTAAATCTATCATTGTGCTATCTAGGTTTTAAATGTGTAATCTGCCAATCATATGAAATATTTTTTAAAAATACCTTTACGAATGAAATTCAGTGAGATGCCTATCTTCCATGTGACTTCATAAATGTAATTATATTTGTTTTTAAGTCTCCTAGAGACTCTTAATCCTCCTCTATTCCATCATCACAGCTGGGTCTAGGTGCTTTTGCAAAGCTTTTGCTGTTGCATTTTTCTACCAACTATGAAATTGGAAATTTTATAATACATCGAGGAGATGTATGGAGTGAATAAATTGTTCCATTACTGAAAACAATATCTTTAATCCATTTAAGCATCCCTCTCCACAATAATATTCTCTTAAGTATTTGGACTTTTATGTAATCTTCATGTAAAACATTTCCCAAGATGATTATGTACTCATCATAGTCTGTTCAGGCTGCTCTAACGAGAATTCCACAGACTGGGTGGCTTATAAACAACAGACATTTATTTCTCACAGTTCTGGATGCTGGGAAGTCCATGGTCAAGGTGCTGGTGGATTTGGTGTGTGGTGAGGGCCCCCTTCCTGGTTCCTAGATGGCCGTCTTCTCTCAGTGTCCCCACAGAGCACAAGGGAAGAGGGAACTCTCTGGGGTCTCTTATAAGGGCTCTAATCCCGTCGGGAGGGGGGGCGGGCTCCAGCTTTGGCCCCGCCTCCAAATGCCATCACATCGGGACTGGGTATCACTATATGAACTTTGGAGGGACGCAAGCATTCAGCCCATAGCAGTGCTGAAGTATTGGCAAGGATACTGTCTACAGTAGGTTTCGTTGACTGTGGTATTTGGAATTCATGAGGGATATGGGACAATTTTGTTTTGTAGGGTTGACCTGTGTATTGCAGAATAGTTAGCAGAATCCTCAGCAATCTATCAATAAATGCCAGTGGCTTCCCTACAGGACTTCAGAACCCTCTGGTCAGCACTGGCACTGACCCACCGACGGCTACCGCACCCTCCAACTCTGGGGAGCTTGGAGGAGAAGGAGAGTGGGGAACAGACCCCCTGAGACGCCACCCCCAGCCCACACCTGGTGCTGGTTGAACGACTGTTGCTGTAATGGATATTACTTGAGCGTATTTCAGTGGGTGGGGACGGTGATTCTGGTTGGACCCTTCGGTTATATAGAAATGAAGCTTAGATTGGAAAAGGACACAAAGCGGTCACCCAGGACCCCCCCGCACTGCACGTTAGGACCTGCAGTTGAGGCAGGGACGCATCAGTCCCTCACATGCCTGTCTCCCTGGGAAGTCTAGAGCAGAGGGGAAGCCTCCGTGCCACAACCTGCCCCCGCGCTCTGAAGGGCGTCCCCTGGGACCAGCACACGAAGGTGTCATCTCGTTGTTTTGCAGCTTCAGCGTTTTAATCTGGCCTGGAAGTTTCTGTTATTTGTTTTGGACAGCAGTGTGGCCGAGGGTCTGCCGATTCCAATGGCAAATCATTGGGGCTCACCCTAGGCTGGATAGCCAGTTTCTACTTAGGTACTATAATGAGAGAGTCATGAGGTCTCACACACACACACACACACACACACACACACACACAGACATACACACACACACACACACACA
>NW_017731589.1:2052221-2101778 GCF_001890085.2 Hipposideros armiger
TCTCTCTCTCTCTCTCTCTCACACACACACACACACACACACACACACACACACACACACACACACTACCAAAAGGATCTACTTTAGTCTGCCCAGGAACAAAATATGTCAAATTAGGCATATGTTGGAGACAGACGTATGTGGGGAAGACACAGAAGCCTCATTTTTAGATCACTTTGGTTAGTTTTACCAGGCCTAACACAAAAATGATTCATTACTGAAGTCAACCAAGAGCACTGTGTTGAAGCTCTTTTTTTTAAAAAATGGAAATTTGTAAAACTAGAATTATTAGGATAAAAACGATTGAGCCATGTACACGCTTGCATGTATCTAAGTTAGCTATTGTTGTATTTCACGTTGCTCCATTTGCTTTAAGCAGAGAAAGCACGCCTCTTCAACAAGTGATGCTGGAGCTACTGGCCTTCTGAAAGGAAATCCGTTAAAGAGTTGTGTAATGTGTACACATAATATTAAATTCCAGATGTATTAGGAGAAAAGTCATCCAAAATTATAATGAAAATAGCGAATAGAAATATATCCTAGGCTTGAGAGTAAAGAAAAATGTCATAAAGAACGCTGAAAGCTTTGAATTCCTAATTAAAAAAAAAATCCATGAGAACAGAACAGAAAGCAAAGTATGAAAAATATTTAGAGCAAATATAGTATAAACTTCATCAAACTAATAACTAAAGAAATGAAATTTTAATTGGTGCCAGTTTAACAAAAATTATTGAAACGATAACCATCAGTACTGAGAGTGTGTGTGTGTGTCTGTGTTGTGTGAGTGTGTGTGTACGTATGCATATATTGACTGAGAATCTCAGTAAGTCTTAGGTCAATATGTAACGCCTACTGTTTGCTGTTTCTGTGTGAGATGTTTTGTTAGATGGCTCTCTGGCCTTCCTGGGGCTTTATAATCCTGGGGGAGGTGAGATATACATGAAACAGTGAGAGACACATTTAAAAGAACATAAAGTGAAGAGAATGTTAACTGCTGTGTACATTTTCACAAAAGGCAGGTCCAGAACCAGAACCGTGTGCATTAAAATTCAGAGAACGCTTGAGTCAGCGTCTGTCCTCGGGCTGGGCATGGTTTATTGAAGATTACCCTGACTCTTTGTTTCCAATACTTTCCCCCCACTTTCTAAAGTTCTCACATGCCCTGCATATCACTTTATTTTCCCAAAAACCCTGTCAGGGAGGAAGGGCAGGTATTGATCTCCTCATCTCTAAGACAGAGGGTGAAATGCATGGAAAATCAAGCGACTTGCCTGAGATGAAATTGTCCGTGGTGGCCGTACTGAGCCAGTGAATTGCATTGAGCTGGAGCTGAGAAAGCTTTGGTCTGCAGCAGGCAACTTGGAGAGTCCAGGTTTGGGTGAGGGACACACCTGAATTGGGGTGCACTTCTGCACGTGAGCTAGACCACGTCGTCTGTGATGGGGGCCAGGCACTCTAAGCACAGAGTCCCCCTGCCAGTGGGGAAGTCTTCATGTAATGAGCCGTCTTGGGCTTTGATTCAGGGGTTTCACTGTTGAAACACCAAAATGGTATTGAAGCTGTGATGCAGTTAATGATCCTAAATGAGAATTCTCTCTGTATTCCAGAAGTTTGACTAACGTCTCGCTGGGTCTCTGCAATCAGCTCAGACACTAAAGCGTGCCGTCCGATTATCCCTCTTTCAGAGCAAGCTATAACCTCCTTCACTCAATTATTGATGCTTTCCAATGCACTGACATTTCTGGCTGTGATGGTGCTGCCTGCAGCTTCCCTGCCTGTTCAGCAAACCCACAGAGGAAGCAAATGGTAGCTCTGATTTCTGAGCAGGAAGTCAGGGGTATGCCGTCACCAAATAAGAAGCCCCCCGCTACGTTCGAGATACACCCAGAATCCGAGCCCTTCGCCTCCCCACACGGTGGCTGTCCAGTTCTGCGCCACCGGCACCCCTCGCCCGTCCCTGCAGTGGCCTCACAGCTCATCTTCTGCTTGTCCCTCCGGCACCCTCAGCACGCAGGGCGACCCTGGAAAAGCAGGCGTTGGACCCTGTAACTCTGCTCCGAGTCCTGAAAGGACAAAGGGCCAAGTCTGCCGTACGGAGCCAACCCAGCCCCACTGGCAGCCTGTGCGTCTTCCTGGCCACCTTGGTGTCATCTGTCCCCTGTCCCCCCTGGCGTGTTTGTTCCAGATTTGTTGGCTCTGCGAGGCTCCTCTCCTCCGCTAGCACGTCCCAGGCTGGGATGTTTGTGTCCTTGTCCCCTCCATGGGCACGCTGCTCAGCCAGGCGCCTGCACACCTCACTCCCAGCAAGCTCATGCCTTAGCTCCCGTGGGAACCCGTCCAGGAGGCCTCCCCGGCCGCTCTCACCTTGCTCTGCTTGTACGATTCCTCATGGTACTGCAACCCCTCAATTCTAATGCAGAGGTTACGTCCCAGAGTTTAATCTCGCTGAAGGTGGGGTGCCTCTTACTGCCTGCTTTCAGGGAAAGCTGGGGGCACTGTTTCCAGTGCTGACCCACCCACCTCAAAACTCACAGGGAAGGTCAGTGCTTAGAGGAAACCCCACAAACAATAAGGAAATGCTCGTACTGTATGAGGGTGTTTTCGTGCAGGAATAAAAGGGGGTGGAGGTGGTGGGCACGAGAAGTAAGACGCGTGAACCCTGAATGTGATGGCCTTCCCCGTTTCCTCACCGGCGTTTTCCTTTTAAATTATTGATAAGAATGATATCAGAGAAGCAGTGATGTGTAAATAAATCTAAGGTATTATTTTAATAAAATAAAGGCAAGTGGAAGTTAGTGCTTTGTATTTTACATGTCAACGTGGTGTCTCTTCCTCAGTGGTGCATAAAACAATGGTTCCTCTTAAAGTCCACGATGTCTTAGGCTTGATAAAATAGAGCTTGTAATTTACCTACTGTGTGCAGTGCGCCCTTATCATTATTAGTGTAAAACCTGGCGTATAGCACGTCTCAGGAAATGATAGCGGCTGCTGTTGTCGGAACACAGAGGGCGCACGTGCAGCTCGGGCTCCCTGAGGGAGGTGACGGAGCCGAGCCGGGGCGCCTATGTGGTGTGCCTGGAATGCGTGTCTCCCGTCACGTAGCTGAGGGGACAGCACATACTTGAGGTGTGGGAAGAAGGACGTGGTCTGATCCTCACAAATCTCTTTTGTGACCAGAACCGTGAGATTTAAGTGTTGGGGAGATGAACCCCATTCTTCCTTCGTGCATCCCAGTCCGTGAAGCTGGACTCCCGCCCTCACCCCAACATGTGTCCACCTCGTTGGCCCCTCACAGTCTTACAGAATCTCTGTTCCCTTCTCCATCAGACCTCTCTAGAAGTCCCCTGTCAACGTCTGCTCTCTCTGTTTCTTCGGAATTCTAAGCAGCGTATACTCCTGTAATTAATATAGAAGTAGGTAAACCATTTGCTCATTCATTGGTTTACTTGGACAAGTTTGGTGTCAAGTGTCTTTTTTTGGGGTCAGGCGCTGTTCACGGCACTGGGAACGCAGAACGGATGAGGCGGAGGTCAAGTCTGTGTGCAGCTCACGTTCCCGCTGTGTTCTGGGTTCCTGCAAGTTAGGGATGTAGATACGTGTGTCTCTATTAATCCCTCTCTGGTGCCTTCCATAGAGGTGATGGCGTGTAAAAAGGTGACAGCGTCACTGTTTTTAGTAATTACATGTCTGAACACTTCTGTACAATCGTAGGGACACAACAATCAAGGTGACTCTAAATCCTTTTTTCCTTAGAAAAGATGCTTTGTCCTTCTGGTCTCTTCTGAAATGCTGTGGGTTTCCGTCCATGGCCCTTTAGGAGTGACCATTTCTTTTTGCTGTAGTGGTGTTGTGTGGGTAGAAATTGACCCAGTTTCAGGGTGGAGAACAGAAAAGCAGGGGAAAAAACTGGACTGAGATGGGAGGAAGTTTTCCTTTAATATGAACAATACTGCCATGGAAGTTCGATTTACCAAAATGTGCTGGAAACTAGATTTGTGATTATTAAATGTGATTTAACTGAGGACCCCAATGGCCTTTTAGTTTCTTCTTCTTCTTCTTATTTTTTTTTTGTTGCTAGAAATCTTTGTCAAATTGTAGAATCCTTTCTCTCTTGGTAAGAATTGATAAGTTACATGTAACATTTAGAAAACTGAAAATTCTGTGAGAAGTTAGACTGTTCCAAGATTCCTTACCTTATAAGACAGTGAAGTCGAGTTGAAAGATTTATGAGACTTGACAGAATATGCGTGGATACCGAGCATAATATAAAAATAATGTGTTCAAGTTAAGTCCAACCTTCAGCTTGCCTTTTGGAGATTTGCCACTTTTCCCTGAAAGTTTGAAACCGAGGAGACATTACTTATTTGAGGGCTTAGCTGTGTGGATGCAGGAGCTGTGTCCGTGATGAATTATTCCCTAGATGCTCCAAGGCTGAGCGTGTGCTCTAATTGGATGCCTTCAGCACAGTAGCAGGGGGACGGGGACACTTATGGGGACACTGGTGAGCCGAAGCTGAAATCCTGCTTGGGGCCACTTTTCACATCCAGATACCCATATTGATCCTTCCACAGCTCAGATCGATCTTGTGGCTTGAAGGCAGCTTCTGCCTGGGAGCTAAGGGGGGCAGGATGAATGTGAGAGAGAAATCTGTTACCCTGACAGCAGCGAGGTGGCTGGGCAGGGGACAGATGCCAACCCCCACCTTCGGAGGAGGCGCCCCAACAGGCGACAGCATGCAGGGCGCCAGCGCTGTGCCACGCACGCATCTACTTCCCTCTGCTCCCCTTTTCATATTAACTCTGCTCTCTAGGGCCTCAGAAATCTGGGTCCCACCCCCACCCCATTGTAGCCTTCCCTTGGCTCTCTATTGAGTCTGGATGCCCCATGGAGCCGAGTGCCAGGCTCGGAGCACAGGTTCCCAAATGATGATGAGCGCACGGCGCATACAGTGCCTGACGCGTGCCCTGGAAGAGCTCAGAGCCTCCTGAGCTCCCAGGGGCCCCGCTGCCTCTGTCACCCCGCCCCTTCCTGCCCGTCTTCTCCTGACTCCTGTGTGGGATGTCCCCGCTGGAAGGCCCTGCAGCCCCTCACTTGAGGAGGGGATGGTGGGTGGCTAGCTTTCCCACTCGCGGAGTTGTACTTCTTGAAGACAGTGTGATAAGATGACATATAAGGAAGTGCTGCTGGGCGGTGATTGGCCAGTGGGGAGCGTGAGACAGACGGGAAGACCTGTGTCCTAGGCGTGGTGGGTCCTTTCCTCTGAGGATCTGAGCTTTGCCACATCACGTGGCATCTCTGAGCTGCATCTTCTCCTGACTTAACGGCATAGGAGCGCCCTCTCCTTCTCGGGGTTGTTGTCAGGATCAGATGAGTGAATCCGTGGGCAAGCTTTCAGGGAAAGCATCCCAAATAAAGGCGTTATGCATGGATTAGGGATTATTGTTGTGAACCTAAAAATAAAAGGCCTTTCAAAGTGAGAGGCAACAAGCATTTATTTTAGATAAAAAAATTTAAAAAAATAAAAAAGGAAAAGAAAAAAAAAACTATTCGGGAATCATTGATTCAGGCAGGAGCCCAAATAAGGTTCTGATTAGGAGACAAAGGCGATGGGTGATTTATGAGAAAGGAAAGGGGACAGTGCTATCCATCGGAGGAAGGTGTTGCTATTGGTGCAGAGAACATACATAGGGAGGCTAATTCTGAACAATGTTAAATTTTCGGTCTGGTGTCATCAGTCCAGTCGTCATAGTATGTGCTTTCCTGTTATTCTTGCAAACAGTTCTTTGGGACATGATGTTGCTTTAGGCCCAGCGCAAAGGTCGTTTTGTCCTGTGTTAACATCCAAAGGCTGGAGCAGGGAGGCAGGCAGCGTGCGAGGCAGTTCCCCTGGGACGGCAACTCCAGGTCCATTTTGAAGGGGCTCCATGTGTATTCCTTGTGACATCATTATTCATCCTCTTCCCTCGCAGGGAACATGTTTACATGCTGGTAGAAGTCCCCGGTGCCCTAAAGGACTTACCTTAGAAGGGCTCCAAGCCAGGTGTCCCACTGGGACCTTGGGTCACTTCTTCGACCACCTCATGCTGAAGTGTAGCTGGCATCCACTGACCTGATGCCTTCAAAGCCACTCTGCCCCACGTCCGCTTGACAGGTCCCATTGCTGTCACCTCTCAGCGGCGAAACCCTCTCTGCATTACACTTTAATTTCAGCGAACAACTGAAATATCAGCGTCATTTCATAGTAGCTCATTTCTGGTGTTGACAGATGACTCCCAGGGCTGGGGAGCTGGAAGAGGACCGAGAGATGGCAGGGTGGATTTCATTAATCACGTAAAATTATAGAGAGGGATAAATCCTTTTTCCTACATTTATTTTTATTTCAGCCCTAATAGTAATTCTCATCCATGGTGGAGGAAAATGTGAATTTGCTGGCCAAAAGGAACATGGTGCCGTTGGTGTGAGAGGGAGTAGGTAAGAGACAGCAGAAACTATATAGGATGTGTAACACAATATTGGGTTGTCGGAAAAGTCATGACACATTTTGGCGACGAAAAACATAGCAAAAATACGTCATGTCTTTTCCTAAAACCCAATGTATAGCCTATGTTATATTACATGTAACATAATTAATGGTATCTGGGAAGAGAAAAAGGCCTTTGCCTAATAAGCACTTATCCCAGAAACAGTAGAAATTCAAATGGAGCAAGCTGATGTTTTCTCAGTATCCCTTTTCTTCTACTTATCTTCTCCGAAATAATGCAAATGTCTGTGTCTCCCTCTTACTGAGCACTGCAATATGTCTCCTGCGATACCTTCTTGATATTTCTGATGAAGAAACTGAAGCCCTAATTCTTAATCAACTCCCATTTTCATGCCATTGAGAGCTTGGAAATTAATCTAGTGATGATAGAAGGGTGGGGAAGGGCCTGACAGTCAGAGAACAGTTCCCACAGCACGTGTGCGTGTATGGCGGCCCAGGTGCTCTTCCTTTGATGAGCTGGTCTGTTAGAACGTGGTTAAGGCAGCGGCCAGCCTGTGCCTTAACCAGCCAGGACTCGGGCTCCGCACACAGCTCCAATGTTGCCGCACTGAACCTGGCCTGGACCTCAGGGCCTCCCGTGTGCCTTCCAGCAGAGTTATTCTAACAACACCCCAGAACAAACAGTCCCCAAGCGCTGATGGCTCCTTGACGAGTCCGGATGCTGGGCAGTGGAGTGTCTAGATGAAGAAATGATTACTCTCAGAAGGAAGCCAGCCCCTGACCTGACCCGGTGGCCACCTGCAAGGCCAGACTTAAAGGATGTCCAAGCAAAAAAATGTCCTCTCGGTGTCTGATATTTCATTCCGAACAGAAACACCTCACTCAGCTGAGTGGTGTGCTCTCGAGCACCCTATTTAAAATACAGGCATATCTGGGGGATGACACCGTAAGTGAATTATTGGGGCACAGTGAGTAGGCGCCTCAGAGGATGCTGAGTGAGGAGGAGTGAACCTGGGGGGGAGGGCAGGGCACCCCCAGGGGCTGAGTCATCGGCTCCGTGACTTTCCACGTGTGGGGGTGGCGTGTTGGTCCTTTCCAGAGGCTGCCTCTGAGTGATGGCAGGAAATGGGACCACAGAGGCACAGGAGGTTGGCAGGCAGAGAAACCTTTGGGATCATTTGTCCAAATCCCTCATTTCGCAGATGTAAATGTTAGTGCTCTTCTCCTCGAAGCTCACAGCTGTTATGTAAGTTTCATGGTTTGTTTGTTTGGATTTTTTTAAACTAAAGGCCATTTTGGTACTTGTGTAACTGCTGTGTGTTTGGTGGCCCGTCCTCTCCGTCCCAGCCTAAGATGCTTTACATGATTTCTTGACTCTCATGGGTGAGGATGGTTTGTGGCATCAGGGGACACTGGGTCCTGTTTAGTTTGCGGTGGTGGTGGTGGTTTGGTGTGAGCGTGCCAACTCCAGGTGACTTCGTGACATCGGGAGGCCATTGAGGTCATGGAGACGTTGAACACAAAGCCACGTGTGGCGTCTTTGCTGCTGCAAAGGCCCAGCCCTGTCCAGAGGCCCTGGCTGCATCCACCTCCTTCTTGTCCCCTGGACTTGCCGCAGACACTTCTTTCTCCTCTGTGTTCACCTTTTCCTGCCACTCAGCAAAATGCTCACAAAAGAACAGCTATTAAATTGGTTTTATTTGTCTTCCTGAAGGAAACTGTTTGGTTTATCCTGATCCCCTCTCCTGATTCAATTTGACTTTTCCAGCCAGCTCAGTTCTTCCTGGGGCTCAGTTCTTCCTGGGGCTCACCTTTGAAAAACTGGGTCTGGGAGGGACGCATAATCCTTAAAACACTCTACTTGTGTCCACGTCTGAGGAAGTTTGAATAGGCTGCTGTAGGTTTGGTTAATATTATGTTGGTCCCAATTCCACCTATGGCCTGGGATGCGGTGAGGCTGTGGCATGAGCCCGGTAGCCGAAGGCCATCCCAGCCACCCGCCCCGGGCGTGGCTGAACTGCCAGCTCGCGGGAGCAGTTTCACGCTAGGGGAGGCTTCCTGGTGATTTAGGAAACACGTACATACTGGCTCTGGAAGGAACCAGCGGAGCCCCTCGAAAGTTTCTGTTTCAGAGCAAATGAGTCACAGCTCTCCATTCTTTGCTGGATGTCAAACCAAGAAGCCTGACCCTACAGAGGAACGGACTGGGGTCAAGGCCAGATCGGGGCTCTTGGCATCAGGAGCCTCCGTCTCCAAGAAGTCAGGTGCTGCAGAAACCCCTGGTTTTCTGTGATTTCTGCCCAGACCAACAATTGCCCTGTGTCATCAGTCTGCAGTGCGTTTCAAGAAAGCCTGGCGTTCACGGAGATAGATAATCCACAACAACTAAAACAAAGATTTTTTTAACAAGTGGGGAAAAGTCCTCAGGTGCATCACGACGTGTTAATGAAGATAAGCCTTCGAAGGTTACAAAGTGCCAGAATCCTAGATGAAAAAGCCTGATGAAGCTGTATGTTAAATCAAAATTGCCATTTCTGACATCAAAAGCCCAGCGTACCCCAGCGACACTGCAGCGGAGGAGCTGCTTAAACTCCCGACGCGTCGATCTTCAGTCAGAGCAGGTAGATGTGAGGTTGCCTGAGGCACTTTTCCGAGGCAAAGCAGCCACACGTGTCATCAGGACGTCTGTTTAAACTGGCAGACCTGTCACCCCTGTGATTGCAAGTTACCCTTATTTCACTTGTACCTGGAGTTCGTCTCCACAAACTGGCGTTCTAAATTATTACTTGTTAGTGTACATATTTTATTAAAAGACATTAATGGAAAGAAATTATTATAAAGAGAGTATCACAGGGCCGGCCGAGTGGCGCGATGGTTAAGAGCTCGCTTGGGATGCCAGAGGGCCCCGGTTCGGATCCCACATATGAGGGCCAGTGACACTGCCCTCCACAGCTAAGATGCTGAACAACAGCTCAACCTGGAGCTGGGCTGCCGTGAGTTGCTGGCGACGGCATAGGCTGCGGTCCCTGTGGCACTGGGTTGCCATGGGCTACCGTGTGTAGCCAGCAGCCAGCGTGAGCGGCCAGCGGCCGCAGTGAGCGGCCGTCCAGAAGCCGGCGACTGATCTGCCTCGCCAGGGAAGAGCGCAATGATGGTGCCAACTTGGGCCAGTGAAGCAACATCCTCCACAACTAGATTGAAGAACAAAACGACAGCAACTTGTCTGTTCCCCTTCCCCTAATTCCCCAGCACTGTTCCCATCCCCCCAATTACCCAATAAAAATCTTTAAAAAAAAAAAAAAGAGAGTATCACAAATTAATGGAATAAGGAATTGCCCATTTTTTTAAAGGAAACTAGCTCATTTTATCAACGTCATTTAATGTATACATTAATAGTCTTACTGTACGTCATACTCCAAACTTAGTTCCAGATGGATTTAAGTAGCTAAATAGAAAAAAGGATAATATTGTACCATAATGTCTAAGAAACAATGGGGATAAATAGTTAACATATTATCTCAATAAAGAACAACATTCTCAGAATAAAAGGAAAATATTACCACAAAGAAAAATATTCTTAGATTTTTATCTAATAAACATATTACTCGTTTAAAATATCCAGCAGAAATAAAAGGAAAACAAAAATCTGGTACAATACTTGCAAAACTTCCATATGTTAATATAGTTAATATTATAAGAGATCAAATATATTCATTAGAAAAACTGGGAAAATTACATAGTCAAGGTGTTCTAACAAATCGAGACTTGTTCTAACAAGTTTGAACTCATTAATAATGATTGCTTTTCTACTTCTAATACTGAAAAGTTGGAAATAACTATTTCCCCTGTGAACAAGTATTGACAGCAATATGCAAATCACAATTCATTCACATAATATTTATTTTCCTGCCTCAGGATGGTGGACAAAGCTTATATAATTAAGTCCCCCTCTCCCCACAAAGCTTGAAATTAAAGAAATATAAAAGGGACCATGTTTATAAGACACTGGAAGAGGGAAACAGCAGACCAAGATTCTGACAAATTTCTATGCGACAGAAAGCAGAGGGGATCGTATATCCTGGTCGGGCTGCTTCTCAGAAGGTTTCAGCAGGTGGGACCATGCAGTGTGGACGTGCTCCATCCCTGACACCCCCGGCAGCGGGGCAGCTGCAGAGACGGCTGGAGTACAGAATACCTGCCGATGTGTGGAATGGACACAGGCGTTTCTAATGAGCCGCTCTCCCCAGCTGCCCCGTGGAGCTGGGGATGCTGCCTCAGTCGGGAAGGTGGCCTTGCCACCGTGGGAGGGAACGCACTATTTAGCAGGGACACGAAATCCTGCTCGACCAGGAGCTTGCTCAGGTGGGAAACCTGACCGTCAGCAGCCTTCCTCAGCATTCCCACAAAATGAAGCCCAGGCGAATTAAAGCCGTGAGATAGAAAACAAACCTAAAACTTTGTGCAAATACATAGACACATAGCTTTACAATCCCAGGGGGGAGGAAAGGCCTTTCGCAAACCAGACGCAACCATGACAAACCACACGCACACAGATAGAAGCCTGTGTTGCCTTTAAAACCATCAGTGTGTCCTAAGAAATCATCTTTTAAAAGTGGGGGTGGAGGGGATGCCACCTACGGGAGAAAGTATTCCCCACCCGAAGCGCCAAGGTCTGCCCATCCAGAATATCTAGGAGGCTCTACAGACCAGTAAGTGGAAGACAAACAACGGAACATAAAAATGAACAAACGGGAGACTCCAGCAACTCAAGGAGAAAAACCCGAAAGGCCAATAAGTATATCTAAATGATCTCCAATTTTATTTCTAATCGGGAAAATGCAAGCTATAACTGAGCGAGATGTCACTTGTCAGCTGCCACAATGGCCCAGGGAGCCACTCCTGACAGGATGATGTGTTGGAGAGGGCAGCAGAGGCAAGTGTCACACAGGACAGTTGGTCAGAGCTACCCCCCCCCCCGACCCCCACCCCTGGGCGCAGTGCTGAGGGGCAGTTCCAAGAACTAGCTGAGCGCTAGAACGGAGGTACATGAGTAATGTCCATGGCAGCATTGTTTGTAAAAGGAAAGACTTGGGGACAAATTGTAGAGGCGTTAGTAGAGGACCGATACACAAATTGTCAGCTACAGCAGAGCACCATTCAGGGGTGGGGGACAGCTGCCTGTACCAGTATGGATGAACCTCACAAACGTGGTGCTGAGCTGCAAGGTCCACATGGGGTGGCACCCTTACAAAGTGTACAGAGTAAAACAATGATATGTGCTTGCCTGGCCAGAAACAGATGAAGGTGGCGTAAGCAGGTTTGCAAATGTGAGGCATAACCCCGTGTAGAATGGGGCTGAGCTGTCGGGGGCAGGGAGGGAGGAAAAATGTGGGGATGTAGGCGGGAGACCCACACGCATTTCTTGTTTTGTTTCTTATCCTGGGTGATGGGGGCACGGGTTGTGCACTCCTTCCTGACTGTGAAATATTTCTTACTTCAAAGAGAAAAAGGACAAGGGAAGCAGAGGATAAAAAAAAAGAAGCAATCAGAGGAATGAAAGTATTTCCCAGACCTGAAGAGGGGACACCTGTGTTCCAATGGAAATGGCCCCCAAAATGGGACGAATGAAATAAGACCCGTACTGCCCATAATATTCATGTTTAATATGAAATGCTAGAAAATAGGAGGAAACGGTCATAAAAGCCAGAGGGAAATCAAATATATGTATTTTGTTCTCAAAAAGTAGATGAGCCATGAAAGAAATACAGGAACTTAATGTAGTTTTATATCAGTTGCATACAGGACTCGGGACTGTAGCTGGCTTTGGAATAATCATTAGAACTAGGAGTCCAAGTCCTGGGTTTTCACCCCAAATATATTGCAGACTAAATGCATGACCCCATGGAAGTCCCTTGAACAGTGCCTCGGTTTCTTATTTGCCAGAAAGCATTCCAGAAATAAAATCAGTATGTAAATAGCCAGTATGATGGGGCTGATTAAGCCGTTTACTATGGTAGACAGAAAATAATGTTATTTACTTGTTTGTATGTGTTTAGCTGATCTGACAAAAAACAACAACAACTGTGTTTGTAAGCTCCCAGGCTGAAATATTTCTTAGGAATAAAATCTAAATGACGGGGTTACCTACTTTCCCCCCTCTTAACATTTCAGAATTTTTTTTTTTACCTTTTATGTGTAATTTCAATAATATCAGTCTTTTGGAGATGCTTGCCATCCCCTTTAGCAGCACTGAGCTAAAATGTGTGTTCAACACGATATTTTTTCTAGTCGTTAGGAAAGCTTCATTCAAGCACTTTCCCCAAGGTTTTTGAACATGAAATACATGTATTGCGGCTGAGTTTCCTACTTCTTAGCCCTGTCACCGAAACCCATTCCTGCTTCCTTTCCTACGTCTATCCTATAAACTACCATCGTCCTTGTCCTTGAAGCTGACTTAGCACCTTGGCAAACATGGCAACCCAGATTTCAGCCAACAAATTCGACGCATAGATTTAATTTGCAAACCCCCGCACTGTTTGCTTTGTTCTGTGGAATCCTTGACGAAAGTAAGAAGCCAAACGCGCTGCCCGAAGCAATCAGGCCCATTCACTGATTTCTTTCTCTTCCTGTAACTTTCTGAGGCTCCACCTCCCCTAAACCTCCACAGGGACTCTCTTGCTTCCGGCTTCTGGTTGAGTCACTGACGGAAGATGGACAGAGGGAGGGACCGAGGAGGTCGGGGTCGGCAGGTGGAGGGTGCCTGCTTCCCTCTGTCTCCTGCTCTCCTGCAGCCACACAACCACTTACAACAACACAACTCCCCAGGCCCTGCAAGCACTGATTTCATTTCTGCTCCTATAGTGGCTCTCTTCCGGAGTGTCCTCTAGATGGGATCATGGAGAAAATACTCATGGAGGGGAGGGGAAGAGGAGTGTCTGCGAAGGAGTGTGAGGGAGCTTTGGGGGGTGGTCTCTTGATTGGGGCGCCTGTGACATGACCACATACGATTGTTATGACATCATAACCTGCACCCTTGAAAGGGTGAGACTTCTCGTGCGTCAAGGAGACTTCACTAAAGCCAACGTTCAAAGGGCAGCGTGACTGCCACCATCACGTGCGTTGTCCCCGCCGAGTCCCCAGCAGAAAGGCTTTGAGAAGACGCTGCCTCTCACTGCGCTGTGCTGTATCATAACTGTCACCATGTTTACAGGCTGACTAACCGTGTCCCTCTGGGTTTGATTGTGTGAGGAGGTCTTGAACAAAACACGTTCGAGGAGAAACTCTCACGTCCGTGTTTTCCATGAGTGTCCAGCCTCTGTGTGGCTCCTGCTTCTCGAGTTTCCTCCTTGTTCACGTCTGAAGTTGGTGCTGGGATTTCTGCCCTCGTCGGTGCCTGGTGAGCTGTCGTGACCACGTCCCTACGAATGAAGCCAGGGGGCGACTATGAAGGGGTAGCAGGAGGGAGATGGAGGCGTCCGTGTCTTGATCGTAGCGTTGGTTCTAGGAATCTACACGAAGGATAAAGTGCCATGGAACTGTGCGCACACATTGTACCAACGTCGAGTTCCTGTTTTTAATATTATACTGCACCTGCTGACGAGGTGCCTATTGGGAGAAGCTGAGTGAGGAGTACCTGGGACCCATCTGAACTACCGTTGTGATTTCCTGTGAGTGTATCGTTATTTTAAAACAAAAAAGCTTTAGAAAAGTATATGCCATATATAAATAGAAATAGAGAAAAGGTAGCTTGTTATTATTTTTAGATCACTAAATGTGATTTGGATAAAATTAGGAAAGGAGTTACATCCAATTTGGGAATATGTTCATGTGCAGAAAATGGAAATATATAATATATGCATCCATGTTTGGCTGTGCGTGGGACATACCCAGAAGGGTACATAGAAACACAGAGTAATGGGGCTGATAATTGGGGAGAGGCTGAAAATTGACTGTTTATTTCTGCCTTCCTGTATGATTTTCAAATTTTACCATGTGAATTTATCACTTCCATAATTGAAATGTATTGCCTAATGGCCCTCAAGGAAGAAATAATCTTGGAAACATGTAATATATAGGCGACCTGGTTGGAAATAATACTAAAACTAAATTGAATTCAAACCACAGAAATCTGCATTTGGGGATAATTCCAACACAAGGAGTATAGAACACTTAAATATATTTATTCCAAGATTTACTGTTTCTTGGATTTCTTTCAAATCATCTCCAGTCGTTGGTCCAGATATAGATACATCATGGTTGTACCTTCATCTTTCTCTGTTAATTTCATGCTTTTGGGCAAAAATGCAGGAGGCGTGTGATAGCAGTATAAATATTTTGCCACGAGGGAGTCAGGGGGACCTCCAGCCAAACGTTATAAAAACCCCAGTCTTTCCTGAGGCCGTGTTCTGATATTAGGCCTCTCCAGTCACCTGTCCTCCTTCTCCTAATCTCACCACCGACTTGCCCCTTCCTTCCATCTTTGGCATCCCCAGGCTCCGTTCCTACTCACTGCTGCACATTCATGCCACCAAACATTTGTTGAATGTCTACTGCGTGACAGGCCGTGTTCTGAGCACTGAGAATACAGCAGCGCTAGAATGAAGCGTCCATACCGGTGTGGTGGAGGGGTCTGATGGCGGCCACTTCCTGTGTCACCATGCTTCACTCCACGGTGTGGAGAAGGGGGCGGGCACTGGGCAAATCAAACACACTGATACATCCCTTGGGGCATTCTTTGCGTGCAGCCTTCCATCTGTATTGCGAGAACCACATCTCACGGCTCCCAGGGGCACAGGCTCCTCACCCCGTGTAATCAGTGGCCAGTCAGCAATATTGTGTGCTCCGTCATCAGGCAGCCCACAGGAAGCCAGGCAACATTTCATCTAAGAAGACGGTTTGGGCACAGAATTGCGTTTTGGAGCTAGCACCCCGTTTCATCGTGGGTTTACAGGAAACCGACATAGGACAAGGAAAAATGGGTTTGGGCTCAATGATAATGCACTTGTCTCCTGGTTACAGCTTTAATCAGCTATTAAACTGCATCAACCCTGTTCACTCCGATGAATTTAACTCGCCCTCCATGGCCGTGGATGGAATTCAGTAATGGTTTCAGTTTTAGCTGTCGGCCAAGAGCCCTCAGCGGCGTGAACGGCTTAGAAATGTCAAACTCTTCTCTTTGAAAGGACTTCAAAGCTTCCATCATTGGACTTCTATTTCTTAGCACAGCAAAACCTGCAAAAAGAACATCTTGGGCTAAATCCTTCTGCTCTCAGGGAACTAATCAGTGTGCCCCCCTTTTATTTTAATGAGTCAGTGATTGGCAGGTGCGGACCCTGGACTTTGATTAACGTTCTTGAGAACTCTGCAAGTTTCCTTGACTGTCCAGGAGTGATTGGACCCGGGTGGGCCAGACTTTGGTGGACTGCTTGTCCTGGCAAACCTCCCAGCGGAGATCAGGAAGAAGGCAGAGGGTGAAGAAGGGCCAACAGGAGGCGGAGGCTGGACTGGACATCTTTTCTCCCCGTGTGGATGTCCACGTTGGCCACCATTTAGTGGGCTATCGGAAAAGTCATGACACATTTTTGCAATGAAAAACATCAAAAAAATACGTCATAGCTTTTCTGACAACCCAATAGTTGTTCTTACACAGAAGCTTTGGGAGGACGGTTTGGGGACCTGGAAAGTGTTGTATTAAACGTGGCCATAACCATGGGTAGCATTTGATCTCATTCCCAATTTAATGGTCTTATGACATCAGAAACAGTCTACAATAGCTTAGGACCATGTCACAGGCTTCGGCCGAAGAGCTTGGGCAAAAGAGGAAATAGAAGTCTTTTTATTAAATACTGACTTTTTTAGTTCCGTGAAATAAAGGATTGATTAGTGTTTGTTTGTTTTTTAAGTAAGCTGTTCTTCATTAATTTGATTCATTGCCCACAAATCTAACTGATTTAGATTTAACGTTCTATATTTTTGCAGATTATGTTAAAGAAAAGGGTTTTTTTTCATGGAGCGAATTAAACTAAAATGATCTAAACACAGAAGCATTAACATTGAGGAGGGTCCTGGGTCCAGAAATAATTTGAGTGCATGACCCAGAGTGAAATATTAAATTGACTGATGGGGTGCTGGCGAAATGTGGGACCAAGGGGCCAGTGTGGCAGTGGGCTCTACTTAGCTGTGGTTAATTTATTTTCGATAAGCATGTGGTTGTTATCCCAAAGATAACATATGCTTCTAAGCCTACATGGCGTTATTTCACTCGACAATCTTTTTGAGTAACTTTTCCTCTTCCGTTTCCGAGGGACACATTAAATTGGGGTGGAGGAGATAGTTCACCACAGAACCGTTAGCACCCCAAAGCTCTTCTTCATTTGCTCGTGGGCTCATGCAGCTGTGGGATGGCGGGGGGGCAGGGGGGCGGGGGGTACACTTGCTTCCTGTTCCGTGAGGTGCAGCCGAGGAGCATGTAGTTGCCCGTTGCCTCATCTGGAAAGCTTAGCACTCACCGTCAGCACTTGCCTAGAGCTCGGGGCTGCGCGGCTTTCCTTGCTGGGTCCTAGCATCTCTCAGGGCAGTAAGGAGGTGCTGATTCCGTGACCCCCTAAAGTGTTCACCTCTCACCCGTGCTGCCTGCGCAGTGCACCCGTATGGCAAAAGGGGCTTCACCAGAGTTCAGAGCTGTTGGTGGAAATTGTCTCCTAATGGGTCCTTGTCTCTGGTCCTTTGTCACCTGACTCTACCCATGGACACACTAATAATTAATCTCCCTTTCCTACAGGCATGAGCACATTTTGGTTTTTTGCTCAAGATTTAAACTGGACCATATCCAATAGGATGAGGGGCGTCTAACTCACCGGCCTGGCTTTGTCATCTCTCTGTGCCATGTCCCTGGGTCCCTGTGTGTCTCCTTGTACCCACGATCCTACCTACAAGACTGAAACGTGCACTGAAGTTCCCACTCACTTTGAGGTGTGCCTGCAGCGTCCCTCCTCCTGTCATGGCTCCTGCGTTTCCCACCAGGTGCACCCATAAACATAGTCCCCTTTTCTCTTTGCATCCTTCAGTCACAGCCGGACTCTTCCACCCACAAGCATCTCTAAGCCCCACGTTGTCCCGAGATCTCTGTTGTGCATCTGCCTTGTGGTTTAAACTCTGGGTTTGTTGGTTAATGGTGCAAGTGTATCCCATCGCCTCAGAAGTACTGAGAGTGACCTGTTAGCAAGCGGTGTTTCCTGGACTTTCGATCGTACTCTGGTACCTTTGCCAATTGAATAACTGTTGGGTAAATAAACACCTTGGGGCAAGAAGAGTGTGTTTTTACATCCAGAGAGAGGACATGGCAAACACACACCCATCTGGTTAAATTCAGTAGCTACATTTAATGCTTGCTTTCCGTGTTGATAATTTAGGTGAGGGAGGTGGCATGTTTGTGTTTCGTACTGCAGTAACCGTGAGCATGTGCTCTGAAACTGCTCATATGCCAGCACCCAAAGCTGTACAGTGCCCCAGGGGGTACCAGCACCCAAAGCTGTGCGATGCCCCGGGGGGTACCGGCAGCCAAAGCTGTGCGATGCCCCATGGGATATGGATGGTAGGAACAGAGGAAAGCAAGAGAAATCAATCCGTCAAAACCATCCCTCTTTTGGTTAATGTGCGTGCAGGTCCCCAATCATGTCATGTGTTCAGAAAACAGACTCTAAACCAGCAGTTCTCAACCTGTGGGTTGCGACCCCTTTGGGTGTCAAACGACCCTTTCACAGAGGTCGCCTAAGACCATCGGAAAACAAAAAGATATTTACATTACGATTCATAACAGTAGCTAAATTATGGAGTAGCAACGAAAATAATTTTATGGTTGGGGGTCACCACCACATGAGGAACTGTATTAAGGGGTCGCGGCATTAGGAAGGTTGAGAACAGATGCTCTAAGCAGTGTGATGATCATGAATGCAGAGGTGACCTAGTGGGAGAAAATGGAATTTATTTCTAGCACTGTTGTTCCTTGTCAGTGCCCTTCATCTGTGATATGATTGTTAACAAAATGCCTGACAAGTAGTAACTTAGGGACGAGTGTGATGAATGCGGACGGACGTGGCTTTTAAGGAGTGTTGAACAGTGATGGGAAACATTGCTTTCACTATCAAGGCTGCTTTCAATATCAAAACATTGCTTGCAATAATAAGGCTGTCTTCCCGGTGTGGTGCCAATACCCAGCAAGCTGAAAGGCTAAGCCTGCCCTCTGCTGGAATTCCAGGCTATACAGCCGGCAGTTGGATGAGCGGAGGGAACAAGGGATCTCTATCTCTCCTTTCGCTTTGCCCATTTCACATTCAAGCCTCCTTTCTCCAACGTGGTTAAGCCACTTGGGTCTCTGCTCTAAGCGTAGACCCAGCTATATGCAGCCAGCGTTTTGGGGGCAGAATGTCCGTGCCTGTGGAAGACAGCTTTGGGTAGCAAATGATCGGGTGGTCCGCCAAGTACCCCAACAGTGATTTCCGCTCTTGTTCATTTTGCGAAACAGGGGGGATCAAATAGCAGATGATTAGGAGTTCTGGTAGTTTCGGATTAGCGTTAGGGACTTAACCCAGGAATGAAATCGTGCGGGAATCTAACACATCAAATCCGTGGCGGCTAGGGCAGACCCGAGAGGGAAAAGTGAAGGGTGGCGGTGGGGGCAGGGTGCTGGTCACTCACCTCTGGGAGCAGTGGCTCTCCCAGCTCACTGGCTCTCAGCCGTGGCCTACGAGGTGCTGGGATTGTGGCACCTGCCGCGGGACCGATGCCTGTGAGGCTGCGGCTGGAAGACTCCAGTGGAAGCAGAGTAAAAAATATGGGTCAGCGGGAGGCGAGTCCTGACAGTTGACCTCAGGCACAGGACGTGTCCCCTAACGCCCTCTCCTTCTAGGAGGACTAAGCAGCTCTCCTGTCCCCTGTACAGTCTCCAGCCGCCAGCTGGTCCCTGTGTCGTGTTGGAACACGACCGTTTATATCTGTGCACAGACGTCAGAAGTGGGAAAATGGGAAGTTTGCAGAGCGGAAGACGAATGCCAATCAACTAATGAAATCTTTGCGTCTGCTTTCTTGGCTCAGGGCTTCGTCACCTTGTATTGCATCTGGCCAACGTTTCGGAGAGAAAATAGGGACGGCATTACCTCTCAAAGCTAGAGCACGCATTGGAGGGGGGAGAAAAGCACCCCCAGACCTATCCAGCGCCTGCTCTTTAGATAGTGGTATCTAAAAATAGCGGTTTGCTCCAATTTCAAGGCAGCCAGAGGAAAGTGGGTTCAGGAGTTATTTATGCCTCTATAAAAGGACATTACGGAACCTTTTTGGGGTTTCTTTCGTAGTAGAAACTGCCTCCTATGTCCTAGATCAAGGCGGGATGCTGCAAATATATAATGATGCTATTTCCCCCCCAGCGTACATCAAAGCAGTGGATTAAACGTTAGAGTTCTTCTCTCAGTACTTGACGTAAACCTTTGGTGCCCACCTCTACTTCGTCCTTACCAGAAGGTAGCTTATCCTAGTCTCCAGGACGCATGCGCGGATGTAGATAATTTCAGTTTAATTCACCGTGATGCTTCCTGACGAGGTCATGAATTTCCGGGCTCTGCCAAGCGAACGAATTTTACATGCACGCTGAATGCTGCTTAAAATTACTATCGAAGTTCAGGTAGATTGTGGAAAGCAAAGGTGTTTGGATTATCCTCTGTCTGCTGCTGCTGAGGTAGAAGTTTCCGGGTAACCCCTGGTCCCACGAGGGGTCCAGCCGTGTCCGGCTTTGGTCATGGCCATGGATGGACCGACAATCCCAGGCAGAGAGATGTGATGTGGCGACTGTGATTATTATCCTGTACCATTGAGAGAGTGTCTGCTTGTCAACAATGAGGTCAGAAGACAAGAGTTAACAGGGTTTGTTTTCAGAGCGTAATCACTTCTAAACGTTGGGAGATTAGACAGGAGTCTACCTCAAGGAAAATGAGAATGTTCAAGGTGTTTTCTTTCCCCAAATATAGAAACCGTCAGTTACAATAGGATGGTGCATGATTTTATATCTGCAAAAAAAAAAATGGTTTTTGTGTTTAATCATTTACAGTAATATCTATCAATTGTTGATTGTCAGCTATGAGTTGTGGATGTTAAAAAATTAATTAATTTGCTGTTGATACAAACCTGTGAGGCCGATATTATTATCTCAAGGTTTAGCTTTTTTTTTTAAAAAAAAGGAGGCTCACACAACTTAAATGGCTTAACCGAACTTACTTAGCTGAAAAATAGTGGGTACAGGAGTTGGATGCCTGTTTATCTAATACTCAAGCTCAGATCTTGCCCTGCCAGCTCCCCAGGAAAGGTATTTAATTTAAAAGCATTTTCCCACCCCGAGTTAATAAATTTCAGCACCAACGCAGAACCAGTTTCCTACTAGTGTCTCGTTGCATATGAAAAGGGCCAATGATAATCTTTCAAAGTACCGTGCGTTTTATAAGCTCCTGTTAGATCTCACTGGATCCGACTTGCTGCCTCCCTGGTGGGCATGGACGGAGCCGGTGTTGGGAAAGGAGCTACAAAAGGGAGACAAGGCTCTTCTCGGAGTAGCGAACTAAATGGGGCCAGGATGACACTGGGCAAGCAGGTGGTGACACTGGGTCTGCAGGTGAAGCTGCAGTGCCCACACCAGTCATCTTAGAGGTAAGCGAGGGTGTCAGGCAGAACCCGGACCCTGCATCTCACTGGGCACACGGGCTCTTCCTGACACCACTGTCCAAGCAGCCCAGAGGCTGCTGAGTTGTGTCTGGAGGGCAGAGCCCACAGTCCCAGCTGCCAGACGTGGGGTGTGGGGCCCCATCTGCAGAACACAAAGGTGTTCTCTCTGATCTGGGCTTTCTTCTCCCTTGCGTGTCAATGGCTCTGGACCACAGACAGACGTTGATGAAAATGAGCAGGCAGTGACAAACCTGGAGATGCGCTGTGTCCCTGGCTGAGTCATGCAGAAGGAAGTGAGAATGATGTTATTATATCACTATTGCTGGAACAAGGTAGAGATAAAACAGAAACAGAATCAGGGGAGAGCAGGGTGCTGTGCCTCAGAGGGTGTCTGAGGCTCCGAGAACGTGTGCTGATCTAAGTGACGGAACACAAATTAGGACAGAAAAGCTCACATCTAGCATCATGTATCACCTCGCTCCAGCTCAGAAGTGGGCAACTCGGCCAAAAACTCGAACCAGAAATCAGCCAATGGCAGGGTGGAGACAGCCCGGGTTACCGTTTCCCCATAGCTGATTTCACTGGAAGGTGGCGTTTTCTTTCACTTAAACTAAACTAATGCCATAGTCTTGCCCCAATTGTTTGAGCTTGTCAGTGAAGTTCTCCCCTATTTAAACCTGGGAAATTTAGAGCATTAGGAGCTTTTGAGTAACATTCAGTCCTGCACCCCAGTGGTTCTCAAACTTGCCCTTAGAATGGCCCACAGGCCTGCCGGCCCCTCCCCCACAGCTCCTGCCTCAGTCCATCTGGGGCAGGGACTGAGAATTTGTTTCTTTGACGTTCCCAGGTGACACTGATGCTGCGGGTCCAAGGACCCCAGTGACAAAATCTGCTCCACATGGACGCCTTCTAACCATGACGAAATTGTCTTCCTGTGTAGTATTACTCTGGCCAATATCACCTTTTAATCTGGCGGAGATTAAATAAAAGCAGGGTGATCACGTTGTAAGGTCTAAAAATAGTGAATCACTATATTGTACGCCGGAAACTAATATAACCAATACAAAATTATATACCACCTATACTTGAATGAAAAAGGAATGAAAGACTAAAAAAAGGTCAGTGCCAAGGTGTTACGTCATTCGTCACTTCTGAGGTTCTTAGGGGAGGATGTTATCTGTGTGTCGAGTCCCTGAGAGCATCAGTTCTTCTCCAAGGTTTTTCAGTGGATGACAGTCCTGGGCAGAGGCGCACGTGTTTCTGCCTGGGACTCAGTATATGCTCGTCAAAGGGGCCTGGGATGGGGACGGGGGAGGTGGGGCTATATTCACCTCCAGCCATAACAGACCCTGCTCCTTACCCCTTACTTCGAGGAACAAGAGAGCTTTTCTCATTGGAGCCCAGGCTGTGAAACCAGAGGCCAATAGCACTTCACAGGACCCACCAGGGAAGTGGTACCCAATGAGACATCAGGTAAAAACTCTTCCTCCTGGAAGAGAAACAGGCGAGGGCTAGAAAGCGGGAAGAACCCCCACCCAGCACCGCCTTAGGGTGCTCTGGTTTGAGCCACAGACAGAGGACAGAAGCATCCCCCCATATAATGAAATAAAACACCAGCCAAACTCACCATCAGATCACTGATGATATGAAACTTCGTCTTAATAAACATTACGTAACGATGGAGATTACGTAAGTGTGGTGCAAAGTAGTCTGAAGCAATGAATTCCTAGACTTGTACACTTTTGATTACGTTGCTTCTGCACTGAGAGGCATTCTCAGTTTGAAAGTCAGAATGTCACTTATTTTGTCCCTTAATTACATGAGTAACCTCCAGGGAGTTTTACCGCGAAAGCCTCGGTTCACAGGTGACGAATGACCTGAATAATTGAGGCACCCTTCTTCAAGATTTCAACCACCTCGTCTCTCGCCGGTGGCCCATTCCAAAGGCTAAGTTCAGCCGGCTCCAACTCATTTTTCTTGTGCTGAATGAGGCATTGAATTAAATTTTCTAAACACAAATTAAAGGGTATCTCTGTATTACCAGGAAGATTTGTGTCTCGTTAAACAATATAATGGTTGGAGTCCAATGAGTTTGCAAGAACTACCCAAACCGAATTGGCTTTGCCCATAATTTAAGATCTTCCCACATTCTGCTTATGTATCCCACACAAATGCATAAATCTTAATGCAACCAACGTCAGCTGAAAAAGCAATGTTCTAAGCATTTACCGTGAATGAAAGATAGTTGAGAAAGCAAGCTGAGGAAGACGGGGAAGAGGCTGAAATGGACGGCGGTAACGGATGAGCTGTGTTGATCTAACAACATAACTTCAAGTAGAGAGTAGACTAGCAGTCACGTGACCTAGCGGCGTTTCTTCCATGTGAAGTGTTTGTCTTGTGAAAGAAACTTCCAAATGCAAAGTACCTGTGATGATGTTTTTAACTGTATCTGATTCACTAATTTCATATGTATTCATGTTCTTCTTGGCTTCTCACTGATGGCTAAGTGGAAATGAAGAGCAAATGATTCTGAGATGGAGGGAGTGGCCGTGAAATGTAAATAGATAAAAACAAGAGCTCGTTGCCTAAATTTATTTCCCGAGAAGTGAATGTCAAATACGCATATTTAAGCCTTTGGATCAATCCTGCAAATTTGCCCTCCAGAGTGGTTACCCAAGTTTATAGTCCGAGTATACAGAAATGTGACTAAACTTGACCCATCCCCAAATAGTTTAGTGTTGCTTTGAGAAAATATTTCATTATTGGCTTAATTTGCACTATTTTCATGTATATTATCTAGTTGTATTGCTTCTTTCTAATTTATCATTTTTATTCTTGGACAATCATTTTGACTAAGATATTTAATCAATAATTAATATTTCAGCTCTTATAATGCAGTATTCTTGTGGATAATATTCTTATTATTTGCCTCATAGTTTTTCTCTCTTTTTTTATTTGAGATACAGAAGGGTTTTTTTTTTGTATTTTGCGTTCAATCTTTTCCTTTACCATTTCTGCCTGAATATTCATATTTAGAACTGCCTTCCTACTCCAAAATTATATAAATTTTTGTCTTAATTTTCTTGTAGTCTTGTAATGACTTCATCTTTTACATCATCTAAATCTTCAAACCACTGGATTTTACTTTACAGTAATGAATGAGGAAGAGATTTACCTTAACCTTTTTCCAAAAATGAATAGCCAGTGGTCTATTTTTTTTGGTCACAATTATTTTGAAGTAATGCTTTCTTCTCTGATTGGACATCCACATTAATCATACAGTAAATTATTACTTATATTCATGGCTATAATTCAGAGGCAAATTTTAGTTCAGAAATAGACAAAATATACAGATGATGTATTTTAGAACTGTATACTTGAAACCTATATAATTTTATTAACCAGTGTCACACCAATAAATTTAATAAAATTAAAAAAAAATAGACCCAGATATTGGAAGAAATTTTAGGACATATAAGGAGTGTTATATTCAACTCTCCTCTAAAAATGTAATTTGTGATTTTCAACTCTCCTCTGAAAATTTTTGTGACCTTCAACTCTCATTCTAATGGGCTTAGCCTTTCCCCCTGATAATGTATAATGTTGAACAACTTCTTTTACTTCTGTGCTTATTGGTTTCTCAGGTTAATTCTTCTCTGGATTGTTTGTTCAAGCCCTCTTACCATTTTATTATCAGGTGGTTTATCTTCTTGCTATCAATTTTTGGGGATTCCACATATATTCTCATACAAGTCCCTTGTCTGATATACACAAATGTATTCTCCCACTGCCTTTCATTCCGTTAATGGTGTCTTTTGAGCAAAAGTTGTCAACATGGATGACGTCGGATTTATCAGTGTTACTTGTGTTTATTTCTTTATGTGACTTTCCTGAGAAATGTATTAAGACCTGTTTTGTGGTTCAACATATGCTGTGCTTCAGTGAGATTTGCCAAGCATCACTTTCTCTGCCTCATTCTCTCTCTCCTTTCCTGGAACCCCAATTATATATGCATTCGCCCACGTGATATTGTCTCAGAGCCCAACATGGCTTTGTCCTTTTGTTTAAACCTCTTTTTTCCTCTCTGTTCTTCTGTTGCTCTATTTCTCCAGATATCTCCAATCTGGTGTTAAGAACATGCAGTGTTTTGGTGTTTTTTTTTAATTTCCCATTTACTGGAGGGTTATTAGGTTCCTACAGCTTCCGCTGTATGACCATGGCATTAACTTGGTGAAGCTTTTTCCTTTCAAGGGTTCAGCTTATCCCTACATTCAGGAACATTCTAGAACCATCAAATTGAGTTACATTCACATTTTTCCCCAGGGTTTAAAAGGTTGGCCTGATAGAAGCTACTTTACCATCCCTAGAATCAGAATTATCCAAATCAATATTGTGCTGTGTTTTATATGTTGTTATAGCCATCCTTTAAGATTCTAGTTTTGCTTTTTATATTTTTATTCCTACACATTCTCTTTGGATAATCTCCTAATTTGGCTTGTCAGTTTCCGCAGCCTCTTGTTCTGTTGTCATGCTGTCAATTACTTCTTTAAGCACATTGGGCCTAGTCATTTTCTTTGATAATTCCATTCTCTTCTGTATCTTGGGCTCTGATGTGTAGGGGGAGGGTTGTTTCTTTAGATTTTAATATTTTAGTTTATGGTGACTTATTTCTTTCTGTTTATTTTCCCCCTTTGGAACTTTATACAAATCTTTGAGAGTGGACGTTAAAGTGCATTTCTATAGAGAAGAATTTGTATTTTCTTTAAACAAAATATGGGGGATGTATCCAAAATTGGATGGCCTTAAACTAATGTTTGGCGTGATGTTTTCTGGGCAACACAGTTCGTGTGAATGGAGACTCTAAACCCAGAGGAGGTTAGAAATAATTAGTAGAGATATATTGTTTTCCCTTTTTGAATGTTCCCTGGAGTACGAGGCAATTAAGTTCGCGAAAGAAGTTGCTAACCTTTTTTGATACCAGAAGGATTATTCATAATGAATTTGTACCAAGTGGACAAGTTTACTATTTGGAAGTGCTGAAAAACCCATGTGAAAAAGTTAGACGAAAATGACCTGAACTTGTTGCCAACAATTCATGGCTCTTGCATCACGACAGTGCACCAGCTCACATGACACTGTCTGCGAGGGAGTGTTTAGCCAGTAAACAGATAACTGTATTGGAACACCTTCCCTACTCACCTGACCTGGCCCCCAATGACTTCTTTCTTTAGCTGAAGATAAAGGAAACATTGAAAGGAAGACATTTTGATGACATTCAAGACATCAAGGGTAATACGACGACAGCTCTGATGGTCATTCTAGCAAAGGAGTTACAAAATAGCTTTGAAAGGTGGACTAGGCACTGGCATTGGTGCATAGCTTCCCAAGGGAAGTACTTCAAAGGTGACCTAGTGATATTCAGCAATGAGGTACGTAGCACCTTTTTTAGGATGAGTTCGCGAACTTAATTGTCAGACCGCGTATGAAGGCTGAGTCAGGTGGTGATCCCTGGGTCCCTCTGCAGAGCTGGGCCTCCTCAGGTCCCCCACTGGTGTCCTCCTGCTGTGTCCTAGCCTTCAGCCCCACGTTCCCAATTGCTTGGGACCAGGACCTGTCTCTTTTCCTGATGCTCTATAAAACTCGAAATTTTCTCCCACTTTGACCCCTATTAAGCCAAATATTTTTTAAAAAGAAAGAATCGTTCAACATTTTATTCATCTTATTTTTTTTTTTGAATGCCACAAGAGTCAGGTTTTTCCCAAACGTCTATTTTGCAATTTTACTGGAAATAGAAGTTTTCCTAGAAGCTTTTGTCTCCTATATTTCAAGCCTGTGTTTTTAGGTACGAAAGGGCTTCTGACTTTTTTTTTTTTTAAATGTTCTTGGAGACTTGTTCTCATCACCAAAATGAAACGTCATTCTTTGTTATTTTCACTGTGATTTACTTGGCATTCCCCTTTGTCTCTTACAAACCTTGTCACCTGTCTTCTCTTTGTTAGCATTTGCTTGGTATTATCTTTATAGGCCTTTATTTTCATCCCTCCTATATCATTTTAAGTGTCTTTTAGATTAACTGAAAAGAATCAAAGTTAATTTTATACTATTTACAAGAGCACCTGTTATTTGACAGATAAATCTGACCCACTGGTAATTATTGAGAGGGTTAATATTTGGGGACAGGCTTCTCCTCTACCGTCTTGTGTTTTCTCCTTATAATACTTCCCAGTTGCTCCCTCTTTCCCTTCCCGTGTTATTATCTGTTTCTGTGTAACGATGCTACTGTACTTAGCGGCTTAAACAGTGCACATTTATTTTCTCCATGCCCATGGGCCAGGAGCCCAGACACTTACCGGCTGCCCTGCTCAGGGTCTCATGAGCATGTAATGCAGATGTGAGCTGTGCCCATGGCCCCCCTCCAAGGTCACAGGGCCATTGGCAGCACTCAGTTCCTGGTGGGTTGTTGGACCGCGGGCTCGTTTCTGCTGTCACCTGAAAGCCACCTTCTTTGCCATGTGGGCCTCTGTCTGACAGCTCACACACAGCAGTTTGCTTCTGTCGAATGGGCAGGGAGCAGGCTAGGAGAGGGCTGCTGGCATAACCTTGGCCATGCTCTTTTGGTGGAAGCAAACCCTGGTCCTCCCCACTCAGGAGATGGGTCATGGGTCACCTCCAAGTCTGTCCACCACTTCCCATGCCCTTTCCTGGGTTGGTATCATTTTCTTCATCCTATTTTTTAATGATTTGGGTTATTTATATTTTCACATCCCTACTTATACCCATCCTTTCCCAACAGTGTTTAGAGTTGGTCCGATTATATAGTCTTCCCCCAAATGATCCAAGGTTATTTGATTCATAATATTATGGATGAATCTGCATTAGTGCAAACCCAGGGTATTGCATGTGATCTGAAGAAGGGTGGAGCTAAGCGTAATTCTGGTTTAAGAGCAATTCACTGTGGCTTCATATATGACCCACCCTCAGAGGAGTGTACTGTGCATGGTCACCTCTGAGCCCAACTACAGACACACCTGTCCAACATCCCATCTAAGGGACCTTACTTGCTAATGTATTAGAATAGTGAATTGAGGTTCAAGTGCCAATGCCTGGTAACGTCTTTGTATATATTTGTCTTCAGGATAAGCAGGGCCTTGGCGCCTTAACCCGAGTGGCAGCATGTGAGAGCCGACTCTGTGACAGGGTCACGGGGCCCCACAGAGCAACTCCACGAGAGACCAGGAGCCCAGACAAGTCACGAGCGGAGTCTGAGCTTCCTCTACTGACAATGCCAAACACAGCTGTGCCCAGACGTCTAAGTAACGATGGACGTCTGTCACCTAACTCACCGCCTCGCTCTGTGTGCTTTGCTCATGGAGAAAACATGGATGACAAGTAAATACAGGCTTCATGTTAATTCCTTGTCTGTTAGGAAGAAGATTTCAAAAATGGAAGTCATTTGTTTCCTTAAAGACCTCATTTTGAGGTCACAAACTAGACAAAAGCTTTCATCTAACATTTTTAATCATTTCCTTTTCTAGCCAGGTTATGCAAAATCCTTTGTAATTATTTAGAAAATATTGGGCATGAGTCCAGTTTATGCTTATTAGCATGTGTGCCCTTAGAACTCAGAAATTCTGTGTGCGTGTGTGTGTGCGCGCGCGTGCATGTGTGTGTGTGTGTGTGTGTGTGTGTGAGAGAGAGAGAGAGAGAGAGAGAGAGAGAGAGAGAGAGAGAGAGAGAGGGAGAGAGAGAAATTGCTGGCAATAGTTGCTCTAGTCAATATTTAAAGTGCTAAGCTCAACACAAAATTTAAAATTCTATCGGAAAGGAGCTATTTCTACCACTTGAAAAATGTCCTCTCCGCCCGGCCCCTGCTCACAGCTTTCTGGCTGTGACACTGGAACAAAGCCATGATTCTTCTACCGGAAAACGCTTGGGGATACACTTTGAATGTTGAGCCATTTGGGATGATGTGTTTTTCATTCGACGCCAGCCAGCATCCACCGTTCATGCAGTATTAAGACATCAGTTAACCTGAAGAGAATGCAAAGGAGATATATATCTAGACTAATTATGTTGTTTGCTTAGAAGCACATACCTAGAATAGTTTCTTATAAAAAATATGGCTACGGAGACGCTATTAATGTTTGGTTTGCCTGGTATAATTCAGATCAGACCCACAGAGTACTGAGACCTCACTGGGAACAGGGCCACACATTTGAAATCTGTGATAGTTTGGATGTGGCCATGGTAGGTTGTCCTTTGTATAAATGGAGAGCAGGTTCACGAGGTATGCTGATTGTATAAAAGTATAAATTGAGTGCTCAGTTGACCCCAAGGTTCCCGCTAGCTCTAAAATTGTGATGATGTGATTTTTTTCTTTCAAGTACCATTTACACACTGATGCGTGTATTCCGTCTCATTCTAATTAGTCCTTAAGATGCATCTCCTAAGGACAGTGTGGGGGACACTCCACCAGACGGGCTTGAGTTGCGGGTTTTGTGCTCTGAGTTGTTTCTTTTCCTCTTTTTCCTTCTCACGTCCTACTTAAAGATGACAGGATAGTTTTCTGTGCCATCAGAGACTCAACGGAATCAGCGCAAACTGATTCACTGTAGGCGGGTGGTCACTCTTATCTGTGGGAAAGACACGGCACAGATGAGGACAGCCACCAGGGACTAGGCTGTGGTGCCCAGGTTTGGGGCGTCTCCCCAGGTGGCTGGCGCTCCTGCAGCAAAGGGACGGGACAGTTCCCTGTGTGAAGGGAGAACAGAGATGCCCGGATGTGCAGGCGTCGTTTTCTCCAGGGCAGCTCTGGGCTGGCCCAGGATGGACTTGTCCTCAGCCCCCTCCTTCCCGTGTATTCTTCAGCTACCCCAGAGTACATGGGAGGCTTCACGTGGTTGTGTAATTGGCGTGTCAGGTATTTATTTCCGAGAACGATGGGCTTCTTTGGAACTCCTACCTGCAAGGTGGCTCTAGCTTGTCGTGAGAGGGGTTCAACCCTCCGCTCTCACCCCTAATTGTTTTCCACATGCCCCTTTGTAGACCGGAGTTTTCCCTTCAGCTTTAAACAAAGATGTTTGGTGAAGATGAGGTTTTCACTTCCTTTTCCTTACACGGGAGTTGCTGAACGTACGGGGAAGACAGTGGCTTGATGTGATGGCATTGATGGAGGCAGGATTTAATTACCATTCTCTTTGACGATTCAGACAGCCCCAGACTGTGTGGTGACAGTGTGCTGTGATGTCTGGTGATGCGGTAGAGTGATATGACACCCCCACGATGGCTGGCCACTCAGTGACAAGTGTATACATGCTCCTGTGGGCAGAGCACGTGTCTTCAGCATCTCCCTCGTAAGCTGGATCTTTCAATTGGGAGTGTGGCCCACAGATGAGAATAGAGCCATCGAATAGATCAGAAGGTAACAAGTTGCTCAACAGTGAATGGTACAGGTGTTGGACTCTGTTAGCACAGGGTTTGAGCTGGCATGGGTGGTGGGCCAGGCACAGAGACGGGGGCTGGGAAGAGGTAGATGGAACAGGTGCAGCTGGGGAAGGGGGGCGTCCAATCCAAGGACTGATGGAGGCGTTTTATGGACTGAATGTGTGTGTCTCTTCCAAATTCATGTGCTGAAACCCTATCCCCTGTGTGATGGTATTAGGAGGCGGGGTCTGTGGGGGGTGCTTAGGGTTAGACAGGTCATGAGAGGGAGTCCCCGTGAATGAGGCCTGTGCTTTCCTAAGTGCCGTGAGAGCTCGCCTCTCCCTCTGCTGTCCACCATGTGACGACACAGTGAGACATTGAGAAGTTGGCATTCTGAAACCTGGAGGAAGGCCCTCACCAGACACTGAATCTGCCAGCACCTTGACCTTGGACTTCCAGCCCCCGGAACTGTGAGAAATACATGTCTGTTGTTTATAAGCCACCCAGACTGGTGTGTTGTTAGAACAGCCCGAATGGACTAAGGTGGACTTGACCTGACTGTTCACCCAACTCAGACTCAGGACACGTTCGCCAGCCTTGACTCAAACCTGGAACCAGACAAGGAGTCGGGAGGCTGACGTCCAACGGAAGACGATAAGGTGTGTGTGTAATGTCTGTGACAAAGCTGAAGCCCCACCAGCTCCACGAGACCACGCTGCGCAGGAAAATGCGAGGGCGACCGGGGAGCCAAAATCAGCATTCTGAGCTGGACAGGACAGAAACTCCAAGAAAAAACAGACGCTGTTTGAGTTCTGCCGTTTACCAGCGATGTGCCTGTTTGTTGTCTGTGCCGTGGAGACTTGGCACCCGCCGAGTTAGGGCTGCCCAAGGGTTGAGGTAGCTGGAGCATGAAAGCTCAGGGCGTCCCTGTCACACAGTTACCACTAAATAAGGTTGTCATCGTTGTCAACCTCTTCATCACACAAACTATTATTGCTATGCCAGGACCAGCAAAGACTGTGCCAGGGTCCAGTGTAGTCAGGGTATTTTAAAGCGGACCACTATTTCCGTCTGAAGGGACGACTCATATTAGATCTCAAGTCCTTAGGCACCTGGGGAATCTCCACCGTGTCCGAGGATGGGGGGCTGCACCAGACACCCCTCTTCCCCACCCCATCACCCAGTGCCTCCTCAACTCCCCCATCTCAGTACCTCAGGAGGCTGGCTTGGAAGGCTGGTACCCCTGCCCTGTGGCGTCTGACCGCATTGGGCCGTGGGGGGCACCTGCAGGAGGTGGCGGGCAGAAGGGAACAAGGTCACAGCATCTTCACCCCAACTGTCAGGCGCCCCTCTGCTCCTCTCCTCCGGCGCCTTCCAGCCTAGGATGGGGAACAGCTCCCCAGCCAGTAGCCCCGGTACTGTACTGTCCTCAGCCGGTTTCCCCAAATCGTGCCTGTACCTGTACAAAATGACCCTTTATTAAACGTTCCCACCTTTGGTGTCAGTGCCTCTTTTACTTCGGGCGGGGGCACTGCTGTTGCCTGGTAAACCGCACCCACGCTGCCCGCAGGCCTTCTAAGCTGTTTAGACAACATCCTGCCTCCTTCCCGTCTTTTCTCTCCCCCTAAAACAGCTGACATTTTAACCTGTGGCAGAGAGAACCTCAAGCACACACTGAACATACCAACAATACCAGGGAGAGCTGCATTAATGCTCTGTGCCTACATTGCCCTGCTTTAATTATGTAGACTATGCTTATTTTTAAAAGCATTACTGAGACGTTTAGGGAAGTAGCAGGTGTTACAAAATTGAGTTTTCATTATCCTTCCCCATATCCGACGTGGCAATTACGGCCTCTCCAGCTATTTTACCATTTGCTAAATGTTCCTCATCGGTTATCACAGATAATGCTTCTTTATAAACCGTATGCAGACAATTAGAAACTTTTAGCTTAATTAATTTTCTGTATTACGTAAGCTTAATTAATTTTCTGTATTTCTGTAATCACGTAAATTCAGGGCAGTGGGATTAGGACTATTAACAACAATAGTTATCAGGAACCATCAATGTATTTATAATGTACCTCTGTGAAAATGGAGCCCTGGCTGTAAAAAATACTGAAAATTATAGTTCATCCAATTTGCAGCCTCAAAATGAAAACTTCCTGTATAGCTCCACTTTGTAAGTAAGGCCCATCTGGCTAATGGCTTAATATAAGTAAATTGGAAATTGATCAACCATACATACCATTATTCTCTAATGCACCTAGCATACCCCAAAGATGCATAGCATCCCCAAACTGCCCTGTCAAGTGAGGGAAGGAAGGAAGTTTTGGAGACGTTACCATGAATAGAAGTTGATAAGCCAGGAGTTGGGTTTGAGGTGAAGGACACCCCGGAGCTTCTCCAGTGAGCTGCGCGCTTAGCACCCTCAAGGTGAAGTGCAGCCAGGTGCTCTGTGTACATGGCCCTCAGGCAGAAACCCAGCGCCTGGCCAGGTAAAGCGCATCTCTGTCCAGGACTGAGCGAAAGACAACGTTGTGGCAACATGAGGAAGAAGGTGCCAGCTGACATCATCTACCCGGTTTCATAGGAATGGTTTTTTTCTGTTGTTGACCTCTTCAAGGTAGACAGATAGCATGACCCAAAGGACAATTTGGGGTGGCAATTCTTCAGAGAAAAGGCCCTAAAAGGAAGCAACTGTTTTTCCTTTTCGACACACAGAACAGCTCTGCCCCCAAATGTGTGTGTGGGGGTTTTCCTCACACCCACCAGTTCTCCCACCTCTGGACACTATCCTGCAATCCACCTCAGCCCTGACGCTGCCTCCAGTGGCGGGGACCTGACCCGGGAAAAGGTGAGGGAAGGTGCCCTGTCCGCTCCCACACATGACTTTGTCCACCTCCGTTCCTGCAGAGCCTGTCACTACACTCGACTTCAGGCTGAAGCAACAAGTCACAGAGTTTGGACCTGAGAAATAAAAGGAGAGATGGAGATGAGACGAGGTGGCAAATTTAGCAACAGTCAGGGTGGAGTTATAGTAGATGGAGTTGGAAAAGATGAAATAAAATACAAGAGGAGGGAGGAAGCGGGGCGGGGGGGAGAGAGAGAGCGCGCGCCTATAACTTTAATAGAAGCCCCACTGACACATCGAAGCTCAGAGAATACAAAACCTCCATCCTTCGCTCATAGACATTGGCGGGTTGGCACCAGAGTCAGATGTGGTATCAGGTTCCCCTCCAGCATCTCAGCTCTACATTTTGAATTAGGAGCCTCTCACCATAATTACATAATTACGTAATTACGAGCTGCTCTGTTAATTGACCTTCACTTTCCCTTCACTCGGAGTGGGCTGACTTCACAAAACAGCCCCCAGTAATTCTCAACTGAAACTCTGGGTTTTTGTTTTGTTTTGAGACATTGTACCTAAATAATGCCCAGAATGTTTTCCCCAAGGAGACAGGTTCCCGCTGCCTGCCCCCCCGCAATATTTCCACAAGTCAAAAGTGAATCTTAATGCATTAAAAGTATTTGAAATATATTTATAAGAAAGTATACTATTAAGTTTAGAGCTAAACGACAAATGGCTAACATGCTACTTAAAATACATATCAAGGGTCAATTTTCTTAATGCAAAAAAAAATCATGCAAATCAATATAAGAAAAAAGAAATAGACCAACAGGGAAAAATAGACAAATATTGTAAGCCAGACAATTTACAAGAAAAAAAGAGATATAGGAAGATGGATTTATCTTTAATAATATTAGTTAAATAAGATTTTATCTTAAATGTTTTAGTCATACTAACAAAATTTAAATGTACATTTATTAGCCAATCTTTTGACATAATTGGACTTTAGTGTTTTTAAATTATATAACCATACCCATAATGCCTTTTATTTCCAGTTTTAGTTTCCTTAAATTAAAACTTAAAACTCTTCTAAGTGCAGATCCTTCTAGGGTTTTACTCATTTTGCCTTCCTATCTTTTAAAGACCGTTTTATTAAGATATAATTTTCATACAAAAATGTTCACTAGTTTAAAATGTACAGTAATTTTTAGTGTGTTTACAGAGTTGTGCAACCATTACCTGAATCTAATTTTACAGCATTTCATCACTCAAACAAACCAAAAAAGCCCTTATCCCCATTAGTCCTTACACTCCCATTCATACCCAGCACAGACCCTTCCCTCTACCCCAGCCCCCAGTCCTAGCCAATCACTATTTTCCGTCTCTGTGGCTTCACCTAAACTGGACATTTCATGTAACTGGAATCATATAAGATGTAGCCTTTTGTAACTGGCTTCTTTCAGGCAGCACACGTTTATCAGATTCCTCTGTGTGGCGGCATGGCTGCGTTGTCGTTCCTTTCATGGCTGATTGATACTCCGTGGTATGGCGAGACCACATGGCTTATCCGTTCTTCGCTGGATGGACATTGGGTTCTCTCCCCCTTGGCCCATTATAAATAATGCTGCTGTGAGCATTTGCGTACAAGTTTTTGGTTGGCATACGCTTTCACTTCTCTTGAAAGGATTGGAATTGCTGGGTCCAGTGGTAACTCTTTGTCTGACGTTTTGAGGACCTGCCAGACTTTTCTCCACAGCAGCCACACTGCGTTCCGTTCCGACCAACAGTGGGTGAGGGTTCCCGTTTCTCCACATCCCCGCCAACGCTTGTTACCGTCTGACTTTCTTATTATAGCAATTTTAATGGGTGTGAAATGGCAACTCGTTGTGGCTTCAAGTTGATATTATTTTTGTAGAAAAGCAAATGAGTCAAACTTATGGTTTAAAAACCATGTGCGTGTGGCATTTTTCGTAGAGAAGAAACGGGGTGTGTTGTGTGGATGCAACCCCCCATTGGTAATTATTCAGGTTTCCCTCCCTTTCTGGGCATGTCTAGTCTCAGGCTCAGTGGAAAGAACCCTGGCAGAAGCCGAGACATCTGTGTGTTCCCTAAACTGGCGGCAGAATCTTAAAAACAAGTGACAGTCCCTCTCTTTGCCTAAGTGCATTTTCTACGTCCATTCCTTTCTTTCTGTGTTTGGCCATATCTCTTTTACAAAAGATTGCACGGGAACCTTAAATATATATCCTGCTCTGCTGATTCTGAAAAATAGATATGTTATATAAAGGAATTCCACACTGCCTAAAGATAATGGGGTTCCCATACACTTAACTGCTTACATTCTTCAATAATGTGCTTATTTGCAAAGCTTTTTTATGTAGGCGCTCTTGTGTAGACTACTTCTTACATCTCTGTAAGAAGGCATTTAATAGCACAACACGCTGCCCGAGTCAAGAGGTCTTACCTGATCAGTTAGAACGAGTATTAACTGAGCAGTTGAATCGCTGGGGTTTTAGCCTTAAATGTTGAAGAAGCGAGACATGTCCCTGGGTCAGGACCTGGGTTCTCCACCCCTTGTTGCTCCACTTGTGCGCCGGGTGTGTGATTTGGCATCGCTCACTGATGCTCAGGAACCAGAGTGAGGAGAAAAGAGACAGCCTGACCTTCATGGGATTTGGTCCACAGACGCCTGTTGCCTGGACGGGAAGACCTTTGAGGCCAGGCTAATGTAGAGGACTGGGTCAGACTTATCTCGTTCCTGAGAGGTCTGTGACTTCAGCGGACCAGGAAATACCCTGTTCCGTTGAGCAAAGCCAGAGATAGAGATTAACTTACTTTCCTTGACTGTTGGTCTGCTCTGGCAAAGGGGAACATGGTGGGAGATACGGACCTTCTCATTAAATTTGGCGGGTTGTTGTGTGTACACCCGGGATGGCTCTGATATATTGTTCATCCATAGAGCAAGGTGCCTAGGTATAAAAAGATTTATGTAAAAATTGTCTGGTGTCAATTCTTGGTTGCGAGGACAGCAGAAGAGACACAGCGACACACAAGCCCCTCCACTGATTGTTTCATTTGTTCTAGAAACACATATTGGACACCTGCTGTGTATGAATCACAGACTGAGAGCGTGCAGATGCAAAGAAAAGTGCGACAGCATATGCCTTCAGTTTGCTATGGGGAGGCAGACATGTAAATACATTTGTGTGATCAGTGATTGTAAGCACCATCGTAACGATGAGAAGATCAGCGCTTAAGTGGCCAACACAGCAGTTTGAATGTGACGTTATCACTGAGTTGGTAATTCATTTCATTTCCGTTTCTTGGTAATGTGAAAGCGTCACTGAGAAATGTGTCCAGTGCGAGCTGAGGTGACGTTGGACTTCCTTGTTTTATGTCCGTGACCCATAAATGACTCTGCTGTCATCCAAACTACCTGCCTTGTGTCCCTCCTCAGAATTCACATGGGAGCCTCTGCACCGCCTTGCCCCTTCGTCTTTGGAGGGTAGGTTAGAGGCGAAGGTGCTTTTTCTTTCCCAGCGTGGATCTGGCCGTGCCAATCTTGACTTGGGGGCCTCCGCCTGGGCACTCGGTTTCTCATAGGAAATGGCTCCCACAGCTTTCGCTGCGGGTGGGAACGTGCCTCCCACCCGTGTCTCCATCACCCACCCCAGCCTCTATGCTTAGCGCTCGGAACTGTGCAACCCCGCGGCTGGCCCTAGTAGCTAAATTTATATTGCTGCTTTGAGATGGGTTTCAGTTGTCACTACTTGTTTTAGCTTTCTCCGGCATTTGCCCAAACATGTCACAAGCCCTATTATTTAAGTTCCTGTATCACATTTTTACTCTTAATATAGTGTTGCTGTCCGTATTGCTAATCTTGATGTCTCCCACCAGACGCTGTAAAGTCCTTGAGGATACAGACTGTTTCCTATAATGAAATCGCTCTGATTGGCATATCATTTGTGTGGCTGTGTATTTTAAATCAATTTGCTTAATTCCTACAGGTTGTCTCTAAACCATTGTTATTATACCTATACATTTTGTAAAATAAATACTGACATATCTCATTTTTTCCCCAGAAGATAACTTCCTGAAAATGTATGGGTAAATCAAATTATATGGAATGAATGATGTTTTCTACACATTAAGAAAGCTCACATTTTAAAGAATGTCAGGAATGAACTAACCTGGGAGCAAAAGAACAGTTTGTAATCAGAATAATCACTCTTTCTTCCTATGCACTGTGATGGTTAATCAGACATTATTTGGGATGTGTCTGGGGGGTGTTTCTGGATGAGGTGAACATCTGAATCAGTAGACCGACTAAAGCAGATTGCCCTCCCCAGGGTGGGTGGGCCACACCCTACCAGTTGAAGACTTGAGCAGAACAGAAAGGCAGAGTAAGGAGGAACTTCTACCTGACTGCTTTGAGCTGGGACATCAGGGTTTTTCCTGCCTTGGGACACACACTGAAACATTAGCTCGTCTTGGATGTTGAGTCTGTCGACTTTCATACTTGAACGTAAACCAGTCGTTCTCTTAGGGCTCCAGCTTGCTGCCTGCAGACCTTGAGACCCCTCATTCTCCAAATTTGAGGGAGCCAAGCCCTTTAATATGTAGATACATGTATCTCCACCCCATGGGTTCTGTTTTCTGACTTTTCACTTTGATGAATTGGGAGCTGCACATGTTGAGCTTCCTGACAGTGGGATTCACTGTGGTAAACTTAAAGGTCTAGTAGCGCGTAACACGAAAAGAGCGCTGATAAGCTGACACGACCACGCTGCCCTTCTGTTGTAAATGTTGCCTGCTGTCAAATGCGAAACCGGACATCTTGCCCAGAGCCTCAACTTCAATCAAAGCTACTTCAATCAGAGCCATCTCTAAAGCCAGCGATATGTAACTTAAGGATGGACGAAACCAACGGCTGTGTTACAGCCAGTTTGGAAAGCGTCCGCTAGGCTTCAGTCGATGCCCATGACTCAACGCTGAGCAAACGTAAATGGGGTGCAGGTGCTGCAAAACATGTCGGATCCTACCTGCACAAACCAGGCAGGAATACTGTGGTGCAAATCGTGAGCTAAATAAACATGCTTTCTTGCAGACTTGGAAAGAAAACAGGGACTACGACTGCAAGACCTAGCGAGCCGAACGTGTTGATAAATATGGGACCCCATGGACACCCTCCGCTCACAGATGCCTACCTGTTCATAAATGTGATAACACAGGAGAAAATGTTTCGGAGGTTGGGGTGGGTGGGGGGTGAGGAGAGAGGTCCTGATGGCCAGGGCATCTTCAAGTATTTTCCAATCTAATTTTCTCATAAAATTTAATATCCCAAACTAATATAGCAACTGAGAATCCTCCCATTTTGAGCACTTTTGAAAAATACTCGCCTTGCCCCTCCTTCGCTCTCCCGGGCCCCTCTCCGTCTACCTCACTCTTCCTCTCCCCAGCATTCTATAGTCAGTGGCTGCAGGAGACGAGCGACGCGTCACCGCTGTTGCACTTCTGTCCCGTGCAGTGTTCGCTCTTTGTGCCTGCTCTTAGTCCTGGGACTCTGTGGGCCCGTGTGCCACAGGCCAGCAGGAACAGCACACAGGCGCCCCGGACCAACAGCTCGGGCTGATAGCTGCTGGGTGATGTTGGGGAAACCATGGAGTCTACCGACACACTTACTTATTAACTTAAAGTGGAATCCATAGTATTTCACTTTCCATTTCCAGAGAGAATTTAAAGGAAGCTATAAAAATGAGAGGTTAAAAACATTTCTTCTCCTCTGTTTTCTTGATTTCCCCTCTCCCCCCCACCCCCCCATCCTGGGGTAAGGGGGCAGGAAAGGGAGGCTGTAGGGGGAGGGGCAGTTCCAACTGGCTGGGTCTTGGTGGGAAAGGGAGGGAAGGAGATTCCAAAGGCATTTGTGCCGCTTCACGTAAAGAGAAAGACACGGAAGGAGAGAGCTTCTAACACGAAGAGCCTTCTGCCTGCCACTTTCTAAGCAAATCCACAGTCATTTAAAAGCTACTTTTCAAGCGTTCGGCCTTGTTCATTTATTTCCACCTACGCTTTCAGCCAAATTCATTCACTACAACTAGCTTTCACCTAAAAACCAACGGCTTGTGTGTGCTTATGCAAGTAAATATTGTGTGTAAATATTATATAACGCGTTACTTATACGTACATCCATTATGTATATAATGTATAGTATATGCATGCATACTGGCCTTGCGGGTAATTTGCATACAACGACTTTCATAATTGCACAGGATTTTCTGCTTCAGCCTGGGTTTGAAACTGGCCTCTTACCCATTCTTGCTCGCGATTTTTTGTGAATGTAAAAAAAAAAAAAATAGAAAGGCTTCTCAAACCCCTCCCAGCTTCTCGTGCCCGCCACTGTTCCCCAGGCGAGGGCACGCTGTCTCTCACACACACACACACACACACACACACACACACACACACACACGCACGCACGAGTTCAAGCCTGTTGGCGTCCATGCTGGTTGAGGCGGCTCCAGATCCGGGTTTAGGGGCGGCCTGGGCCCCGGTGGAGCAGAGCGGCGGCGCGGGAAGCCCTCCTCCGGCTGCTGTTCCATCGCCTGGCTCGCTCAGCCTTAGCATTTGACCCTGCTCTGCGTGCGCGCTCTCGGCAGCGCGCGTCCGTGTGGGGTCGCAGGAGCGACCCCGCGATTGTGACTGATGAATCCCGGGAGTGCCCAGGGGTGGCGACCGGGGACCCCGGAGCTCGGTCACTGGGCCGCGGGCCGCTTGGCGTGGGCGTTGTGTCGGCGACTCCGCGCGCATTTGGGCCCGGGGAGCGCATGGTGGCTCCGGGGCCACGCAGACCCCGTGGCGCCTCCTGGGCTGTGGGAAGCAGATGGGATCAGCTCCGTAGAAACAAAGGCGCCAGGGGCCGCGGCGGCGCGGAGGCCGGCGGGGAGCGGAGCCCGGGGAGCCAGGTGTGCGGCTCGGGGCGGCTGTGCCGGCGCGCGGGGCCGGGGCCGCGCAGCTGCCGCGGCGGCGGATTCGGGTGCAGACCCGGGCGCAACCATGGAGACGCAGCGTGTGTGCCATAGTAACCCGAAGCAGCATGATTTATCGGCCGCCTTCCCTGCCGGCCCTCGGCTTCCCCCCTCGGCTTCCCCACTCTCGCCGCCGAGGCGCACAGCGCGCCCGGCTCCCCCGCCTCTCCCCGCCTCCCTCTCCCCTCCGGCGGCGTGGCCAGGAGGGAGTCACAGCCCATCCAAGTCACCCCAGGGCAGGAAGAGGCGGCTCCACCGCCGCAGAAACCACCGTGGTGCGTGTTTGTAAAAACCCAGCGTGCGTGCCAGCCCCGCGCCGTGGACCCCACCAGGAGGGCGCGGCTGTTGGCCGAGGGTCTCGCAGCTCTCCCCAGGCTGGGCTCGCTGAGCCTCCAGGCAGCCCAGCCTTCTTGGTCCAGCCCAGTCCAAGCAAAGCGCCCGGTGTGTACACACACACACGCGCGCACACACACACACACCCTCCCCGCCCACACGCCCCTGGCGTCACCGCGGCCCCGCCGGGGCCCCCGCCCTTAGGGACAAGTGCAGCGACTGCTGCGCCCCGCGCTGCCAGTCAGAGGAGCCCCCAGCCGGCTGAGCTGCCCGGTCCCCGAGTGCGCCCAGCGCGCGTCGTGCCGCGGTCGCCGGCTGAGCGCCGAGGGCGAGCTGCCGGACGCGGAGGCTGTGTGCGCGGGTCCCGCCGCCCGTCCGCCTCCCCGGCTCCAGCTCCCGCTTTTGTTTAAAGCAGCAGCAACCCCGCAGCGTCCTCTTTGGCTTTTATTTTTCTTCCTCCGCAGCGGCCAAAGGAGTCGATCGCTATTGTGACCCGCCCGGGCGAGGAGCGGGCAGGGCGGGCGCAGGGGGGGCGAGCCGAAGACCGGGAAGAATTTTCTCCTCGAGAGCCAACTCCACCCAGGCGCTGGCGGGTCCGGTCTCGACGTGGATCACCACCGAGGCGATGGATTAAGTTACTCTTTCCTGGGGCCAAGAGTCGGGTTCAGATTTGGGGCAAAATGAAGGAAAAAGCAATGATTAAGACGGCTAAGATGCAGGGGAACGTGATGGTGAGTGCGGGAGGGCGACACTTGGGGATGGGTGGGCCACCGTGGGAAATGATGATTGGGGGGGGGCTGTTCTCCCGAGTCCCGAACCTCCCGGGGTGACTGCGCCCAGTGCTGCGCGAAGCAGCACCTCCCCCAGTTCGCAACCGAACCCGCCCTCGGCTCCAGGGTGCGGAGGACCAGGTGTTTATTTGCAAATCGCAACTTTGCTGCTTCGTGGTCCCTCTGCTTTGGGCATGTGGCTGGTGTGGGCGAGGGGTGCGGGCTGTGCGCGGTGAGAAACGGGCCCTGTCCGAGTTCCCAGCAGACCCCCAGGGCCGTGCTAGAGGAAACACGGGGGTGGGGTGGGGGGTGGCGGCTGGGGGAGTTATCACGGCCAGGGAAGGGCCGCGCGCGCGTGGGGCCTGATGCCTGCGCCGGCCTCGGGCTGCGAGTCCCAGGAGCCGAGACCTGTTGGGGCTGGCCGAGCCCTTGGGATGCTCGGGCGCCCCGGTCCTCTGCTCTGGCGCTGCCCTTGCGGCCACGGCCGCCCACCGGGAGGGGCCCTGCACCCCGGGTTTGAAAAAGATGACTCCTCCCGAAGGGTGACCATGACAGGGAGCGGAATCGTGGCAGGTGGTCCCCCAGGATTACTGAGCGCCTGGAAACACCTCTGGTCCGCGGAGGCAGGGGGCTGCAGGCCCGGGGGTATCTCAGCGTGGACAACTTTGCTAACTCGGGATCCCTGCGCCGTGCCCTCCCCAGCGAGCCCACCCCTCGCCTGCTCCCAGGACCTGGCCGCCTTGGGCGCTCCTCCAGTCCGGTTTCCCTGGCGTGGGGCTCAGGGGTCAGGGTGCTGGCACCTCCTGGTGAGGACGCGGAGGTTGCCATCTTGTTCTGTTGAAATTATGCGTGTGCCTGTGCGTGTTTGTTTGGGTGATGTCTCAACCCTGGCGGTGTTGGTGTAGGATGGTTAGGAGGAGGGTCTGTGTTTTGATATTGCTTGAGGGTACTTTTTGTAAGGGAGGGACTACAGATGGGGTTGCCCCTTTACTTTGGAAGGTGCAGCTGGAAGTGCCGGAATTCTTTCAGGTTCAAGGTCTGGAGTTGTGTCCACGTGATGAGGGCGGGGGAGGAGGGGTGTGGGGGATAACCCAGTCCCCGATCCATTTGGAGGTCTTGCTTTAAATAAAAAGAGCCTAGAGATGAAAAATGGATTGGACCCGAGCAAATACCCAGCCGGCTTAACCACACCCACAGCAAGACACCTGTTGCCTGGTGGGAGAAAGCCCAGAACTTGCCTTCTGGCCTGCGGTGGGGCACGGTCCATCACCACAGCCCTCAGGGGCGCAGTAACTGCGGGGAGGGCTATTCTGCAGGACTCCTGCCCCTCCCCCCTTATCCAGGGGCTTGCATCTGTCTGTGGGTTGTCCTGCTGGCTGACCTAATCGTTTGTTTGTGAAAACACACATTTCCTGAATTTCCCCACTCCCTTTCTAGCCATTCTGTTGGTCATCTTAATTTCTGGTATAAACAGGGTGGCACTGAGCTTGGAGTCACGTTTTCCAATGCCATTCCCACCCACACCCATAATCCCCCTTTTATATTATGCCTGGCAAAGTGCTAATAAAACCTCTACATTTAGGACGGAAGCAGAAGAAAGGATTTGCATTAATTATACTGATAATGATATTAATGATGCATGATGGATTCGTGGTCTAAGTCTGTTGTCAAATAAGAGTTTCTTCTCACATCCTAGGGGCTCCGTTATGACACACCAACGTCTTTATTACCAACTTGATGGTACCTACCCCCACCCATCTCTGCCTTTACTTGAGAAAATCAAGATGCAAAGGAATGCTAATGGCATTTCTCACTCATGCTCTGAATGAGGGTGGTCCACGGTGCCCACTGCGTACCCTCCTCTGTGTCTGCTAGTAAGTATGCTTATAGCCCGCTGGGCTGTGCCTAGAAACTTGTACAGCGACCGGTGATACTTTTAGGATCCCCCAAGGGCCTAATAGAATAAGGAGACACAGACTTACTCAACTTTGAAGGGTTCTATCAGTTCTTAAATTTATAATTATTACTCTGCAGTCTGCTTTGTACCTCAGTTTGAAATTCCACGCTCCAGCGAAATCCATGCAGCGTGAATCGAGTGATTGTTCTGCACCAAAATCATTATTTTGGGGATTGACCGATCCCTGACTTTTCATCAGTTGTTGGGGAAGCCTCTAGCCAATCACAGCATCCCTTGGAATAGGTGACTGGCAAATTCTTTGCACTCACAGCTTGATTGCTACTCAGGTGATATTTTCTATCCGAGATGGGGACAGGGATGTTCATTCCGGTTACTGACGGCTGAGTGGCTGCACGTGCTGTGAAAAGGGGCAGAACGTTACGTTATGCAGCGTGGGTGCATCTGTTGACCCAGAGACACGGAGACATGAACCCCAGCTCAGTGAGGAGTGCTGGGGCCCTTTGAGCTGTCTGGACTCGCATTTGCGGTTAGAAATTTAAAAGAGTGACACTTGGTAGTGCCTGGGGGGTCACGGCAGTGCCACATGCAGTCACAGCCGTGCATGTAAACTGCTCTGTAATCCGGTCTCTTCTGCTTGTGCTCACTCTGTGACCAACCTGGACCTGCCGTCATCGGTTCCTTACAAGGCCTGTGACATTAGCACCCCGGCTGTTTTGGCCGTACCCCATCATGCAACTGAAAGTGAATTTTTATAAAACACAGTTTTTTATTCCTCACACACTGCTTTCGACATTTGTTTCTGATTAACAATTATATGATTAAGAGAAGGCAAACTTAGTGGCGCACTATCTGATCTGCTTTTAGGTTTAATGAGTAAAAGAAACGACCTCGGTGGGTGCAGTTCACAAGCTGCATTTTAGTTCTTGAGAAGCGTCTGTGTCATAAACTTTATTTTGAGCATGGTGGGAGCTCCCAGTCCACACGTGCCACATTCTGTCCACAGTCTGATAACACTGAGAAAGAGACTGAAATGTCTCCATTCTCTCAGAAAAAAAATTGTTTTTAATTAACTATATTTTCATAAAATCTTTGGACGTTCATGGGGAATGACTTGCGTATTTTCTCAGTCCTCCTTGATCACTAATATGTCGACATCCTACTAACATAACCGCTGTTTAAATTGAACGGGCTGTCTCACGGAGGCATAGCCTCTTGCAGTGCGCTCCAGGGGAAACGGGAAATTTTATTATCCCAATCAAGTCTCCTCCTCTGTCCGTATGAGCGCCCCCAGACATTGAGTGGCTTAATGGAGACTCAGTAATGGTTGGTTAAAGAAACGAAAGTCTTGGGGACCACCCTCTGCCCATGGGACGGTCTCCCCCTTTTTTGGTGTGTGTGGCTGGCTCTACAAGCAGATGGTGGGTAAATGGTGGTGGCGATCCGAGTGCTGCCTGAGGGAGGCTCAGAGGTCTGCAGGCCACAGGGACACCTGGACATCTCAGGGGGGCTTGATACTGGGCTTACATTACAGACAGTGTGGGGATTGCCCGGGCAGGGAAAACTGAGGCTTTTCCTTCTGGTCCCCGGAACTGCCTTGAGGTCTTGGGTCACTGATTGGATGTATCTGCCATCTTGTTAGCCTAGGACCTTTTCTCCCTGGCCTTCCCCTTCCTGTGTTGGGTAAAAGCCCTGCTGAAAGGCAGAGGTGGTTTTCCAGCTGTGAAGTCCTCCGCTGCTTCCGTTAGATGAAGCAGGATGGATTTCTGACGTTGACGCCTGACTTGCGTTAAGCCCAGGTGAGCAGAGGAGGGGGCCTCTCTTTGAGGTTTGTGGACAGGTGTGGGGGTTGTGGGGGGTCACAAACGCCCTGGTATGGAGCCCCGCTTGGGAGCAGCAACAGACATTTGCGGTATGACTTTTAGGGGTGCAGCCTGTAGTGATGTGTGTGGGGTACCTGCAAACACTGCTCCTGCTGCCTTATACTGTTGGCACCTGGTTCCATGAAAGCGTGGCGCTGCATCTCAGTGAGCAGCATGGCGTGTGTGTGGGGAGGAATTCACCTTCTTGAAATGGGGTCCAAAAACTTCTTCTCAGGTCACAGGTTTTTGAGGTATCACTGTGTGTGCCATGTTGGGGTAACGATGCTGATATTTCTCTCCTTCCTAGTTGTTCCGCAGCCCTTCATAAAGTCAACCCTGTCACTGGCCCCCATCGCACACCTGAAGCCCGGGGGCCTCTCACCCCTTCTCTCACAGGAGTTCCAGGATTGGGGAGATTTTCAGTTAATTGCCAATGAAAGATATACAGCGTTGCTAGAATTTGCAGGATGAAGTTCCCAAAACTAGGAAGGGGTGGTCCGCCATTTATAAAATGTCTTACCTGACACTTTGGTGCAGAGGGCTGTCCTGTTTTCCCAGAGCCCCTTGCGGGCCCTGAGTCATGGATCGCAGGATGTTGCTGCTGAGATGTGGAAGTATCCTAAATTGGTCTTTTCTGTACCAGTCATCCCCCCCCCCGCCCTTTCTATGACCTGTCCTGTTCGCTAAATATTCATACATTACTCCAAACTTGTTCATCATTTGGACTTTGAACTCCCTGGGTTATTCCTAAGAGGTGTGGTGCAATTTGAAATATTGGCAACTTTTGTTCATCCCCGGCCAGGAGCTGTCTGTGCACAGTGAGTGCGTGAATGGATGACTGTTAAATGAACAGACGGGCGTCCGTCTCTATGCACTGACTGTGCTTTTGTGAGAAAGGTCCAGGATTTCAGCTACACATTCCTCTTTTTCTAAGAACTTCTTCAAGTTCGAATGTATCAGATACGTGTATCAGAGAGTTCCGTGGACAGAGTGCTTTCCACTGATACAGTTACAATACAACTGAAGCTCATGCTCACGTTAGGGGTTACATGTGCTTTTTTTTGAGCACCACCAAGCAGTTCTCCGACACCAGCTGGGTGCCCTACACTTCAGCCCAGTTCCAACGGCAGAGGTACCACAGGCTAGGGGCTCAGTCCCACAAAGCTGCCCCCCTTTCAGACGTCAGCATCAAGTTCAGGTGCCCTGTGCTTCTGACAGATTGGCTAGAATCAGAGGTTCCCATGACCCCTTGCTTGGGTTCGATTAATTTGCTAGAGTGGCTCTCAGAACTCAGGAAGCTACTTGCTAGGTTACCGGTTCATTACAGAGGACATTAAAGGATGCAAATGAACAGGCAGATGAAGAGATACTTAGGGCAAGACCCAGGAGGGCCCCAAATGCAGGAGCCAGTTTTATTTGATTAATCTGATTAACAGGACCACATTTTTTAACTCAAGAAGGAGAGAATCACAGCCCTTTAGGACTCATGTCTGCTGAGCTGAGAGCAGAGGCGCACAGAGCCAATCGGAATTCCCCTTTGTCACTGGGGCTTCCTGGAGGATGGCGGACGGGTTCCATTCAAGAGGTGGAAGGTCTGAAACGCCCCCTGGGAAAACAGGTCTGCAATGGCTGGACGATAGAATGATCAGGGAGGTTTCGAAAAAACTCAGGGGCATCATGTGACCCTCTGGGCAGGTGGAGTTGAGGCTTGTTTTTAAGTAAACATTGTCATCAAAACCTGAGGAAATAGTCATACCCTTTATAAGGCGCCCTTTGGTTCCTGTAAAGGCGCAACCAAGTCTGGCTTCATGGGTGGTGGAGAAAGCAGAAAGTACGGCAAGCGAGGTAGACATCGCAGAATAAAGAGACGTGAAGTGAAACGGGACGGGGAGAAAAGGGCATAGGGCCAACGAGGGGGCAACCGAGGGAACGTGCTGTGTCTTTAATGCGAGTTTCTCACCTCAGGTACAGACTGCAGATGGGGAGAAGCCAGGTGCTGGGGGGAAATCAGTGGTCCTTCTCTCCTCTTTCTTTACACTCAGAGAGGAACAGTCCTTCTGACTATAAGATATTTGTCCTTTGTGTGTGAGCCTTCTGAAGATATATCTCAAACCAAATGGAACAGGTAGAAACAAGGGGGGGGCGAAAGAAAGCGTAGTTTCTGGGCGAGCAGGAGGCGTTCTGGAATTTTCCAGCAGCTCCGCGTGGCTTTTGCAGGCAGCTCCCTGGACCTCGGTTTCCTCATGTGTAAGATCAGGAAATTTGAATAGACTGATTACTCCTGAAGTCCTTTTCAGCACCCTCTCCCCAGCCTTGGTCAGCTTATGACTGTGTCTTTAATACTGACCTCAGGACACGCGTGAGAAATAACCTTCCACGCCAAACAGATGTGGTTGACATTGTAATCTCTCTGTCCTGACTTACGTGGCATCTCCCGGGTCCACCAGTCTGTCTTGCAGTGTGTCACTGTTAATAGGCAAAGAAAATAAGTGGCATAAACTTACATACCACGAAGTCACAGAATCTGGAGCTGTCATGCCACAGGCTCTGGTGACCCAGGCAGAACTGTGTGTGCGTGCGCACACTTCTCGGGTGTAGAATGCATGCATCACGGTTGAGTATAGCCGTGGGGGTCCTTAGAGAGCTGCTGTGGCACAGCCATCCTGATCGTTTGACTTCCTTAGTTATTAAAAACCAACACGCTGTAATATAACTGTGGTGCCAAGGGGCTGTCATTTCCAGGAGGGGTTGCTCATCCGTGGGAAGAAAGGGAATTGCTGGTCAGCTGGGCCGGCCGCGAGACCCGTTCACAGTGGACCCGTTCACGGCTGGATGGAGCAGGGTTGGGTCAGACTGTGGGGAAAAGTGGGCGGTTGATCCCATGTTCCTCATCATGATGGTATTTGAAAAATACGATTTTCCTCTCTTTTTTTCTCAGCCTACCAGACTAAAACCTCTATTAGGCAACATATAATTTTACTTCGAATAATTCTTATTTTATGACTTTGGTTATGTATAAACATGTAGGAAAAGCTCTACCTATGGGAATCCAACTATGAATTTGAATAAATTAGATTAACAGTCTAATACGAGTCCAACATTTGAAGCTAAAATGGAACTTTTAGGGGACGTCCTTGCCACCTACCCATTCAGCTCAATTTCCTACAGCTTCTAGATTATTCTGCCTTTTTGGAAAATGAGAATTAATAATCTTCAATCCAGAAGTCTTTCATCCTTACAAAAAGGACTGATGGACTAGATTCTCTACGCTCAGGCAGAAAAAACAAAACAAAACCACATTTTATAAAAATTATCTATAATTATCTGTAACAGAAAACCAAAGATTTTCTGGTGAAACACTTGTTTTCCAGAATGAAATCCTGAGCAAACTTTTCATACGAGGATTTTTTTGCTATTCTTCTTGCTGTGACTCTGTAAATGGTGCGTATAGTTTTAAGATTCTACACCCTTTCATTTCAAAACCTAATTATATTAATAACTTACGGTGTGCATAGCGCCTTCACAGATCACAAAGTAATTTCGCATGCCCTGTTTTGTTATATTAGAAGAACCCATTGTGTTGGCAGGATAAATATTAGTTCTTTCTGTGATTGAAAGAGCTAAGCCTTGGAGAGAGGATTCCACAGGGGAGCTAGGAGCTCCGCTGCTCATTCATTTCCAGGCCAGGCTCCTCAGAGTCTAAGATATATTCTTCCGGAAACTCCCTTCTTTTCAGTCAGAGCTGAAGGGAACATGGAGCCTGGAACATGGAGGTGAATCTGGAGAGGCCTAGAACAACACGTCTTCTAACCCTCTATCTGTGTAGGGTTTCTAGCTTTTTCAGGTTGATCCGAGTTTACAGGTGTTGGGTATCTTTTTCCGTGTCTGTGTTGTAGTTCACAATGTTTGGAGACACGCTAAACTGTATTTTGCATCTTCCGGTGAACGTGCGGTGCCACTGTGGGTAGGTGGGCATACCCCACTTCCTCCTGTGGAGGCAAGTCGGGGCCCTTAGCGACCGACAGGGCCATGACGTTCGGTGGCCTTCACCTACAAGGGCACGGTGTGTTCCCACCTCCAAAGGTATAACTGCTGCTTTGTGCAGCCTCCAGTGAATGGATGGGAAATGATGGTGTCCAGGAGCTGGGGGGGCCGGGAATGTGAGAGAAGGGTCACGGCCTGGCCAGGGGCT
>NW_017731589.1:2101968-2108152 GCF_001890085.2 Hipposideros armiger
TTCCAGGAAGAGCAGAGGTGACCGGAAGACCGGGGCTGTGTGGAAACGCAAGTGATGGAAGCCGCCCAGATTCCCACTAGCCTCCGAGGTCATACCTGCCTTACATGCCGGCTGTGTTGGCACAGTCACCTCTGAGACTGTCATCGCATTGCATGGTTATGGCTGATTGGTATATAGATTCTCCTCGGAGGTTCTTCACTCTAGTAATGCAGTTGCTGTTTGCATTCTGAATACTTGGCATTATGAGACCTTGCTGATGAGTCATGTTCTATAAGGAGGGACAGAGAGAGAAACAGAGGCCCTGGGCTTCCATTCAGATTCAGAAGGACAGCCACACAGGAGTTCAGAGGTGAGCGGAAGTAAACACTTTCTCCTACAGCCGAGGCTCCCCCCACCCCTTTTTCTCCCCTCCTTTCTTTGGAGCCCCCTAAACCAAATTTTTATTCTTACCTGAGGTTGCGAAGTGCCACCTTTGTTTTCACAATGGGAGACTGCACACCGAGGCTCGGGGAGCTGGGTCCGGCTCCCAGACAGGTGTGCCCCCCTCCACCTTACCACCCCACCTTAGTCTCAGCCTAAGATGAGAGCCAGGAGCTGGCTGACCAAGCCATGTGATGGACGGGTCTTGTCCCTTACCCACAAGTTTGTTTGTTTGCTTGTTTTGTTTTCTCCTGGATGATGTTTTCCTCTGAAACTATAAGTTTGGGTTGATAAGCCTGCTGGCGAGGGTGTGACCAAAGAGTCACTGGTTTCTGGGAAGAAAAGGAGGGTGAGTTGGTCACCTTGGTGAGACAAGGTAGCGCATGCCATTTTCACAGGTAGGCTTACTTTAAAATTGATCGCCTTCATCCCGGATTTTGAATGTCGTTCCAGTACTCCAAGAGCCAGGCAAGGAGCTGCTTTGTGAAGCACAGCAGTTTAGCCTGATTTGACCTCTCACTTGCCGGTCTTCTGAGAAGTGTGTTATGCTGAGTGTGCAAGCGTTCATTCACACCGAGGGTGCACATCAGTACACACTGACTCTGCGTGTGTGTGTGTGTGTGTGTGTGTGTGTGTGAGTGACAGTGTGAGTGTGCCCATATGTATCCGAATGCTAGGAAGCTGGACTTGGCGTCTTTCTCGTTATGGTGGTGTAAGACCATCCATTAGAATCTAACCGTGAAAATTAAACGAACACCGGAATTAGCCTGATGTAGACTCCCAGTTTGGCTTCTGAAGATAAACTAGTTGTCACTGCTTCAGAAATATAATCTGGAGAGCGGCTCTCACAGTGTGGTGCCTAGACTGGCAGTACCTGCGTCACCTGGGAACTTTAGAAATGCTCATTCTCAGCCCCACTCCAGACCTGCCAAAATGGAAACTCAGAGCGGGCACCCACATCTGTGCCTTAACAGGTGATTCTGATGTGTGCTAAAATGTAGCTCTGAATTGACCCGTGTTTAAGCTAACCATGTTGAAGGGCTAGTTTTTTCCTTTTTTTAAAAATGTCTATGCCATCATGGATCTGTACTTTTATAGAATATAATAAAAATGAAATAATTATGAAATAAAAGATACACAGAATATACCCCAAGTTGTGTATTATTAGACCCAAAGATATAAAGTTACTCTGTGACCTTGCTATAAACCTTTCTAAATGGTGGACGCTCACTTTCTGTACTTGTCTCTTAGAGAACCAGGGACCAGCAGTTTTCCCTCGGGCTCTGGCCCAAGACCACTCCCAGAGTTGCCCTGGGCTGTCGGCCTCAGGAACCCCCCTCACTGGTTGGTAGTTCTGCCTTTTTAAGTGAAAGCCCCTGGTATGGAAATGCAATTAAAACAAAACCTTTTCCCAAACCAGAAAGCCTCGCCACAAAGTCAGAAGAGAAAGAAGCCATTTTTATTATTGAATAAGCATGAAACCACACTACAAAGACAGAAAGAAACCTCGCTTTTCTATGTAGCTAAGTGGATATGACCAATTATCTAAGGGAGGTTTTGCAGTATGAGCACTGGTGACAAGTCAGGCCCATCTCTCCCCAGGAAATGGGGATATGGGGCCTTCTCTTTCTTGGTGGTTACTTTCCAAAAACATGACTCCCAGGTCCTTGAGGAAACACCTCTGAGTTGTGAGGCTGGCCCAGGGATTTTTAGCCATTAAAAAGATTGACACGATTGACATAAAAACAAGATTTGAAAAGGCCAGAGAAAGAAACTCTGAAAGGAATTCCCAGCAGGGAGAATTTTCAATGGGGAGAATTAAGCCTCTTAGTTTTAGTTTGTATTCGCTCCTACACCCCCCAACATTTTCCCCTTTTCAGCCTTATTTATTGCATGCTTTTTGGTAGCAAGCAAGTCTGTGAGTTATGACCCCAAAATGAATTTACCTTATTAGTGTAACCATTTTGTTTTAAATTTGATTCTGGGTGGAGTGCCGACATGAGTAGAATTCGGGTCAAAGAGATGGTTTTCCTCTTGGAGATGTGGTATTAAGAAAGAATTGGGTAGTTTCCCGCTTATCTCTGCAGTTTTTATTTTTTGGCTGTGATGATTTAGAATGATTCATGTTTCTAGACATCTAGGAAACGTTAATTGCTGCCGATAAGAGTGTTCCGAAGCTTAACCACAAAGGCCTTCCTCCCCTCTCCTTCTCAGTAACAGCGATGGAGTCAAAAATGCGCTCACCCCGGTTTTCACTTCCCGGTCCCATTAACAGTGCTAATGACAGCGGAGGCATTCCCAAAGCTCCTGTGCGATCCAGAACATTCCCAGTGCTCAGCAGCGTTTCAGGACCACCCTGCGGATAGAGGAGACGTGGACTTGTCCCTGAAGCCTACCTAGCTCCTTGAAGATGACTCAGGGTGAACTGCAGGGCTGAGGGGGTGCAGTGCCGAGGCCCCAGGGCATAAAGCTGAAAACCCTTTTCCCAGCTCCCTGTCTCGGGGTTGCTGCAGCACTGGAGATGGATGGTCTCAGCCTTAAGTGAGAAGGAGACGTTGTCCTTCAGAAAGCAAACAGGAAGTGGGGGAGACGGCCATCACAAGCAAAGGTCAGGCGAGCATAGTGAACAACCATCCTCCTGGTGAGGATAATGTCACCCTTCCGCCAGGACCAGCTGGAATGACTACAGGCGATGGGGTCGCTCCGCTGGTTTCCGCCTTCAGCTCAAAGAACGTGAGAAGGGGTGACGCCTCTCTGCTGACCTGGGGACCGATTCCGGCAGTGCTTCTGAAGCACTAGATTCACGCTCTTTACAGATAGCTTTACGTAGGTTAGTTCAGGTTGCTGCGGGGTCGTATTCTAGAAGCTTCTGACTACCTCCATCTATATGTCTTTCTTCCTTTCCTTGTTGAACTCCTTAATATGAGACACAAACGAGGAAAGAAGGGAGGCACTCTCCCCTCGTCATGTAGCCAAGCAGTCCAGCCCACTCGGTGCATGTTTTCACGATACGCGGTAACTCGTCCTCAGGTATGAGGCCTTTACAGCGCTGTTGTCACACAGTTTGTCCTGATGTTACCTGGTAATTGGGGTGACCACCTGTGGCAGTGTGGCAGCTTTAGCCAGTGGAAAAGCACTCTCTGGTCTGTAGACAGGAGGTAGTTTTCAGTGTTGGAGGAACTGGGAGATAGGGAGCTCTCTCTCCCTGGACATTTGCATTTCAAAAGGATGGTTCCCAGGTTCCAGGGAGAGGCATTCTTGGGCCAGAAAGCTGACAAAAGGCCTATCTAGCCTTCGAAAGGACATATTCCAGAGATGAAAAAGTGCTTACAATGACAAGTTTCTAAGGTAAATGCTCTAAGAAGAAGGGGCGCCGGGGAGAGAAAAACCTTTTCTCTTATTTTCAGCTCTTATTTTTTTTAAATTTGTATGTGCCTTTAAAGCCAGACCCTTCAAAAGAGTACCCTGTACAACAGCCAGCAAAACCACAGACACTCACCAGGAGTCACTGGAGCTGGTCTCAGGTTTAGAGGTTGAGGGCTTGTGATGGCAACATGATTCAGGCAAAACAGAGGCTTGGGTGACTGCTGAGGACACCAGTGCTGGATGGAACCGTTCCTTCTTCCAAGAATCTAAGAGTGAGAAACACACTCAGCAGAACCTCAGGGGCAGAGACGCCAGGGTCCTGCCCCGTGTGCGGGGCGAGGCTGCCTGGGGCGGGGTTCAAGGCAGTCACAGACCTGAGATGTTCCTCCTCAGGGGTCCTCCCATCAGCCCAGCTTCCAAGAGCAGCGATGTATTCCTGTGGCGAGCAGCAATGTAGCCCCTTGCAGGCTGCATCTCCCTAAATCCCCATGACAGCCCTGGAGGGAGGGAATATTATCTCCGTTTATCAAATGAGGCTCCAAGAAGTTCAGCTGGAAAATTGCCCATGGTCACCTAGGCAGAAGGTAGAAGCCAGTGTCCCGCTCAGATGTGGGCCACCAACTCGCTCATCTTAAGAGATCTTTTCAGGCTGCAGGTCAGATCCCTTCCCTGATGGGCCTCTCACCTTACCTGGATGAGACCCTCATTCTGCGCCGGACACCGCCTGGTGGCTGCAAATGGCTGCAGCCTTCCCGCCCCCTCCCCCCTCCTCCAGCCTCCTGACCTCACTGAGGTCCCAGGACATGTCAGCTGTCCTCAGTCTCAGTCCCCTTGACCTGCTTGTCCTCCACCTGGAACGTTCTCTCCGTAGATGGTGGCTCCTTCTTTCTGGAATGCGTTTCCTCTAGACCTTCACACAAAGTCATTCTCCACCCTCTCCTGCAATCTTATTATGTATTTCTTGGCTGGATTACATCCCTGTGTTAGAATGTGAGCTCGCCCAGTGGGGATTTTCCTTGTTTACTTCCTGCTCCCCCACACCTGCCAAGGAGCAGGTGCTCTGTGGAACATGGGTGGGGCGAGTTACACGGGCCAGGGTGTGTTCAGATCATGATCATTTGAAAAACTCTTTGGGGTATCTCCCTTTTTAAAGATTGCAATGGAAAGTGATTGCCAGGCAAAGACGGTACGAGTTGGTAATGAATTTTGAGCTGAGGGAAGGGAGAGCAGTGCAGCAGTTTTCCTGAGAAAGTCCTGTGCTGACTCATTATTAACACCATGAAATCTGTGTCAGTCCCCACGTGCAGTGGCAACATTGTGACATCCCAATTCATACACCGGGGGCAAAAGAAATTCCTTCTGTGTGCACAGAACACAGAAAGAAGTAGTAAGTCGTGGTTCATCACGGCCACCAACTCAGTTGCAATGCTGTTGTGCTTTGACACCTATTTTTAAGTAGTTTTCCTGTGATGTCCCCTCCCCGTTCCATCAGGCACCGCAGAGTGTTCTCCACAGGCTGACATCCATTAAGCACTTATCAAGGTGATAAAAAAGGGCCACACTGGATGCTGTGTGGCCGACCCTGGGGCAAATCCACACCACTTCTCTGAGAGCCTCGGGCTCATTAGGGACCCAGAACTTTCTGGAGTTTTAAGAAATGAACTCAGTGTTTTCATTTCATATTAGGTAACACCCTCAGGGTGCCACCCCCAAAATAAACCCAATATAATTCCTGCAAGAAAAGAATGTCCACACGAAATGGGATAGGTAAAAATATCAGTTGCTTCCTATTGGCTCTACTAAGTTTTACCACAACGTGTGTTCAGGTCAGAGCAGATTTGGGCCCAAAATGAGTCTCAAAGAGCTTTGTTGGTTTAGAGTCTGTGGCCTAGATAGTCTGGAAGCATTGTGAAGTCGGGATGCACACACACTCGACTGAAAGGAACAGGTGTCGGCACACAGGGTGCAGATCGGCTGGGAGGGGGGACCTGTGGGGACCCAGGCAGCAAGTACTCCACAGAAAAGATGCCCCTGAACTTGAGCTTTAGGTGAAGGACCCTCCGCAAAAAAGCTGAGCCCTCCTCAGCCTGGACCCAAATTCTCTTTCCCATTACAGTTCAGCGGCCAAAATAGCCCTTTGAATGTGGTGCTTAGAAGGACTTAAAGAGACTAAAAATTGCAGCATTTCCTACAGCGCTGTTTGTGAGAAGAAAGAAGTGGAGGTAGGGAAGTGGGTTGTTGAAAATCATAGGGTGAACTTGAAACAGGGAAAAAAAAATGAGGATTAAAATAAGGGCAACCTTCCTCACATTGAAACTTCTCCTACTCAATATTCTCCAGGAGGTTTCATTCTCATTTGTTCTTAAGGGGTAGAAAATTAAACTTGAGAAATTGTATC
>NW_017731589.1:2110084-2111976 GCF_001890085.2 Hipposideros armiger
CACTTCGCTCCCCCAGCCCCTTCCCCGGCTCTGGTAACCAGCAGCCTGTCCTGTGTGTCTATGAATTTGTTTTTGTTTTGATCTCCTCCATCGTAACTCCCTTGGTCGCACACGTCAGAAAATTGCACATTTCTGTATGAACAGTTTATTTGGTCATTGGTGGTGTTTTCTGTCGTCCCAGAAGAGCCCTTCTAGGCTGCAGGGCGTGGGTCTGCTAGACAGGTTGTGAGTTTTAGGCGAGCGAGGACACGTCACACCTGGCCGTTGGACCTCATGAGCAGAGCTGTTACGGTAACTACCGCATGATCTGTCTTTCCCAAAGCTATTGCAGCAGACAGCATTTTCTGGAAATAACGTAATCATAAATGATCATGTCTTGTCAGCCTTCACGACACAGTCTTAGGATATACTTTGACCACCGTGAAGATTGACATTTAATTCGGAGTGAAATATCATTTGAAATTGCCTGTTTGAAGGTTTCTTCATTCTTTCTCATTACAAGCTGTGGAAATCATGTGTCACTAAAGACTCCATTCCACGGACTATCTTTTGCTGTTTTAACATGATTGATCGTATTAATCACTCCGGTCGTGTCTACCAAGGAGAGAGGAAGAGGTCATTTTTTTTAAACATTGCTGAGTGAGGCCATCTCTAAGAAGCCGAGCAAACCACGACAGATCCTTATCTTCAAGTTCTGAGTGGCAGAATCAGAACTATTGGGTTGTCGGAAAAGTCATGACGCATTTTTGCAACGAAAAACATAGAAAACAATACGTCATGACTTTTCCGACAACCCAATAGTATGTGTCCCTGGGGAAGGTCTCGTGCTGTCCCCAGGGTGGGACAGCTGCAAAATTCATGGATGAAAGTAAGTTCTAAACCATGGGTGGGTTTCCTTGGTCTTGTCCAGGAACTGTTCATAATTGGCAAGAAAGCAATGAACCTGGCAGAGGGAGAAGCTGCTGCACGCAGCTACTCGGTGCCATTCAGGTGCCAGGTGACCTGGTCATACGCCCCTTCTCCCTCTGGAGGACCGGGTTATGCATTTCTCTTAGCAGTGTCTTCTCATGCAGTCTCCTGGGGAAGCCATGCATCCGTTTGCAGGATGCCGGGCTGGGCTGAAAAGACGGAGCATTGACGCAGGGTGGCTCCCATAGGACCCCCACCTCATCCCCAGCCTCCGCCACACGAGCCCTTACCAACCATTTCCTGTACATTCAGTTCCATAGCAAACGCTCTTCTCTGGCTACACTGTACAGATGTCTACTTTGAGGAAAAGAAATGTATTTAATAGAAAGTTTCCTGATTTTTCCTGATTTTCAGAGGATTTGGAAAATGAAGTACACTTTAGCCAAAGCAACACAAGTTCAGGTGGATGGATTGTAGGGGCCACGGTTTCCCCCAGTTTCATTTACTAAAAGGGACTTTTGTTCCCAGTGTATGAGTCAGAGCTCTCCAGAGAAACAGAACTGATGGGACAGAGAGGGAGAAATGGAACCGTGTGTGCGAGATCGATGAGCTGTTGATGCACATACTTTAGTGCAGGGAAGTCGAGTAGGAGCTATTGATGGTGCAGCCGCCTTTATTTGTGGGTTGCTTATTGGCGCAGAGTGCTGTAAAGCCAGCCAGGGATGGATAGACTTTCAAAGCTGTAGATACATCTGTCCCGAACAATAGCCCCTCTGGCTGGCAGAGGAGTAACAGTATCTGGAGGTAATGTGACCTTATTAATGGATGTTTGCTGCTGTCTGAGGCCAGACTTCCTACGAAGTGTCTTACGGTTATAGTGAACCAGGTGTACCTCATGGGAAGTGAGAGCACGTGAAGGATGGGAAAGCTGCAGCCTTTGCAGCTGTTGGCAAATCCTGTTCCCACCAGGTGTAGCCAACAAG
>NW_017731589.1:2114731-2123077 GCF_001890085.2 Hipposideros armiger
GACTTCCAAAAGGAGATGTCATGTGGAAAGTGGAATAGATGGAGTTGGAGAGCAGGCTGGAGGCTGGGGGCACCCTTTCAGGAGCCATCAGCACACATGATATTTAGGGTTCAGCCTTAAGATGGGTGAGCTGGTGAAGCAGCAACGATGGGGAGAGAAGACAAAACCCTATGGAAAACAGGAAGGCTTTAGGCTGCTGGTGACATGGGCGGTGGCTTTGGAGAAAGGAACCAGAGTGGAGCGTTGTCCGACCCGCAGGTGGGTTAATTGATTCACTCACTGTGCCCTCATCAGGTCTCTCTATTACCAGTTTTTCAATCACCGCCAACTTAAAAAGAAACGTTTTGTGCTGAATTACTGAGTTTGAATTGCAATTTATTTGATCGTCAGAAAGGGTGAATTTTCATAAATGTATTAGTCATTTGCATTACTAAGACCGTAAGTGTGAATTACTGGTTCATTTTCTGTAATTCCAAGTCAGAGAGATTGTGTTTTATTCTCTCACAGTGGAAGCCACTGAGCGTTGTAAAGAGCACAGCGTGAGCTGGGTGGCCATTTGGGGTATTAATAGGAGCATTTGTGTCCCTGCGTCTTCTCTTACAATTCACTGATATGTGATCCAGAGTCCGGAGCTTCCTCCTGGAAAGTGTGGAAAAACTGATTTGGGATAACTCTTCGCCTACTGGGCATGAAGGAGCTGAGTATGAATGGAATGACACCCCTGCCGCTCTGGTTGGCCACGATGGAGCAGCTGCCTAGAGTCATCTGTCAGCCGTGAAGTCCAGACCCTGAGTGTAGGAAACAATTGACCCTTTTCCTTAAAGCCGATGATCCTCCCCAGCGCCTCTGAGTCATAAAACAGGAAGTGACGGCGCCATTCGTCCCCAGCTTAAGCAACGCGTATGCAGTCACAATGGTCACTGGTGGGTCATTGTTTCCAGGGAAGGCGATGTGATGTCCATGCTTGTCAGCCGGTGTCCTCCCAGTGGTCTCAGTGGGATGTGGTCCCAAAAGACTTTTTAAAAGCAGAAGCCATCGTGGACCCTCTTGTGGCTGTCACTGAACCTTTTAAACACGCTCTAAAACCAGTAGGCAGATAGCTCAGGGTGGAAAGCTTCAGGTTAGGAATCGCCTTCAGAGACTGGGGCATATTCTAAGGCTTTGTTCTCTTCAATATCTTGAATGAGAGAGAGAGAGAGAGAGAAAGAGGGAGAGGGAGAGGGAGAGGGAGAGGGAGAGACTTCGTGGTGGCAAAAGGGGGTGGATCTGGCTTGAGGAAATGAGCAGGAAACTTGGCTTCGAGCGAGCTAGAAATGGACGCATGCATCATCCACATGCCTGGCCTTAGGTCAGTGAGGCTCGTTGTCCTTTTTGTTCCTGAATGCAACTCTTGAAAAAGAATCCCACAGCTATCGAGAACAGTGACAGCACTGCGAGAATCAGCTGTGTTCCCTCCCCAGGTGACTCTCCTGCAGGAGATGGTGCTTGGAGGTGCGTGTCTTGGTTGGCCTTTGAAAAGCAGTCTCGTGAGAGTGTAGTCACAACTGTGGACTTAGAGCCCCCCCCTTGAATGAAAAACACTGAATAATTACCAGAAGCCACGCATTGATATTCACCATGGATAAGAATTGCATAGAACTAATGAGGAGACCCCATTACCCACTTTCCTTAAGAAAGCAGAGTTCAGCACTTAAAATCAGAATGGAGGCACCTAAAAGATTTGCCCTTTTAAGGAGGAAAAAGGTATCCCATTCCTGACAGCATGTGCCCAGAGGAAGTAAGGAGCCAGGGCCTACCTCTGGCTCCCTGGAAGCGGTGCCTGTGTTTCTACGATGGTAAATAAGACACGTTTTGCCGTCATTTCAGGCTCACCGTTATCCGTGACTCTTCTGCCTTCAGGTAAATGTCTGGGAAGAAAAATGCTGCTCTTTGCTGAACAACGTAGTTAAAGAATTTCACGGGAGAAAGAGAAAGCGATTTAAATGTATTATTCTGCCAGCCCCGGCCGAAGCCCTCCAAGGCTGTCAGTAACAGCCTTTTCTGTGCACACTTGTTTTTGTTGTACCCTGAGTACACAAATTCTTTTCACAAATGATTTTCCCTCGGATGGCAGTTGAATTTTAATGTGTTTATCTTGAATGTGTATGATGGCTGGTAGCCGAAGCATGGTGTTTCAATAGCCTTTTAAAACTGTTGGTAATGGGCGTGTGACATCACAGTGCCACATGGGCAGCGGTTTCCTCAGCCTTTTGTGCCTTAATTTGCGTGGCTGGGTCGGCTGACCGTCTCCCTACAGCGGTTATTCACGGCCGTGCCGAGTCGTGGGTCTCCCGGCCACTCGTAAGGAAGCCGTTCCTTCTCACGGCTTGTCCGGTCAGACCCACTGAAGCGATTCCGTTGTTGGTCATTTGCAAACGACAGAAACGGGAGCTTTTATAAAGAGGCAGGAGCAAATCCTCTTTTCTTTTTTTTGCTGCTACTTGCCTTTGATTTATCATTTTGTTTCTACAAATTGAGAGCCACCCACACCCACACAGGGGACATGTCTTCTGATAGATGCAGCTTCCTTTTCTTTTTCTAAAGAACCTGAAGAGAAATGGCCGTCGCTCAGGACATCAGGCCGCGTTGTGGTCCCACCTCACGTATGTGATGGGAACAGGCCGATCGAGAAGCTGGTGACAGTGAAGCCACACTGCTCACTAGACTTGCTCCAGCCCTAGGGGGACACAGGGGACCTGGTCTACCTACCCAGCAAGCCTGAGTTTGTCACAGTTTACATGTTTAGACAGCGATGCTAGACGGGTCCCAGAAACCTGGCTTCTCACCCAAGATGTGCCACCACGTCTTTGTCCCCTGGGTGGCTATCTCTACCTGTGTGAGGCCTCAGTTTCCTCAGTTGTAAATGAGGTTGTTTTTCGACCTGATGGTCTGCAGAGTCCCACTTAGCTTTGACCTTCAGTGACCCCATGGAAACTGCTGCTCCGTCTGCTTGGGGACGTCCGGCTCCTTTTCTGTGTCGGGAACACCGGGCAGTCCTGTGGGCGCTGCCAAGGGGACTGACCATGCCCACCTGGTGCCCAGTTCAATTCAGGTAAACCTCTGTCGCTGTTGGAAGCATCCTTGCGTTTCTGAAAGGTTGGAGGAAAAGCCAGACGAGAATCTTCTCTGTCTTTACCAGCTCAAGGGACTCTGGTGCTGTCAGAAACAAGTTACATTCTTCAGATGTTTCATGGACATCTGGCTTTGCACCAGCTCCTGGAGCCCGTTCACGGGCATAGAGGACAGCGTCACCTCTCCGACCACTTGCACACGTCTTTCTGTCCACCACCCCCTTTCCCTCTTGTTGGAATGGTTGAATGCCCCCCCCCCCCCGTGTGTCTGTGTCCCACCCGCGCTCTCACAGTGGGGCCTGAAGAAAAGGGTTTCTGGGACCACGCAGGGGCAGGGCGGGCACCTTGGTTTCTCAGGAAGGGGAGCCAGGGCGGCAGGAGCCCTCTGTGCCCTCGATGGACACTGGCCAGCGGATCAGGTGACAGCGCGCATGGGAGCAGCACCGGTGCACCTGGATGGAAATGCGAACAGGCCGAGGCAGTCCCGCCATCCTGGGGGAGGGGCGGGGGCCAGCCCGTCAGAGGAGCCTGAATAAACTCATCACCTCTGGGCTCTGTGGACACGGAACAGGGCGGGCGGTGGAGGGAACCGCTAACGGAAGAGAGAGCTGGTGGGAAGGGAGGGCCAGGAATCCTCCCGCCCTGGAAATGGACGCGCGTTTTCTTTAGAAACTTGTAGACTAGTCGGGGGAGACCAGGCGTACATATCATGATAATACACCATTATAAGCAATGCACTAAGAAATCACCCAGCAACCCAGGAACTGGTTAGAAAGTCATCAGCTGCTTTGTGCTGTGCATTGAAATCGGGAGCGGCCATGCCAGGCTCAGGAGGCACAGCTCGGGTGAGAGGATGTGGGGGTGGCCCAGGTTCACCCCCACGTGGTGCACAGCTGGGCGCCATGGTCTGTCCTCTCCTTGTAGCTGGACATAGCCCTGAGGCTGACTTACTGCCCCCACCGTGGGGGAGGAAGTGACGTCCGGTGCTTCCAACCCAGCCTCCGGAGCCGCGAGGATAAACGTCTGTGTGCGAGCTGCCCCGCGGGTGGCATTTCTGTGGCAGCCTGAGCAGAGTAATACACCGTCCGGACGGCAGGGTGGGGACACACAGACACCGTGACAGTGGGGCTGACCTGGGGTTGGCTCGCTGCACAGTGTGGGTGGCAGAGAACAGAGAGTCGCATGGGGAGACCCTGTGGAGGCTGGCATCAGTGACTACAGCTTTGGGGCCGTGGTGCCCGGGAGGGAACCTCTGACTTAACAAAAAGCGTCTTATCTCAAATTAAGGAGCCACGTTTAGGATAGACAGAGCGGGGCCTAGTAAGCGCCATGAGCCCCGTGCTCCTGGCTGCCCAACAGTGAGATGAGCTCTGAGATTCTGAGGGCTGGTGCTGCCTCAAAAGATGCGTTTATTGCATGAAAGCAGCCTTTGTTCCTTCCTCATTGTCACTAGAGAGGGGGGTCGTGCCACCAGTTCTTTGAGGACACCTACCTTCAGTTTGTGCTTGTGTGTTTCCTTCCCCCTTGCTACCCACTTGAAGTACACTTGGTCTGGTGAGGCGAGCACACTGGACATTTGTCCCCAGGGGGCTCTAGGGACGGCCCTCGAGCTGCCCCTTGGCAACCTGGCAGCCGGTGGAGCAAGAATGAACTCCTTTTGGTTAAAACCGATGAAATTAGATAAGCTAAGTGCCATTCTACTAAGAGACAGGGTGACCTAGGTTAGGACATAAGTGGCATAGGGTGACAAGATTATGCCAGGGACTTCAAGGGCTAGCCTGGCTCTATGTTAGGAATGAGAGCTGTGAGGCAGAGGTAGGGCCCTTCTCCTGCATGCTGCGTTCGGCCCAGGGTCCCTTCTCTCTCGGGAGGGTGTGAGGAGCCTTTCCCACACTCTCGTCTCCCTGGTTAGAGCCGTGGGTGGACCTTGAAGAACAGGGCATCTGTCTCGTGTCTGGCATCTGATGTGTTCTAGTTTCCCGCCAGCCCCTTTTATCTTCCTCCTGTTCCCACACTCTCCTCGGATGCACAGGTAGGCTTTTCAGGTCGGGGGACGAGGGACTTCCCATTTTGCCCTGAAATCTATCATCGGATCTGCTAAAAAGGGGCGTGAGGAATCAGTCAGAGTTGCCCCTTGGAAATGTAGAGCAGGCATTCACAGCCTTCCAGGAAAAGTGAGGCTTCCCAGGGTAGAGAGCCAAACCTCTCGGTCTCAAGGGAGCAAAGCAAGGAAGAGGATATTTGATCTTCCAGGAAATCACAAAGATTTCCTGCTTGGAGGTGACTGGACGCTAGAAAAAGCCCAATAGATGACTTGAGAGGAAACGGCGTGAATCAGAGTTGATGTGATCACCTCATGCCTGCACGTGCTTTGCTTGTAAAGATATTGGCATTCAGCTCCACGAGACCCATGTCGTCCCCATTTAGCGTGGCTTCACATCTCTCTCCTTCACGGCACTTCCCAGTTTTCTATTCTTCATCCCCTTGAAGAAAGCAAGCAAAGAATGGTGGAAAAATCCACACACAGAGAAACGACTGTTCTAACAGCAGGCAGCTCTGAGGGGTCACCCGAGTTGCCACACTGCAGAGCACACCGAATGCCTAATTGAATGTCATCAGTGTGATGGTGGCTAGACAGCCTCAGTTTGCCCAACCAGATCCTTTCGTTACAAATTCTTACGCCGTAGACACAAAAGCACTTTTTCTGCATACATGAATGCCAGCACCAAAGTAGGTATTATTTCGTGTGTATGTTTTTATAATACAAATGTTGGTTTTTGTTTTTGTTTTTTGTCTTTCCCTAAATGAAATGCATTTTTCTGGGCCATCACTGTAATTCTATACAATCAGGATAAAAATACTCAGTAAGAGGTCGAATGATGTCATTTTGGATAATGNCACACACACACACACCCGTGCTAAGCATTTGAAATATAACTTACAGACAACCACACTAAGCTGAGGGCTATGCTTTTACCTTCTTAGGAAGTTGAATAGCGTAAGGAAGACTTATTCGTGAACAGAAGACTCCTTCCCCTTGGCAGGGAGGGGGCCGAGGGAGTAACCATTGTGCCTCGCTCTTAGGATCCTTGTGTAATCATCCGCGAATCTCTTTAGGTCTTCAGAATGCTTGGTGTGGGGTACAAAGGGGCAGTGCGGGCACATAAGCGCCAAGCTGGTCGTGCTGTGGTGACATGTCATCCAGCTGGTTCAATCTGTGAATAAAGTTGTAGCTGGGTGACTACCTAGTGGGTGAGGTATTTTAATGTCTCTGTGCCTCATTTCCTCATGTGTGTAACGTGGAATATTAACAGTATCACCATTTAGGGTTTTGAGGAAGCTTAAATGAATATACATTATATATATTCATATATTCATTGATGCTGATTAAAGTTGTCATTAAGCCATCTGTCTTACCCCGTGGCCAACTTTTTCTGCTCCTTGGAGATCTTACTCAAACTCTCAACTGTCTGGGCCCTTTTCAGGGATTTTTCTCGTCTTTATGGGTCTCCACTTTGGGCAAGTGGCTCTGATCATGGGTCCGTGCTTTGGGACGTGGGACAATGATCGTAGCTGTGACTGGTTGGTCTTTGGCACTGGTGAGCACGTTGGTCTTGAGTCCTCAAGGACCTGATGCTGAGACCAGCCAGGGGCCAGGTCTGCAGGAAGGGAGGGTGCCCACCGGCCAGGCTGTCTATAGAGACAGCTGCAGAGCGGGTGCTCTGTGGGCTGAGGGACCGCCACAGGGACCTGTTGAGAAACCAGGATTCTGAGCACCAGGGTTTGGTGGGATGGTTTCCATGAGCTTGTGGTGAGGCAGTCAATATTTTGGACTTGGCATTGATAATGTTTTCACCTGCTTGGTGACGCTTGGTCCAGTCATCGACGCTGTACTTGCAGGATTGCAGGTCTCCCAGGTCAAGGACAGAAGCCTGCTGGCTGGCCCTGAGGGTGACCATGGAAGCCGTGGAGCAGTGCTGAAGGGTGGGGAGAGAAAGAGCCCAGTGACTGGGAGCCCAGAGAGAGCTCCGGCTCCCCACGGAGGCTGGCCCAGGTGTGGCTGAATGAAGTCCTAGGTTCTGGTGAAGGGAGACAGTCCAGCGTGGCATAAGAGCTAGCCTGGCAGTGTCACCTGAGGCAGTTCCCGGATCTTCCTGAGCCTCTGTCCCTCCAAACTCAACACGCCTGTTCATTAGGGGTAATTGTGAGTATTTATATTTGCTGCATAGAGTAAGTGCCTGGTGTCTTCTAGTTGCACCATGGTCTTCCTAGTGTGATGTGACGGTGATGGGTTCTTAGCCCACTGCCATCCCCGGCAGGTACACACAGTCACTGGGATTTCTCATGGGTAGATTCCCGGCACCCCTACCAGCTGCTCACCCCTTCCTTATAGCACCTGCCTCCTCGTAGCCTCTCCAGCTGAACTCAGTGACTCATTCATTCAACTAAAAGTTACCAAGCCCCGAGGAAGCACCCGCCATTCTTTTATTCGGACCTTCGCCTCCTGATTCATAGCTACTTGGTCCCTATGTCATCTGTTACCTGTCACTGATCATGTCCGTGTTTCTGTCTGTACCTTCTTGTGCTCCTACATACAAGTAAGCCACATTGGGGCAGGAAATTGCTTAACAGATTTTTGAAATCCTATTATAAATTGCTTGAAATCACATTTATAGCCTAATAGGAAAGAAAGAGAGAGCATGAAACAGCGGATGCCCAACTTCTGTGTAAGAAAATGGCTGGATGAGGAAGGGGAGTTGGTACTGTGGGTCCAGCCGGGGGAGGGGATGCCAGTCCTAACTGCCTTTGTCGCCCAGCGGGGGTTTTGAGGACAGTGTTTGGGAAGATGGGCAGGTTCTGTGTAGGTTCTGATGTCTGATGTGGAGAAGTTTGGTGGATGCTGATAGGTTATTGTTAGTTGCTCAAAGGACAAACGAAGCGTACAGAAGTTAGCTACACGTGTTTCTTCCTCCATCCTGTCTCTGGCTATGACGCCAAGACCTGAGACAGTCTCTGTTATAGAAGTTGGTTAGAAAGAGTTCGGGAAATCATTTGCTGTTTAGAATTTCTCCTCACATAGCCTCCCGCCAAATATACAGGTGGGTGAGGGGAGGCAGGGAGACCTCGTGGGAGGCTGTTTCTGGAACCCAACCAGGAAGTGATGGCTGGTGGCCCCGACGGGGGAGGTTGTGCTCAGGTACGAAACGTCGGATTTCGGGTCAGATTAGATAAGACC
>NW_017731589.1:2129977-2150286 GCF_001890085.2 Hipposideros armiger
AAGAGGCCGTCCTATCTCTCAAATTCTGTAACTGCATGCCTGCTGATTTTCTAGGTGTGATCTCTCCAAAAGAGTGACTCGTCGTTGAAATCTCAGACGTTAGGCTGACTCCGTACGTTTGACCCGTGTTGGGGGGACCCTACGGGACTGTCCCCCCAATTCATGCCTCGCGGGTGGACGTCCCTCGGCTCCTCGCCTGTTTGCCTGACCTGCTCCGCCCTGGGCTTCACCACGGTTTCCCTCGGTGTGCTCCGGTTTCAGACACTCGTTGGCTTTCTAATGACTCGCCTGTGTTTTCATTCCCAGCCTAGCGGCAACCTCGATTGCACACGCCCCCAGGAAGCTCCTGCCGTGGTGAGAATGAACAAGGAACCCAGAAGAGTTTCTGCCTAGATTATTGCCAGAAAAATGTGTCTGCCAGCCTTGGTGTTTATAAAAAGCAATTTCGCTTCCCCGTAAGCCAGCAGTGTTTATTAAACACGTAATAGAGAATTCATATTCCATATCTCAGTGCCTCTGTCCCCCAGCCTGAGTCATGCTGGGCTGCATGTTGTCAGAAGGAGAATTGGAAAGGAGGCTGAGCTCCAGCTTGCAGCCCCAAACACAGGCCATGCGATGGAGAGTTGGGGTCCCTCCTTCCCCCGCCCCCCCCCCTTCAGTGCGGGCCCCGTGGTCCCCACATGGGTGCTTGGACATCTGTGCCCATGGATGACGGTCCACACCCCCGGCCTGTGGTGCGGCCCCTGAGTTATCAATTGAAATAGGACTATGTAGTCAACCCCCACTGTAATGGGTCTTGTGCACCCCAGGTCTGGCTGTCTGGCCATTCCCGGCAACCAGCACGGGCCCCTGTCCACTGTCAGTGAACTTGGAAGCATGAGCATGTGTGTGTGTCTGTCCATGTGGGTGTTCGTGTGTGTGTCTGTGTGTATGTCCGTGTGTGTGTGTCTGTGCGTGTGTCCATATGTGTGTGTGTCTGCATTAGTCCATGTATGTGTACCCGTGTGGGTGTGGGTGTGTTTATCTGTGTGTGAGTCCGTGTGTGTGTCCCGTGTGGGTGTGGGTGTGTCCACGCTCACTCACCACGAAAGTCAGATCTTCTGCAGCCATTTGTTTGAAAACATCTCTGAGCCAAGACATGTGGTTGGATCTGTCCATAGAGGGTTGGGGAGGGTCGCTTGGCCCTTGCCCAGTTCATGTGACCTTGGAACTGACTTCTGAAGGACAAGAGATGGCAGTTGTGTGAAGCGAGGGAAGGGAACAATCCAGGCAGCACGGGGAGAGTGGGGTGTCGCTGTGGTAGGAAGGTCTGTGGGCATCTTGGAGGTGCGGACAGGTGGGGTGGGCATGCGAAACCCTTACAGACACGAACCCGAGTCCTTCCAGCGTGTCCTCACTCACCATCTTCCCTCTGAGCTCGTGTTTCAAGGTCTTGTTTCTGCCCATAAAATTGCCAGACCAAAGGTGGTTTCTGAGGGCGGCTTTACCAGTCGGTGAGTGTGAAGAACTGTCGAGGATGGAGGGGGACAGTGGGCAGGGTCTGAGGGGGGCGGCGTCCAGGGACTTGCTGACATTATGTTGCCTGTGTTCCCCCATCCTCATGCCATGTTGATCCGGCATTGAGTTCCTCTCGAATCCTTGTTTTTGTGGAAGTGTAACAGTACTGATTTTTAATCAGTTCACCAAATTCCTAAATGGAGCTCTTTGTGTTTGTGCGGTCTACTTCTGAGGGCCCTTGAGAAAGAGGGAGCCAAGTCCAAGGGCAGGATTTGCCCCCATTGAGCCCGCGTCGTCAGGTGAGAGCGTCCAGGTTGGCGAGTGAGCTCAGAGCTGCCAGCAGAGCGTAAACAGTGTGGTTTAGTGTTAAATGTCGTGGGAGCAGTCGATAAGGACATGCCCGCACCAGGGACTTCCTGCAGGGGCATAGGTCAAGGGTGCTAAGGTTTGGGACCCCCAAGGGGGAATAGGAGATTTTAGGCAGAGAAGGGGGCGGTGTGGGCCAGTGTAGGGGCAACATCTTGGAGCGGCTGTACTTTTCCTGAGGAAAATGCGAATCTGCAAACAGATAATGAGCAGATAGCTAGTCTGGCAAATTCTGCCCTAAGCCAGCTACGTCCCGTCTCAAAGCCACAGGAAGTCCCTGACACATGTCGCTAAGAGTAGGAGCGTACTGTGTGTAGATAAGCCTTTCAAACCGCGGTCGCTTACTGGCTTGGTTTGCTTCCATTAGGGTGCCCCAACCAAGTGCCACGCCCTGGTTTAAACAAGAGGAGTACAGAGTCTGCCAGGCCAGGGGCCAGCGGCCGGAAGGAAGGTGTTGGCAGGTTGGTCCCAGGGCTGCGAGGGCAGGAGCTGTCCTAGGTCCTGACTTTGGCCTGTAGGGTGACATCTTCCTGTTCACCTGGTGTCCTCCGTCTATGCCCATCTCTGTGCCCGGTGTCCCCTTTTAAAAGGACATCAGTCCTATTGGATTGGGGCCCATCCTACTGACCTCATAACTCCCAGCACCTCTGTCTCCACATAAGGTCATACTCTAAGGATTGGGTGGTCAGGCCGCAGTGTATGGATTGGAGAGGGCACACTTCAACCCACGCCATTCAGCATGAGCTCTTGTCAGGTAAGCTGCTAAATACTGATAGAGCTGACCAGTTCCCATGCTGTGACCTTACTGTTTTCTGTCACCAGCAGGTAGCACTGCTGTAGTCCAGGGACGACAAAGGAAGAGGGTTAGGACAGACAAGTGCTTTCCTCTTGTTCCACTTAGAAATTGAAGCATTACTATGTTGGTGTATGTCAGAGAGAGAGACAGAGAGAGGGAGGGAGGGAGAGAGGGAGAGAGAGGAAGGGGGGGGGAGAGAGAGAGAGAGAGAGAGAGAGAGAGAGAAACAGATACAGAGAGAGGGAGAAAATGCAGAATACAGTTTGACAGTAAGATTGACTGGGCATGCTGGTGTGTGAAGACGTCTGTCCTGAGTTTTGGGCACATTACAGGCAAAGCAGCAAGCCTACGGCAGTTGTTCATATGTGAGTCGGGAGTCACTTTGGGGCTGCATTTGGCCCGATCGGTAACTAGCCTCAGGGCTTTGAAATATGAATATGAATATTGGGATGGATAAATATGGCCTGGAGAGATTTCCTATTCTACCTTCCTTACTGGGGTTTCTTAAGGGTACAAGAAGATAAAATATGCAAACTGACTAAAGTGTGTATGAAATGCAACACACGTGAAAAGAAGGCTTTCACCCAGAGCCCCGCCCCCGCCCCAGACGCCCCCCGAGAGCAGTAACCATCGTCCCTGGAAAGGAGCTTTGCATCGTTTCCCCCGGGCAGTGATGGGCACTGTCCAGAGCGACATGTTAGCAAGGTGTTGAACCAGCAGTTGAGTTAGCAACACCTGAAAACGTCGCTTTGATTCTCATGTGGGGCATGTCACTCCATCAGCCAAAGTTGGGAAAGAATATGAAAGAGAAAATATGCGTGCTGTGTACTCATAAAAAGCTCAGAATTAATTTTGCCATGATTCTGAAGACAAATTCAAAAGACATGCACATAAAACAGAATAATTTACGAGTGTGACTGAAGGAGTTCTAGAAACGTTCGCCAGAACCCATGTGTGAGTGGTGCTGTGCTGCTGCTCCGTCCCCAGGCCCCTCAGGTGGCCTGTGCCCAGCCTGCTTGCCTGGGGTGGGTGTGCTCAGATTCCTGCCCGCGCCTGCACGTTTGGATGGATTTTTGGAAATGTAACTGTTACGCGCAGCAGTAGACATTCAGTATAACAGTTCGGGACCCTTTACTTTGAGGAAGGGGAGGCGGTAATAACGCCACGGGCCCCCAGCTCTGTGGTCCGTTTGCTGTGATGCAGCTGCTGGAACAGCCCCGAGGGGACCCAGCCTCCATTTCCTTGCTGTTCTCACGGCTCCATCCCGGGCCTGCAGGCTACGTGACGCCGGCCCTGCCTTCATGGCCTCCTTGAGAAAGATGTCACGAGATCCCTCTGCAAGTCTCTCATACCTCAGGCGACAGGTTTCATCTTAGTGAAGACATTTGCAGATCAAAAATGGGGAGGAGGCTGGCACCTGTCAAAGGGAATCATGAAATTTACTTGTGTCTCCTCCAAAAAATGAGCAGGTTCACTCCTCTCTCACCCCAAGGTGAGAAAATTCCCTTTTTGTTATTCAAGCTCTGGACCTGAGCACCCAAACTGTGTAGGCACCTTATCAACCTTATTTTCCTCTAATCATTTGGAAGAAAAACTCAGTTTGTTCTGTGCAACTCTGAGGGGGTTTGCAGCTAGACATCTGAAGATTCTTGTCCTAGGCTGAATCTGTCTAAAAACTGGGGGACCCCCTGGTGATAATAAACTGAGCATCACTGGAAGGGCTCCCTCAGGCCTGGAGGATGAGTGATGGGTGTTCCTGCACAGGTAAGAGGCTAAGCTGGAAGGGTCCAGCCCATAAATCCTCATGTCCCCCCACTTTGGGCCAGCACTGAGGGTGCTGGTGACTGAGCCTTGAAGGACTCTTGTAGTGCTGGGGACACAGATGGGAAACAGGAATTACTGTCAAAATTACTACAAAGAGTAATTTATACTCTTTAGAGACTCAGGCTCCAGGTGGTACAGGAGCCTCCTGGAAAGAGCACCTGAGTTGACCTGGGGGCAGGGCAGGCGAGGTCTCGTACAAGAGGGAGAAGGAAGCAGTGGAAATGAAAAGCTGACGCTCCTAATTTGCCAGGAGTTTGTCAGGTAGCCATGTGTTGGGAAGGGTTCCAGGCAGAGGTGGCAGCGTGCACAGAGATGGAGGGCCCAGAGAGCCTCTGAAGCTCACCTGCAAGGTAAGCTTACCTGGCTGGATGCAAGTGTGTCAGACGTATGGCAGGTGGCGTCAGAGCTGGACCAGGAGTCAGAGCCTGGTTGTGAAGACCCTTCCACGTCACGCAAAGGAACTTTGTGGGTGATGGGGAGCCACGAAATTAATGTGAGCGAGGGAGTACCCTGATCGCATCTGCTTCTTAGGATGGTTTTGAGGGTGGGGAGCAGACTGGTAGACATGAGGCTGGGGAAAGAAAGGCTTTGAGGAGCTTCTGTTCAGGAGAGCGTGTCTGGGGTGGAAATGGACAGAAATGATGGAACGGCTGTTTAGTGACAGACTTAGACTTAATAGGGCTTTAGAACTGCTTACGGACGGAGGACGCGTGGTGGTGGGGGTACGTCTCATATTTCCTACCTTGACAATTGGCTGGATGCTGGCCTCCTCCACTGAAAATGGTGGTGGAGAAGGAGCAGGAGACAGCGAAGATGGGAAATTCAGACTCAGGGACATAAGGTTGAAAGGGGTACGTCAGTGGTTGGATGGTCAAGAGCCGGCTGGCTGTACAGGTGTGGAACTTGGAGAGACGTCAAACCTCAAGGTCAAGCGGGGGTCACTGACATATCTGTGGTAATGGAAGCCGCAGGCACACATGTGACTTTTATGGAGAGTAGGAAGGACCCAGGGCACAGCCAACATTTGGGAGGCGAGTACACGCGAGTACACGAACAGGCCACTGGCAGGAAGCAGGGGGGAGGGTGAGACCGGAAGTGCTGGCAGCGAATGTAGGGAAGGGGAAAATTCAAGGAGGAGAAATAGCGAAAGAATGAGATGAAGAACCCCTTTGTACATTCTTGGCTGGTTAACAACCATGGTGCGAGCCATTCTCAGGACAAATGACGATGGAAAGCCAGCACTTGGGTGGCACCGTGAATAAGGGGGGGGGGAACAATGGCTGAAATAGGACAGACTACTCTACCTACACATACAGCTACTAAGCAGCACGGACAGAGCTAGTCATAAAATAAATGAGAAGAAGTGTTTTCGGTTTTGTATTTTTCTTATTCGGGAAGGATCTGACAATATTCGTGTCTGAAGGAGAGGTGCTGACGGGTAAGGGGAACTTTGGGAGAAATCGGGCAGGAGGGGAGCAGATGGACAGGTGGAGGGGGGCCTGTCTCTAGGGAGAACAGCTTCTTTTTGTGTCATCTGCAGAACTTTGTGCATCTTTTAAGGGTTTCCTTGTGGGTCACCCCTCCGTGTGTGACTGACCCAGGCTGCGGGGAGCTGCCTGTCTCTGTCCAAACCCCTGTTTTTGGTGATCGTTACTGGGGGATGTTGTTGAATAATAACAGTACGCAGAAATGCAAATAATCGCATTTAAATAGCCGTACCACGGAGGAGTTTACGGCCGGATTAGTGAGAGTCTTATTTTATTTTACTTTATTTCTGGGTGATCTCCTGCTGCCCCTGCTAGCACCAATCATAAGAAAGTTTCACTTGTCGGTTTTCCCCCAACAAATAACAGAATCAAGAAAACCTTACTGGATTTTTCTTGTCACCCAGTTGAACAGTTCTGGGCTTGACAAATGCTTGTCTTCGTGGATTGTGGTGGGATCTGCACCTGCTGGATGTAGGACCTGCTTTGCCTTGTTCTTTGTATTGAGAACACTGTTGATGCATTGTAGATACTCAATTAATGCTAAATTAGATTTCGTGCCCTTTGCGTTATTTCTGTGTCGCTACCATTCACGAGGTCCTGGCAACCATATTGAGAAGGAGATGATATCATGCCCACTTTCCAGGGGATTAAATTAAGGCCCAGAAGAATTAAGCGACTATTTCTGAGTGATTCAGGCAGCTGACATATCCCTGGGCGAATCCTGAGATTCAAACCCAGATTTTAATATTCTAAAGTATCTAGAAATCAAATAAAACATTTATTATTTTTCCTTGAGAGGATTTCAGCAAGAAGGGCAATTTGGTTTTGCCAATTGTTGACTGTGTTGTGCGTGGAGCTCATTGCAGACGTACCCACTCCCAGAAGGGCTGAGGGACCAAGGGTGTGTGTGTCTCTTAGGATGGACACACTGGCTCCTTCCAGGGAGGAAAGGACACCTCCAAAGGCAGATTTATTCCCTTATACCCTCCACACTTATTATTAATAGTTTATGAGTCTCTGCTAAATCTCTAGGGCGTGATAAATCACATCCTTCCCCGGAGAACTTGAGATGAAAACAAGCACTCGGCTATGACAATTTATGGTGAATGCTTAAAACCCATATCCCCCAGAATCTTGCAAGGGTTTGGCAAGTACGGAAGTCAGATACAATTTTTAAAGGCTTACTGTAGAAAACTCCAAATCTTTGCACAGTCAAGTGTATCTTCATCCAGAAGAAAAGTATTTTTTGTATATATATCTTTTCCTAGAAGAATTTTCATGTTCTCTTCTATAATCTTGTGATGCAGTGAGGTGGTGAGCGAGAGAAAAGACCCCCTGCAGCAGTGAGATGAGGTCATTCAGATGGTATTCCTTGAGAACCCCTGAAAATAAATGGGAATGTACCATTATCTTCTTTTTTTCAGTGGTCTCACCCACTTCTCAGAAACAGTTTTTTCATTTTCCTTTACATTTTCAGAGCACCTTCCCATCTCTATTTTAGTTTATCCTCAAACCCATGGGAATGAAAGAAGGGTTTGTGTTTTCGCTGACACTTTGCAGATAAGGAAACCGAAGACCAGGAAGTTTGGGTAATTTGCCCAAGGTCACCAGGCTGGTTAGAGATGGAAGCGGGATGATGGGGCAGATTTTCCCGCATTTAAAAAAAAAATGTTTAATCTCGTCAATATTTACCCTCAAAATACTTTATGTTTTTATTCATTCAAGAATTGGTATGGTTCAGGGGATGGAGGGCGTCCAGGTGAGTCACAAGGAGGGACCTGGCCCCTCCCCCTTCCTCTAACTTCCTGCCCCGTTTTGGGCAAGTCTTTCATCTTTCAGTGTCCAGTTTCCTCCTCTGGAAAACGATGGTCGCCTGATTATCTGGGCTTAACTTTGAGATCTGAGATTTTTGTTATGTTCTTATATCTGCAGGGGTTCGCCAGACAAACAGAACCAACGGGCGTGTGTGTGTGTGTGTGTGTGTGTGTGTGTGTGTGTACACACCTAAAGAGATTAGAAATTTTAATTTTGCTAGTTTTGCAGTTTGATTATCAAGAAAGGAAATTCTTTCTCGAAAAGAAAGAGATTCAGTGTAAGGAATTGGCTGATGCGATTGGGGGATGGCGAGTGTGAACTCCATAGGGCAGGGCGCAGGCTGGACAGTCAGGAAAGATTTTTATGTTACAATCTCAGGATACAGTTTCTTCTTCCCCTGGAAACATCAGTTTTTGCCCTCAGGGCCTTCAACTCATCCCATCAGGCCCATCCATATTGTTGAGAGTAATCTCCTGTACTTATAATTCAAATGACTAGATTTTAACCACATTTACAAAATCCCTTCACAGAAACATGTGTTGGACCAAACAACATGGCACCGTAGCCTGTCCAAGTGGACACGCAAGATTAGAACACCTATGATGAGATGTCTCGTTGGACTGTGATGTGTGTCTACAGAATACAACCATCACGACTATGATGCGTGTCCCTTTGGACCAAAGATACGTATGTTGCATAACAGTAAACTGTGACCAAACATGTCTAATCCTAAAGACAGAGAGATGGCAGCCGCCGTCTCAAATGGCTGCCCCGTCTGACTCAGGCATCCAGGGTGCCCAGCCTGGCATTTTCCCCAGGCTGACCATGATGATGGGCCCTGTTAAGGCTGGTATGGGCGACCACTGCCCTCTGTCTTTTTCAAAAATTTCATTCTTCTAGCCTGTCATTGGGCAGATTTCTTAAATGCAGCCCAACCCGGGCAGAACCTTTCTCCCACACGTGGGCCAGTCCCAGCCCCAACACCCGGGGGGTCGTAGGTGCTGCGGCTCTTTTCAATGCTCTGGCATGGGAGTTCACCTTCACTCCTCCTAGAAATAGCATTACTGTGTGGCTCGTTTGCTGTCTGCCCTAGTCATTCTTTGGAATCGGTTCTAAGCAGTGCCTTGAAAACTGCCTTCCATGTGAAAGCTCTGGAGTTTTACAGAGTTAAAAATTAGTAAACCAAAAACGAGACAGACGTGCTCTTAGTTCTAAATTCTGACTAATAAAGGAGCTATGAGAAAGCGGGCTTTGGGTGAGCCCATGTGTAAGTTCTTCCTTCTGTTGTTCCTAAGGGGACAGATGACCTGAGGAGCAAGTGAGTCCCATCGCTGGTGACATTCAGTTAGAGAGGCAGTTGCTCAAGCAAGAGATGGGGACCAGCATGATCCAAGGGCAAGAGGAAGGAAAAATAAATGACGTCACGTTCGCGGTCATGAGATGTCAGAAAATAAGGATAAAGTTTGAGAGAATGTGGGTGAGGATTTGAAGGACCGCACGTGCCGTGCCCACTGCACTCTGGGTCCTCCCAGATCATGACAAAACCCACACTCTCTAGCCCGTTTGTCTGGGGATGGAAAGCAACGCCCTGCAGTACCCATGGCCATCCTGATGGGTGAGCACAGGCCTGGCGAGGTGGGAAGGGCCTGCTCTGGCCACGCAGAAGACCCTTCAGGGCAGCCCCCATCTTCCAGAGCTTTGAAAAGGTCGTGTCAGCCCACTTCCTATTTGGCCAGAGAACGTGGAACAGTGGAGCGGATGGGACTTGCACACAGTGCAAACCCCTCAGTTCACAGGGTGAGGCTAAGGCCTGGTCTGTCCCCTGTGGGAAGTTTCTGGAAGCATCGGCCAGCTCCAGAGACCCCTGGCTCTAATCCAGCTGTTCGTTCCTTCCAGTCTCCACTCTGTGTTTTCTGGTGGTGGGGAATAAAATATCCAGAACCACTTGATTACGGTTCTCACTCCCCTTCCATCTGGAGTGGGCTAATTTGCCTTCTCAGCGTGTCCACACGCTCCTTGGTCAGTGGCTGTGGGCAGGCTCTGTGCCTCGCTGTGCTTAGGGCAGGGGAACGGCTATAGCAGACAGACCCCAGGATACGTCACGGCTCAAACAGTAAACGCCTGCTTTAGGCCGGTGGGGCAGGAGCAGGCACCTCGCAGCTGTCTCAGCCATCTCCGTGTAAAGAGTGCAGAGCAGAGGCTCCGATGGGCGTGCGTGCCTCCCATGCTGGTGGCAGAACGCAGTCATGTGACCATGCCCAGCTGCAAGGCAGGCTGGGAAATGCAGTCGGGGTGGGTGAGCTCAGAAAGAAGGGGCGGCCCTGCCTGGCCCCAGCTTCACGTGCAGGCTCAGCCAAGAGCTGAGGGTTTGCGTGCTGCTGGGCACACCTGTTTCTTCTGAGCCGGCTGCCGGACTTCTTCCTCAGTCATAGGGTCATGAGGGGGAGGGCGGGGGCGTGCGCCCTTGGCAGTCCCTTTCTCCCTCCCGTGCACATGGAGCTCTTTTCTGGGGGGCGGACGACAGCAGGAGCGGATGCCCCAGCTCAGGCCAGCACTCTTGGTTCTGCCCCCTGGGGGCCCATTGCCAGCGCTCCTGCAGCCTGGCTCGTTTCGTGCGGTGTGTAGAGAGGTCCTCCATCCCTGCAGGGCCTCAGCCCAGCACCTGTGAACATGCACAGGTTAGAACAACAGAAGCACGTCCGAGCTCTCGGAGCACCGTCTGCTCCCTCTCCTTGTGACAATATTTACCCGTGTGACGGAAAGCCGGAGGGGGACTTGTGTCCACCGGCTGTGATGAGTTCAGAGACTCGCTCATGAAAGGCATTTGGTGGCAAAAATTAATTGTGGCATGTCCCAAAGGCAAGCCAAGAACGTGGCCCCCTCTGGCTCAGGGGCCGCTCTGCTGCTGGCGCTCACTCAGGGTAAGAAGGTGACGATAACAGTGAGTTAGGACTTTTTTTGCTGTAGTGGGCACAGCAGGGTCTTCACTGGCTTCTGACCTGCGCCCCACAGTATCTGACTGCAGGCCCTCTGTTCCCCGTTCATGGCTCATCCTTTACGAGTCCCAGAGGAAGCCACGTGTGCTGGTGGTGCGCACCAGTGGTGCAGACACACATGCTCGGCTAGGGCAGGACCCCCACTGCTGTCATCATATTTGGGGGGACGCAAATGGTTGCCCTTTTTTTTTTATAGTAGCATCCTGCAGAGAAGGATCCGATTTGTTGAGACAGTAAAAGAAACACATTACTGGCAGACACTCCAGGTGGAAAGCCAAATTGTTAACTTTCTCCTAATTAATTCCCATATGGAAGAATTCAACAGAGTTCCTTCTCAACTGAGTTAGGTGTGGGGAGAGCTGATTGCAATGAGATTGATGCCAACTCCCATTAGAAATCGTGCTTCTGAGTATGAGTACTATGCAATGCGGTATCCCTCCGACAGCGTATGAAAATGCACATGTCCTTCACCTTTCCTCATAGATTTGTTTGTAAGCACCTAGAATCTGGGAAGGCACATAAGCATTTGTGATTTTTTTCCCCCCAGTATTTTTTAGACCATATATGCTGCCCAATGAAGTACATAGAGGCAAGAATATTTGGGAATGAAACTGACTTCTTTCTATCAAATTTGCTACCAGTGGTGACCCACATGAGTGCCCCTCCCCTTGGCGTAACGCTGTGGTCATCATGGGAACAATTTTGTGTATCGTCTTTGGAATTCTATGACATATCCTTTTGAATCTCTTCAGAAATGGGGGTGGGGGCAGCAGGTGATCCCTTGAAGATAGATTTTTAGTTTCTGAAAACCGTCAAAAGCTGTTCGGAGCCAGACCTGCCGAATGAGGTGTGGTCCCACACTATGGCTCAGGTGTCTGGTTCTGTGCAGCAGCAAGCTTGTCTTCTTTGTGGAGATATCGTCTGACCACTCAAATATGTTAAGTTTGTCAAAACAAATTGGCCCCATTCTTTGTAGTCTCACCCCATCTGAGTCAGGAAAAATTCTTGCGGGGAAAACCCTGTAGACATTTGCTCTTCTCACGAGCGTAAAAAGTTGCTGATGGTTGGTGTGGGGGGAAAGTAGACTATGAAAAATGAGAGCAATATGGAAATGTGTCCCAGGGGAAAATACAGTACTTTCTTCACTCAACTTAGCAGTCTTTGGTTGGGACCTTAATTTAGGCAAAATACTCCAGCCTGAGGAGCTCACTGTCAGCACCTGAGGTTTCATCTCGAAGGAAAGGTGTGTTCACCTGCCAGGTGCCTGGTTCCCAGGTAGCCGTTGCTGCATTTATTACCTGTCTCGCTGAGTGTGTCCTTGGGTGATCTGAGATCGCATCGTTGCCTGAGGCCAGAGGTCCCTTTCCGTTGGCATCTCCTCAGGAAAGAGGCCCGTGTCTCACGGGTGCTTTCTTCCCAGAGGCCATTCCACGCTGCAAGGACGGGGCTGGGACGAGCCTCGCCGCCCTCGCCTCCCCCGTGGGGCACAGCAGCATGTTAATGGTGAGCTGGGAAATCCTGCTGCGCTTTCAGTTTCCCGAGGTGATCCTGCCCGACACCCATCTTATGACATTTGCACTCTGAAAATGGCTCAGAGCTATTTTCACGGAGTCTCAGAATAAAAAGGGAGCCTCTAGGAGGGTGAGAGAAGCGGACGCCGGGTCGGTGAGAACAATGGTCGTTGGCAGTTCTCCGGTCCCGTGTCCTTGTGGGCCAGGCGCTCACTGAACTTCCTTGGCTACCTCTGCCCAGGGATCCGAGAGGGGTGAGCTGACGCCGCATCTCCTCTGCTTCTCTGCGGCGCTGGACGATGACACTCCCTGTCCCTCGCCACTTGCCCACCAGGGCTGCTTTGACCTGGAGGCCTCGGAGGTCGGGACACACGGAGCATGATTCTAGGAGGACGGAGCTGCTCCTTCTTGGAAGGGGATGCTCATCATGGTCTGAGTCTGTCCTTCACCTGCCCAGAGCAGCTGGGCCGAGCTGGTGGCTGGTGCGCTTCCTGAACCAGCACCCGTCACACAGAAGGGGTGTGCGTAGCTGCACCCTGAAACACAGGCAGCACCCATCTCCCAGAAAGCCTGTGTCCTGGCGTTGTGGGGGCAGCTTAAAGGCCACTCAGATGGGTCTTCATAAGATGCATGTAAAATCCCGAGCAGGTGACTCTTAGTCTCTAAAAGGAAAGAGCTGGAATGGGAGTGACTGTGCTGAGGGGACGCGCCTGCCATCTGAGGCCCGTGTTCAGGGCGAGCTCCGTGCAATGGCATTATCTTTTGTAGTCAGTGGTTTGTGTTGGGGCCTTACCCTACTTGAGTTTTCTCTGTGGAATTTGATTCTAACAACGACTCGCTCCTGTTTGAAGCATGGCCCTCCTGGAAGCGCGTCCAGGTCCGTCCTTTTTGCTTCTGGGTTCTTCTCTTCCTTTGCCTGGACTCCCAGCACTGGCGTTTCTGGCCGCCCCGTCCTCGGTCCTGTTAATGATCTGACGTCATGCAGCCACTGCGATGTCTGTTTATCCTCTGTAAACAGAAATCGCCCAGCACCATCAAAACGTGTGTTCAGTCCCAACCCATCAATGGAAGCTTGATTTTTATTGCGCAGCTTCTGCACAAACATTTCCAAATGGAAGCCCCGAGGGGACCGCGTGCTGAACACATCGGAAAGGAAACACACCACCTGCCCCTGGAAACACTCTCTCCTTCGGATTTTTCCCACCTTGGCTAATGGTGCCACCATATATACCCCCAAAGGAACAATCTAGAAGCCCGAGAATCATCTTCCGTCCCCGATAAGCACAGCGTGTTATACCATTTAGCGCTCGGTTTCCCTTAAGGAGATTTGCTGGCATTTTGAACCCCAGCTGTTGCTAGGAGCCACTGAGGCTGAGGAGCATGTGGCCTCAGTGTGACAGGCCAGCAGCCCCCAGTGCAGCGTGTATAGCAGCCCGCCCCCCACCCCACCCCCAATACACACAGAAATTCCCTGGAGCTCCTTGCAGTGAGGGGCGGGGTTTTGGCGTCACAGCCCCATCTTTTCTGTGGCGCTGCTCACGCGCAGCCTGTCTAGCCACGCTGTCCTGCACATGACCACTGGCGAAGTATTCGGAAGGTGGACTTACCGGAGCAGGTCCAGTAACCTGTAAAGGATCGGGCACACAGGCGCTTCGTCTGCCTGGGAAACCTCAGCGCTGGGTGACGTCTGCCCGCCATCCAGCTGGGCCACGGCTTTTTCTGCCCGGGGCCAAGCACGAAGCTTCGACTGGGTGTCTCTGCCAGGTCAGCCACTTGCACCTTTCCTCACAGGCTCTCGCCTGACCGTGGGGGCAATGCAGTGGGGCAGCTGACGTAGGCAGGCGTCTTCATCGTGGACTAGGGTGGGTGCGGCCGTCTCGTTTGCTCATATGGAAGCGTGACCACAGGACTTAGTATAGATTCAGTTCCTAGAAAAGGAAATATTTTAACTTGCCTGTTTCCTCCTTGGCGACCCCCCCACCCCCCGTCAAAAAAGGGGCTTGGGTTAAAGGGCTTCTAAGATCCCTTCAGCTTTCAGAGTCTACAGCACACTTCCTGGTTCCAAATCATAAATGTGTGGGCATGTGTAAATGTGTAAGAGGAAGGGTGGACCAGCACATGCGCGCGCACGTGCTTACGCGCGCGCACACACACACACACACACACACACCCCTCAAATGCGTCACCCCTCAAATGCATCTAGGTGAGAGGACATCCCTCCATTACCCCTTTCTCGTAAGTCGCTCCCTATGTCTCCAAGGCCCACTTACCCGGCACTCTGCCCTGAGGGTCCATTGCAAGGAGCCCCAACCTGGTCTCCTTCCTTGGGCCTTTAGTTTCATTTCGGAGGCCATCTGCTGTGACTTGCTGTCACGGCCCCTGTGGTCAGAGAGCCTGTGGACCGCTGTGCTCTCGGCTCCTCGTCAGCGGCAGAGGAGGGCAGCAGACCAGGCCTGAGCCTCTGCAGGTCTCAGCTCTCGCTGGAGATGCAGCTCAGCCTTTCTCAGGCCTGTCCGTGTCGGGGTTCACATTTGGATGAACACATCTGAACCCTATGTCAGGAAATGTGGTTAATTCAGTGCCCCTCTTTGTGTAGCAAACACTTAACACCTGCCACGTGCCAGCCACAGAGGAGACGGGCGGACCCGCGAGGCACCAGCCCAGGCCCACAGTGAGAAGGGTAAACTGGACCTGGAGAACTCAGGCTCCTATCCAAATAAAGAAAACCTAGTAGAAGAAATGTCAGATGTAAAAAAACAAGGGTTCTTAGCCTTGCAGAAGAATTATTTCACTTATGAAAAGAGTCATCTGGGAGACCACCCTTAGGCACAAATTTTGAGGATAGATCACTGGAAATAGGACGAAAAAAAAAAAAAAGCCCCACAAAGTGCCTGGGAACTTCAGCCTATAGAGACTTTTTAGACTGTCAGCCAGAGAAATTTTACCGAAAGGCTACCTTTCAGGAAAATGGGGGTCATTTTGCCCTGAGGCCCTTGTGAGCACAGAGCCAAGTCTTGTTGTTATGGGTCTGGAGGGAATTGAGGCAGCTTGAACTAAAAGAGAAAATATGGTACATTTCCCAAAAAAATACTGCAGTGACAGTTCTATTTCTTTACTCGGCAAAGTAAGCCATACCTACAATTACCCTGTGAGGCCTCGGTCAAGATAAGAGTCTTCTTATAACTTTGGCTGAACCTCAAAACAGTGTAAACGTGACACAGAAGTCAGGATAGTAATTTTCTTTGTCTTCATTTGAGTATTCTCAAAAAACAAACTGATAAAAGCACTCTCGCATAGGAATGAAAAGTGGAGGTTTTGAAGTGAACATGCCTGCGATCAAATAGTGGCTGTCCATCTCCCTCGATGTGTGATCTGGGGCAACTTACTCAATCTCTCTCAGCCTCCGTTTTCTCATCTGTAAAGTGGGGATGATGGTAGACTCGACTTCACGGCGTTGTTATGAGAACTAACCCTGTCCGTTATTGAAACGCCCTTGAACAGGTGCTCAGCACGTAGGAAATTTCCCAGAAATGTCAGTGACTGTTGTTTGGATTTTGATGATGATGATGATGATGACGACCGACAGTGTGCAAAGCGTTAGGAAGGCCTAAACTTGGGGAAGCTAGGAGGCGGGTGGCTGCAGACAAGACCCAAAGTCAGTGTTTGTGAAAGACAGAGAAGCCTCTTGCTGTGAAGTTGAGGAGAGGACTGTAGGACATGCAGGACCTTTAGGGCCTGACAGGGTCGTCTGGTCCTAAATAGTGACGTGTCTGGGCCACCATATTAATTCTCTTGGAGACATTTCTCTAAAAGGCAATAATGAGGAAACCTAATCTAACCAGTAATGGCATGAAAACCCGGTTCATCCCACGTTGCCAAGAGCTAGCTGAGGCTCAAAGCAAGGTTCCCCGTGGTGTTTGAGGCTGATTCTCTCTTCAGGGATGCAGACGTTTAAACACTAATCACGGAAAATGAATTTTGTTAAAAAAAAAAAACAACACAGCAAGATCTTCGAAATATGTCTGAGAAGTAATTTCATAGTGAAAGGAAAACATCTGATTCTTAACCAGGCTGGGAGGGCAAGAAATGATTGTCATGGGAAGCGAAAAAAAAAAATTGTTAGCATTTTCAAAAGCTCAGCCGCCAGGAGGTCATAATGAGGGCTGAAGGAACATTGCACACAGGGGAGGGACATCATACAGCAAGAGGGGCCTGTGGGGACTCACGGCTGGACACAGAAATGAAGAAGTGTCAGGCCAGGCGTGCTCGTAAGGGTCATAAAAAGATGGAAGGGACATCAGGCTGCAAGCTGGGTCCCTGCGTCAGCTCTTCTTTCTCTGCTGCTCTCCCCAGGCCGACCCCTGACCCGCCCCTGTCCCCAGCATTCCTACCCAGCCTCCGTGGCTTCTGGTTCTTTTTCATGTCACCAGTGTGCCTTAGATACATAAATCTTGGACTTCCCTTTCTTTTTCCCCCCTTGTCTCCTATTGTCCTCACTGCCCGAGCCCTGATGTGGTCTCATGTGCGCAAATGGTACCATCATGCTCATGTCACAGAACCAACCACGCCACATGTTTGTGCAAGGGATGCTGGGAAATGTAGTCCTGGGCTGGTGGGAGCAGACTCACCCTAGGAGGGGAGGAGGCCGTGCTTGTGGTTGAAAGCCACACCTCTGCCACCATTGGGACTGTCCTTCTACTATGTCACCATGCACATCCATCTTGAGGTTATCAGCTCCTTGAGATAAGTGCTGTGGCTTGTTTATCATTGCTTCTCCAAGGCCCAGCATCATTTCTCACATATATTTACACACACACACACACACACACACACACACGCACACGCATGCACTTCACAGGTGCAGTTTTGGTCAACACGTGAGGTCTCTGAATATCATTGGCACAATATGTTAGTGGCTATTCGAGGTTTAGAAACTGGGTCTCCTAATCCTTAGGCCTGAGCTGTGTCTTCTGTGTCTGCGCTTACTATCTGATTCATACTGTAATTTAAGGATTCAAGAAATTATGTAGTAATTTAAGAACTCAAGAACTCTTTGCTGCAAACTGCTTCCTTCTGCATTTTCAAAGGACAGCTGAGGAAAAACTCATCCAAGAACCACATAGCTAGACAATATAAGTGGAAACGCAGCCAGAACTGTGGCAGGCGGAAGCGCGGGCGGGGGAGGCTCCTGAGCTGTGTTCTTGCTGCTCTTGCGGATCCCAGGGTCCTGAGAAGCGGTCCCACTGCTCGTGCGTGAGGGGCATCCGAGCAGAGCCGCTGTGGGGATGGCCCTCGTCCTCCTTGTGTCACAGTAAAATGAGCATGGTGGACACGCAGATGCCCGTCCACCGGCTTTCCCATTTGTGCGCCCGGATTAGGGAAGGGACCCATAGACGCCAGTCCAGTACACTGAGGCCGTTCCCTCTGTCCGTCCGGTTCTTCCTCCACGGATCCCCCGTGACGGCTTTTATTTTTTAATTCCAGCTCTCTGAATATGAACTTTTTAGATGCAGAGTGTTCTGATCTCACTCTGGCTTCCGCTGGGATCGGTGGTGAGGAAGTTGGACTGGGGCGTCCAGGAGGCCCTTCTCCACCATGGGTTCCACCGGGGCGTGTTTGGTGTGATGGGAGAAAGGGGCCAGCGCCTCCTCGTTTCACAGTGTCAGCCGATGTCGTGCTCCTTCTGCCAGCCTGTCGTGAACCCCCACTTCCTGCCACTCATCGTGTCAGTGCAAAAGACAGATGCAGACTAGCCCTTTCCGGGGTGCTGAGCCCCGTTGTACCTGTTTGCCACGCGAGGTGTCGTTCTGGCTTCTGATGAGGGTGGAAATGCCACGTGACAGTCCGCTCTGCCCCTCCCTCCCTGACCGAGTGGAGACCGCTGGGCTGGAGGCCTTGGAAGGGAACAAAGCCAACCTGCGGAAAGAGGGCGACTGTGAGGGGCCAGCCCCAGGCATGTCCGTGGGGAAGCCCGGTCCCTTTCCTGCCTCGGTCTCCGTGTCCCCACACGGGAAGCGCCTCACGGGGAAAGTGTTAGCTGCCGGCCTCAGCGCATCACACGGAGGAGCCTGTTCTGTCCTACTAGGGGGAAATGCTGCACGAAGACTCAAGCCACAGCTCCCCGGTGGCCCCAGGGCGTCCCCAAGGCTAACATGTGATTGATGGCTGTGGGGACATCAGTGTCCTGCCAGTCACAGCTTCACAGACCCCCCCCACTCTTCCAAGCCATGGAGGAAATGATCTCTCCTTTTATTCTGTGGGTGAAGAAGGGCCAAGGACAGAAAGGGCTGGGGTCCTGCCATTTTGCTTCTTTAATGGACTTTCGCCCTCCAGAGATAATTTTGATGGACTTTGAGTCAATTCAGTGGGAAAACTGAACACGACACATTCTAGTGGAGGTGGAGTAACTGGGCAGAGGGGCAGAGATAGAGGAAAAGAGGCCCCATAAAATTTCTTAGGGAAGAAATCAACGAGTTTCTTAGACTTGGCATTTGACCACTGGGGGTGGATGGAAACTACACTTGTATTTCGCTCTGAAATTAGTCAAATTGTGATTCTGAAATAATATATGTTACTGCAAGTATATGTTACTGCAAGTACCTGAGTATGGAAATCCTTTCTTTCAAGCCCATAATTACCCTTTGAGGAAAAATGTTTGGGGAAGAAATACCAAAAGTCCTAACCAGGCAATCTAACCTGTAGTTCTCTCTTACTTCTTGGCACCTGACCCCTCACAGAGATAAGTACAGTTGACCCCTGACCAACGTGGGTTTGAACGGCTCGATTCACTTCTACGTGGATTTTTTTCAGTGGACACTGTAAATGTACTTTCTCTTCCTTATGATTAATAACATTTTCTTTTCTCTAGCTTACTTGACTGTAAGAATACAGTATATAATACATGTAACATACACAATACACGTTAATTGACTGTTTATGTTATCAGTGAGGCTTTTTGTGAACATAGGCTGTGAGTAGTTAAGTTTTGGGGGAGTCAGAAGTTACACACGATTTTTCACTCTTGGGAGGTCAGTGTCCCCTAATCCCTGTGTTGCTCAGGGTCAACTGTACAACTTCTTTTAACAACAAAGCAAACACTCAAGACGTTGTCTAAAAACTCTCCGTGTCTGCGGGTGGGGGGGGGGAACACCCACTTGGCTCCAATGGTTTGCAAATTCTGGCGTCTGACCTACATTGCCGTCTTCTGAAGTTCAAACCCAGAGCTTCTCTTTCTTAGTTTCCATTGGAGTCAGAAAATAGATGTTCGTGTGTCACTCTTTAAAGATGACTTCATGTAAAAAATGATGTTTGGACTCGTTCCAGGCGATCGTGTCTTCCTCAGAAAGTCTCACTGCCTTTGGTCTGTTTGTCTAAGTAGAGAAATAGGTTCCCTTACTGCCTTTTTATTTTTATGGCGCCCTTTGAACTCCTTCCAAGATCTGTTCATCCCGTTTCTGCAGGCCCCGCACTAGACACCGTCGTTTTAATTAAGATGTGATCCAGCCAGGCGTGTGCTTAGATTTGCAGATCTGAAAAAGTGCCCTGAAGAAAAGGTGGGGCAAAGAGAAAGATCTGAACCTCCTTGTCTCAGCCCACACTTGAAAGGACTCACAGTCAGCCAGAGCAGGGGCAGGAAACCCCAGGGGTCACACGGGAACTCAGTTGAGTCCCTGGCAAGGTCCATGAGATGCCAGGACACTGCGTCCAGCATTGAGCAAGAACCGCTGGTGAGCTTGTCCTTTAAAATCCTGCACGATCTTGCTTTTTTTCAGGCATAAATGAGTGTATCCTAAAAATTTCATAGACGGTTTACATGTCAGCAAGAAACGCCACCGACTTCGTTGGAGGGAAATGGGTGAAGCAGTCTGTAAATTCTAGGGGCAGGGGGCGTAATGCCCCCTATTTCTCCTCATGCAACACCACGCACAGAGATGGGCTCCTCCGTGGGTGCAAAGAAGGTAAAGCCACGTCATTTCATTTCAACGAAGCTTTCGGAAAAAGAAGGAAACAAAGTCAC